>NC_092622.1:2177857-2483214 GCF_047663525.1 Anas platyrhynchos
AAAAAAAAACAGCCAGCAAAACAGCTTCACGTAGAGCAGCGCAAAGAACAATTGGGGAGGATTATAGGAGTGGGAGATGCAGTGATGCAGACAGGATGGGTGGGGAGCTGGTCGGTTTTGAAACACCCGGAGCCTTTCCAAGCAGCTCTGCTATGAACACGCGGGTTCAGGGCGCTGGGGGAGCCCGGGGACTACTGAAGGAACCGGAGGAGCCGCGGATGCTTCAGCCAAGTCCCAGCAGAACAAATCAGCGGGGTTTGGCCGCGTTGTGAGAGCCCCAGAGCAAACAGCAGAGCTCAATAAAAGGCCACCGTTGCCGTTGGCATCATTAATAAACAGTGGACTTTGAAGCAAGCGGCCAAAGGTTGGCTCGTGCCTGTTTGTGCCGCGGGTTACGTGCACGTCGGAGCACCCAGAGGTGCCCGTAAATTCCTAACGCCTTTTATAGGGCCATTAAACCCGGGACCCTGCTGGGTGATTTCACGCTGGATTAATGCTGGGAAATCATAGACGGCTACGTCCCCGAGGCAGATGAGAGCGACCCGGAGGTCCTTCACCCTCAGCTTTGCTGCTGCAGCTCGATATTCCCATCCACTCGTCCTCTTTTAGCTCCTTCCAGTGCAAGGCTGACCCCCGGGGAACAGCCACTGGGAACTGGCACCTGCGCAGCCATTCTCCAAAAACCTGCTCAGGGAAAACAAGCTGATTTTTTTTTTTTAAATGCACGTAAGCACAAGCTGGTATAAAGCACAAGGTGCTCGCAAAGGGATCCTTAGCTTTTCCTGGGGGTGTTGTAGGGGTCCCGGCTCCCCCGCTGCAGTGTTCTCAGGCAGAAAGCACTGGGATCCCATGGCAGCAGCAAGCATTAATTAACTCAACGGTTGAAAACTGCTTGTAAACAAGCTCGTTGCAGCAAGAGGGAACACACCAAGACCTAGCGCGGGGACAGTGTGTCTGGGAAGCTTGATTAAAAAACATAGAACGAGCCTCAAATTGAAAATAAAGGCCTTATATGGGGCATGAAGGGCTAGCTGAAGATGAGAGCTTCTCACCTCATTAAAACGTCTGCTCAGAAATACTGTCACAATCACACGTCCTACATGGCTACACCGGTGAGATAATAGAGAAAGGGGAAATGCAGCAGCACTGGAGCCCTGTCAAGGGTTTGTCAAGCAGCACCAGTCATTGCAGGGGTCGAGAGCCACTTCAGCAACCTCCCCAAGCACAGGGGGGACGGGGAAGGTTGGGGACCCCAAAGCAGAGCACGGAGGAGGGCACCTGAGAGGAGAGCTCCTCATTTAGCAGCAGCGATTGAGGAAAATGTTGTTGCTCAGGTTGGCCAGGGTTCAGGCAGGCTGCAAGCCTGTGGTATGTGAAAACCCCCATCTAGCCCCGAAATTCCTGCACGAGGAGGAGTCGTCACGATTTTGCTCTGAAAGCCGGGGCTCTGCTTGCTGTAAGAGCCCTGGTGCAAAGCCTCCAGCTCTGCTCTTTGCAATCCCCCAGCCACCTGCTGCTGCCATCTCATTACAGCGCAAAATACTTGAGCAAGGCTTTTCCCAGCCAGTCCCACGCCAGTCATTATCTTACTTGGTCTCACCAGCACTTAGTCATTCTCTCACTTGGTGCAAGCGACCTGAACTCCCACGTGCATGGCTCAGCACCCTCGGTGCAGACACACGAGCCGCTAACAAACATCCACAAACCTGCGGCCCCCACAGCTCTGAGATGTTTTTGCTCCGGGACAAGCCAGGGACTGCTCAAGACTCCCACCTGGCAGTGGAAAAAAAGCTCAGAGGAGCTGCACGTGCAGCTTACAGCTGCTTTGGGTCCAGGAGCAGGGACCGAAAGGCTGCTCCAGCTGGGGAGGAGCTCGGTGCCACCTCCAGCAGTGAGCAGATTTCCCCGTGCATCCCCACTACAGAAGCGTGCAGAGCTTCTGAGCAGACAGGCTGCTTTAAAGACAAGCTTGCCCCTAGCAAACCAGCTTAGTTCTCAAAACCTGCTCATTTCAGGTGTGTTTTTCCCAACCCCATAGTGTGCTAGGGGCTTTTACACTCCTGCTACGCGGTGCATCATCACGCGGAGGTCTGCAAGGCTCCCAGCGAGATGGTTATGGGGAAAATCATTCTGCAGCAGTGGATTGCCACGCCAAGCCACAAAAAGGGAAGTGCTTTGGGGCCTCTCTTGTCGAGGTCTGCAGGCGTATCAGCTGGTTGCAGTGCGGGCACGGGGCTGGCAGAGCTGCCCGCAGCCAGGCAGCACCCCAGGACCAGGTCACCTCCTCCTCAAAGCTCGAGGCTGGCAGGGTAAGACTCCTTCTCCCCAAAGATTCGCTCACCTGAAGAAGCCCTTGCAGCCTTCGCAGGTCATGGCATTGAAGTGGAAGCCCGTGGCCCTGTCCCCACAGACCCCACAGATTCGGGGCACGTTCCTGTCGAACTCGCCGGCTGGGTCGGGAAGCGACGTGCTGGCAGCCACGGTCTCCATGTCTGGGGGAGCAGAGGAAGGCAGGTATTTATTTGCAGCTGTCAACAGCGTCACAAAAAGCTAATTAGGTGCAAGCAAAGGAAGCCTCCTTGCATTCATCGTGATCTGATGAGAAAAGCTTCCAATCCCCCCTGCCCATGCTCCCAGACTTGAACACACCGCAGATCGTGCTCGCATTTACCTGCTGTTCTTAAATGGGAAGGGTCCTACAGCCCACCCCAAACCCTGATCTATTCCCTTCCCCACTCCTTTGTGTTTGTTTTCAAGAAAAAGCCTTGAAAGGACCCAAATTCACCCAAGCCAGAGCTGCAAAACCACAGGGAAAGAGGTCACACCGCCTGCCAGCTAGAGCAGAATTTCCCTTGTGCACAGACAGGAAGCGACACCAGCACACTCATGCCAGCTCCCGTAAGTGAGAAAAATCCCAAACGCAAGTCAACTGAACGTTGTTTAAAAAAAAAAAAATCTTCAGCAGGGACGTAAACAAGGGAGGAAGGAAACAGTGCTCCTAGTGCAGAGCATGTGCAGCGTAGCTGAAATAAATATTAAAAGGGAGCTTTCAGCAGGCTTTCCCTGGCTTGTGATATCCAACGGTATGAGTCTATCTGCTGTTACAATGACAAAATATCTAAAACCAACAAGAAAATAAAGGATAGGAGCTTCCACGGGGCCAGGTCTTGGTAAAGAGTCCACAGCCTGTGTCTCCAGGTGGCACCACCCCACAGCTCAGCTCCTGTGCCCCCGTGTCCCCACGCACAGGACGCGTTATCCCATTTGCGCATCTCAGGATGAGAGATTTTTAAGTTGATTCAAGAGCTTCACGCGAGCTTTTTTCCTGTTTTTTCTTTTTTTAGTTTTATTTATGTATATTCTCAAGGGGTTGCTGCAGATAGCTGCTGTCTAGGTCTAGCCTGCTCTCAGCTGATGCGTTGTCCCCTACAAAACATCGTCAGTCACCGGGTGACTGCAGACGATGAGTCTGGAACAAAAGTGAGAGCAGAAAAAACAAACAGAACAACAAGAGCCCAACCCTCAAGAGAGTTTTAAACCCCACCGTACGTCTACCAGACTGCTGGTGCTTGATGCCAGAGGAGCCTGGACTCCTCTCGACCTGCTGCTGGGGACAGAGCCCTGCAGAGCTTGGCCACAAAGCCCCAAACCCTGCAGCTGGCAGCGCACGAGGGAGATGTCCCCAGAGCACCTGGGGACCCCTGGGTCCCCAAGCAGCTGCAGCAGCTCTTGGTTCTTGTTGTTTTTTGTGTTTCTCACTTGAAATTTAGCATGACCAAGGCTCCTCTAGCTAGGGGTCCTGCATGGAAAGGGACAGGAGCTTGAGGAGGGCCAGCGTTTACCTGGGTCTGGGAGATAAGCCATGTCCTGCCGGTGCGTCTCCCAGGAGCTCTGGAGCTGGGACATGGAGCCACCTGCAACGACACGGATGGGACAGTCTGAGACAGCTCCGAGGTCGACGAGCCGGGGCAGACCGACCACAGCTCGCACCCCGAGCAGCGTGGGGTGACCTGGAGGCAGCCAGCCCCACCAGGCACCGCTCAGCGGGTTCCCACCGCGGATCCGGGAGGAGATGTCGCAACGCTCCAGCACGTTGCTGGGGGAGCCCGGGGAACGCGGCGAGAGGGAGAGAGAAAGAACAAGGGCACGGGAAGGAAAAGGCAGCAAGAGCCCGCACGGCTCGTTCCCTTCACCTCGGTAATATTTCCCTATAAATTTCAATTTCCCAATTCAGCCTGTCAGGCGCTCAGCGGCGTGCGACCCGCCGGCTCGCGGGGGATGGCACGAAGCGGAGCTGGATGGCTGCTATAAACGCGGCTCCTCGCGCAGCAGAGCACGCATCCTCAAAGTCAATGGGATCACTGCGGCGCTCAGAGCCGAGGACGGGGAGGTTTTGGGGGTTTTGCTCCCTCCTCACGTCACTTGGCTCTTTCAGCTTGCAGACGGAAGCACCTCGCCGGCGCTGGGCTAACGCAGTCTTAAAATAGGGACAGGAAAAAGGTTTTTGGAGATAGGGCAGAGGATTTAAGGTGCTTCGCCTTCCTTAAGGTTCCCAAACTCGGGGAGCAGGGAGCTGGGTGGTTTATCCTTGGGGGTCACCACACTGCTCCCAACACAACCTCACAGCCTGAAGCGATGACGGTGCCAAAAGAGACCCCTGCGGAGACCCCAAAAATCCCTCCTGGGTGCGCAGACACCTAAAGCATCCACAGACACCACGACACCCGTGTTCCTCTAGCACCTTCTGCTGCTCCTGCTCTGCCCCCCTTCCCAGCACCACGCAGAGGGGCACCGACACCCCCGGGATGGAGGAAGCAGGCGCTGGTGGCAGCCTAGGGGAGCTCTCCGAGCGCCTTCATCACACCTCTTGCTCTCTGGCAGCTCTCGGTTAAGCAGCAGGAGGTGATTTAGCAGGAGGTGATTTGGTCACCCCCGCTCGTTAGGGAGCAGCAAGCCTGCGCCGGCCACAATTCCCGCAGGGACGGTGGCGCGGCGTCGAGCTGCCATCGCAGACTTCTTGGAAAACCTTACTCAGCCCCAGCACGGCCGTGACGTCGCCACGCGGGGTGGAGCGCACGCAGGAGTTTCCCTCCACCCCCACGAAAGGTCGTTCATTCATCAAACGTGACATTTAGCCTTCACCTCTTGGGGAAAAAAAAAAAAAAGGCAAAATAATTTGTTTTAAAAGTGCTGA
Organism: Anas platyrhynchos; assembly: GCF_047663525.1. Lineage (NCBI taxonomy): Eukaryota > Metazoa > Chordata > Aves > Anseriformes > Anatidae > Anas > Anas platyrhynchos. The sequence continues at coordinate 2,183,052 of NC_092622.1, forward strand.
GCTCTCCCCACCGGGCACCCAAAAGGTTAAACTAGTTTTGCAGCAGTCCCAGCAAAGTTTCAGTGAGCTGGCTTGCAGAGCAGCCGTGATTAGTTAAATTTAAGCTTTTGCACCACCTCAAACCCAAGGCTCCACAAACAGGTCAGGAGCCTTGATTTCCAGTGACCCTTTTTTTAAATTTTATTTTATTTCCCCTGGTTTGTGCAGAGCTGTAGCAGCTCGAACAGCCCCAAAACGCCGGCGGGGAAGGCTGTGCGCTCACACTCAGCCACAGCACCCCGCTGGGATGCTGCCAGATGACACCTGGGGAAAGGAGCAGCACAAAAGCTGCCGTGCCCAAGGTTTAAGCCCCTGGGAACCGCTCACCTGCTGGAGACATGTCGAGGGGGGAGAAGAGCACAGCTCGGCCAGCCAGCTCCATGCAAAGCGCTGCCAGCAGCTGCTATTTCGGCCAGGGCTGTGACAGATCCCACGTACCCGGGCTGAGACAGATGGGGGGATGCTGAGAGCGCAGGCACAGGGCAGGAGGTCAGCAGCCGTGCTCAGGGAGAGCAGCAGGAGAGCTGGGGAACAAACCTGGTAGGAGCAGAATGCCTGGAAACATCCTGGGGAGGGGGCTGACATTCCCCAGGTGCACCCAGTTTCCTTCAAATTGGGGTAAAATCATCCTGAAGATGGGCATAGCAGCCAGCGAGCCATAACAGCCACCAAACCCACAACATGCTGGGACAGCAGGCAGAGGTACGAGGGGAAATTTGAGCAAGAAACGAGTGTGGGAAGCTTGTACCTGCTGCTGAGCCCAAGGGAGGCAGAATTCTCTGCTTTTAAGCCCGTATTTATGTCCGAGTCCCCCCAGTAGGAAGCATTTTGCTGCAGCATTTTCTCGTGCTTTATCACTTTCCTTTTTCTCCTGCCAGCTTGCAGTTGCAAAACCCCGCGCTTGCGGCTCTTCAAGGCTTGGCAGGAGGGAGAAGGCTGCGGAGGATGACGGCTCCTGCTGGAAGCCTTACTCACCCGCTCCCAGCGTCTGCTTCCTCCCCAGCACCAGGGCACTGAAACGCTGCCCTCGGACAGCACGTTCCCCTGCTGGCATCAGCAGTGACCGGAGCAAAAAATCCAGCCAGGACAGCTGCTGCACAAACCCCAGCTCGCCGGGCTTGGCTTCAGGTGCCCCCACTTTCCCAGGAATGCATTTTGATTTTGACATCAGCTCCCAGGATAGGAAAAGCCTTTGAAGAGTCTGTTTGGGGCTGTGTGCGCAAGGAAAACCCAGCTTGCTGAAAGCAACAGGCGAGTTTACAACTGGAATCAAGACCAAGGCTTTGTCTGGCCAAGGGTGCAAATATGAGGAGCCTGTATCCAGCCTCCTGTGCCCACAAGGCTCCAGCTTTACCATGGTGATGAAGTTTTGGGGAGAAAGCGAGCCAGTTTAGGAACAGCTGAGCCTTCCCCGGACAGCGCGGGTGGCACCTCCTTGAAGAGGCTGTGAAGCCTTCAGTGTTTTGGAGACTGACAACCTGAAACGTTCTCAGGACGCAGCAAACACCGTTACAATAGCAGGAAAATATTTGTCAAGTTCTCAATAGCTTTGTTCCCCCATCGAAACACATTTTTGGGTTCGCTCCTTTGCCAAGCAAAACAAAAGCTTTACCCACACGGCCTGAAAAGAACAGGCTGGCTCCTGACAAATCCTCACCCCAGCGCCGCTTCGACTTGCTGCTGAGGACTCTGCTTCGTTTTGGAGAGGCCCGTGCGTTCACATGGAGGTTTTTTACTATTTCCCTGGCTCTCACACTCAATTCACACCACTGCTGACACGCCAAAACAAAGCGATGCTGCTCCGCGGAGCATCCCCAGAGCCGCTGGCAATGCACTTGCATCTTGAAGATATTCCAGGACAAATCAGCCTATTCAAAGCATCCAGTCACGGCACGCAGGCAACCCCTTTCTCTATTAAAAAGGCAATTAAATCATTTCCCTCTGTAGCTCCAGGGAGCCCTGCTGCTGCTCTCTGTGAGATTTATTAGGGAGCTGACTGACAGCCTCCCGGGAGGGCGAAGCGCTGCTTCCACAGGCACATCTGGAGCCCTGCACCGCTCCATGCGGGGACGGTGGCTGGCTGGATGGAGCAGGTGAAGCCCCCTGCACCACGTTCCTCTCCATTTCTAGGTTAGAAGCACGCTGTCATTTCTTTTTTTGCAACACCCAGAGTGGCTGCAACCTCCCGGGAGCTGGGCAAGGAGGCTGTCGAGGGTGGCAGAGTCAGGAGACCGGCAGCTCTTCCTCACCTGCTGCAATCCAGCTCCTGCCACCCCTTGCCCCATTAACCTGATCAGATGTAAAACCCTCCTGGAGCGCTACCAACGCCCCCAGACCGGGGCTGGAACACGTAAGCATGACAATTCCTACCCCACAGATGCCAGACACTCCCTGTCTGCAGGCAGCGTGTCGCTGCAGTCTGCGTGGCAGCTGGAGGAGCCAACGCCACCAGCCCCGAGGAGGGCAAAGGGACCCAAAAACCCCACTCGAAGGATGCTAATCCTGCTAATCGGGGCCATCCAAACGTTTTGTTTGACAGCGGTGCCTTGGTGACAAAGCTGAAATAAAGCAGCGGTGATGGAGGGGGATCGGGTCCGTTCTCAGCCCACTGGGGGTGGTGGGGACCCCGCACCATGGGGTGTCCTTGCTGCTGTGTCCACAACTCTGATGGGGTGAATGGGGAAGCTGGAGGGGGGAAGAGGGGATGTTTGGGTTTCTTTGGGTTTCCACAGCCATCGTGCTGATACCACCCTTCTTGGCTCCTTGGGAAAGGGTGGCAGCTTTCCGAGGGCATCAGAGAAACCCAAACCCCACAGAACAGCTCCAGGACACCTCACAGGCACACAGAAGCGTGCGACCCTCCAAAATCTGTCCCTCACCCCTCGGTGCAGCGACACGGCCTCAAGCAAACACGTGCATGGGGCAGGTCCAAGGGCCGGGGATGTGTTTCCTCTTGCCCCACTGCAGGCTGGAATCTGGGGCTGGAGTCCGGGCACAAACGGCACCAAGAGGCAGGAGAAGGAGCAGGGGACACCGTGGCCAGACGAGCGCCGTGATGCAAGCCCTCAGCAGCTTTCCTAGCTTGGACAGACAGGAGAAAAACATCTGGCCATACACAAGCTCTTTTACCACATCAGCCAAGTATCTTTATGGGATCTCACGTCGCAATTAGGCAACAAATCCTTACCTGTGCAGGTAAAAGCAGAAAATATTTCGGAGCGCCATTCCCCTGACGGGGAGGAATGAAGTAAACAGATTTCCAGATTACCGCTCGGGCACAGCATCAAAAATGCCTCCAACCTGACTCCTCGCTGGCACGACGCTTTGTCATTGAGGCCACGAAGAGGCAGCCAGAGCCCACAGTGCAGAAACCCCACTGGATCCACGAGCCGAGGACACCCCCAGCACTGGATTAGCAGAAATAATATCACTAATATGGGATTTTTGTGCGCAGCGGGTCCTTCCTCAACCTCACCTTCAACAAAGCAACTTCACGTGGCTGCAACTCCAATACCTGGTGGATTGTCCTTTTTTTTTTTTTCCTTCTTTTTCTCATTTTTAGCTTGTATTGTGGCTTCGTGGCACAAGCCAGTACCTGTTGGTGTCACCTCGGTTGGTTGTAGGTACAAGGGGGGATGGAGGAGGTCTCGTTGGAGCCCACCCAGCCCAGGCTCTGCTGTGTTCCCAGCCACGACCCTCTCCAAGCCACGCACTCTCTCTTGCTGTAAGAGCTCGCAGACAGAGCCAGCTCTCAGGACCGGCTGCCAACTGGGATGAGCAAGCGCGGCACACCCCACCTGCCCATCCGCTGCCGATAAGGGTAATTAATAAGGGCAATTAACAGAGACGAGCGCTCGGTTACGGCATCGCCGGAGCGCCCACGGAGCCCCCGTCTCCGCCTGGAGGAGCCACCACGGTGGCAGAGCTCACGGCGAGCACTGAGCCACACGGGGGCTGCTGTGGGCTCCCCCCGAGCATCAGAGCTTGCTGAGCCCCCTCCCTACCTCTGACCGGCTCCTGACGCCCACCAGCACGGGGAGGATCTGTCTCGGGGACCCTCGCCCAGAAGCGATGCCCAAAATCGCTCAGAGCACCACCCTGGGGTGAAGGAGCTGTTGCGTTTTAGCATCACGTCTCCGTGATTCATTTAGAGATTCAGAGCCCCAAAACATTTCTAGAGCAAGAGCAGTCATAAAAGCTTTCAGATAGCAGCAACGTTTCGGCAAAGCCCTGTTCTCACAGACTCTGATTTCACAGAAGACGTCGAGCAATGATTCAGCACCGGCACCGTGCAAAAAAAAGTCTCACACACCTCGAGTCCACACAGACATCACCGCCTCTTTATGAGCTTCAGTGTCCTGGGTAAATTTGGCCCTTTGTCCTGTGCGGGCCCAAAATATTCCTACAGTATAAACCAGTCCCAACCCCAGTGCCTCCAGTCTGAGGGGGTAACCACCAATTGCTCTTCTCTCTGCAAACCTGAGCAGCCCCAGCCTGGGGCATCCCCAAAAGCAGGGTCCAGCAGCACTGGGGCATCCCCAAAAGCAGGGTCCAGCAGCACTGGGGCCCCACACGGGTTTGGGGGTGAAGCACCCAGCTCGGCCCCCACCAGTGCCCTGCCAAACAGGGGCTGGTTTCCAGCAATGGGGTGAACAATTCCCATTTCCCCTCATAGGAGGTGACAGGAGACAACCACCACATGCTTTAAAGGGGAACAGGAAGGCAGGAGACGCCTCTCCCAGCCCCGTCTGAGTCCTTCTTCCCTTGTCTGGCACCAAACCCCACGGGCTGAGAGCCCCAGAGCAGAAACATGGGGTTTTAGCAGGAAGAATGCCCCAAGCGTGGGGGGAGATGCAGCTGGCACCAGCTCCAGCCACCACCCATACAAAAACCAGGAAAAAGAAAAAAAAAAAAAGGAGAGGGAAGGGTGAAGGTTTGCCAACCGATAACGTGCACGCAAGGCAGATCAAACACACCCGTGCTGGGGCAGCTCACCCCAGCAACGAGGCAGTGGCTTTGAGCCCCGCTGCCAAGACATCAGCCCCCAGCACTCGACCCCATTACCCCACCGCACGAGCGATATTCCCCGTTTGCTCCATCCCTCCTCAAAGCTCCCCCTCCAAAGTGGCCGCATTTAAGGTGCACATCAACAACTGGTGCATGTTAATAAAGCACAGCCACGGACGTTCCCTGCACCCTGAAGGAGAAGCAATGCCACCAACCACTGCCTCTGCACATTTCGGGAGGGCGCACGGGTGCATTGGGAGTGATGCCTGCCCTCCCCATGAGCATCACCTGAAGATGCTGAGTTTATTTCACAGCCTTGCAAGGACCGAGGCTTGCAGAGAGCAAAAAAAAAATCCCCAGCCACGCAGCCTGAGGGTCAAGGGACAATTTAGAAAATGGCACAGCACCGAGGGGAGAGCGCCCACGGCAGCAGGGCGAGCTGCAGGCTGCCTCGCTTCCTGCGCAGAGCCACGGGAGGATGTTAGTCATGAATGAGAAGTGGTAAGATGACCAAAAAAAAAATAAAAAAAAAATCATCAGATCCGTGCAATGAAAGTTGTGTTGGTTTCCTTTGGCCCAGAAGCTGTTGCATGTGTTTGTGATTTGTTTCGGGAGAAAGGCAGCTGGAAGATGTTAAACTGGATTAGCTCCAAAATGGTTTATGTGCTGCTATGGTGCTGCACTCACAGCAAAGGGATTTAAAATTCAGGCACAGCTGCCAGCCTGCTCTGCCTAAAACACGGTGCTTTGGTTATGCCCAAACCCAGCCACACAGCATCCAGAAAATCATTTATTCCTCCCAATCTGCTGGGAGGAAACACACAACACTGCATTTCCACGCTCACCACCAGCCCCACGCTGCTCCGACAGGGCACCCAGCCCTTCCACACCCAGCTCAGCAGCCAAAACCCACGGTGCTTCCTCAGCTGGGCTCAGGTAAGACTGACACAAAAGCCATTTTTGGCTCCAGCACAGAACGAGCTGGTTTAGACCAAAATCTTCCCAGCCCTTCCTGCGCCCAGGAGCAGCTCTGTTGGTGCTGAGCACCCCGAGGAGCAGCAGCCAGGGTGACACGCTGCTCCAGGGGCAGTTCTGGTCACTGATGCTCTTTGATGAGCACTTGTGCCCCTGCCACCCCAAAATCTGCAGGGCATGGAGATGGTCAGCACCGGTGCAGCCCTTCAGCCACATCCGAGGGGCTTGGTCTGTGCACTTTAGCCTCTAACTGGGAATCCTGGTCTGTCAAAACCAGTCCAGAGCGAACACACGTGGCGTGTTCATGCCTGCACGTTGGCCAAGCTGCTGCCAGGATCCCTTCCCACTGCAAACCAGGGCTAAAAAACACCGCAGGCAGCGTGACAGCAGCGTGGGAGCCCAACCTCAACCCTCCTGAGCTCGGGGCTGGAGGTGCCACGAGACATCTTCAGCCCCGAGGTCAGCAGGAAGGCACAAGTACCAGTTTGCAGGAAGGATTTGGCCCCTCGTGGCTCACCAAAACAGCCTGCAAGCTGCTTAAGGCAAGACAGCTATTTAACAGCCAGCACCGTCCCTGCCTCAAATATTCACTAGTTCATGGGGAAAAGGAGGGACAAAGTACCAAAAAAAAAGTAATTCCTGCTGTATTTCCCCCCCCCCCATATGTCTATGACTTACTGCAGGCTGTGGAAGCCGATGAAGAAGCCTTCTCAGCCTGATCCCAGCTGCACAAAGTCCTGCTGGGCTGTCCTAAGGTGGTCAAGGGCTACAGAATAAAGCCAGCTACGGGGAGCTACTCATACAAATCAGAATAAACAGTCAAGATCGGAGCTCCCGAAGGCACCTCGGGGCGTGCTGAGGCTGGGAGCGCTGCGGGCTGTCACTGCTGAGCTGGAGGAAGCGGAGCCGTGTTTGCTTTTCGGATGGACACAGTGAACAAATACATGTTTACTGGCACAGCCTCTCCAAACACCACCGCAGCTGGTACTTATGTCACCTGCTACAGCTTCACCAAAATTTACCTCCGTCGGGGGACGCAGGAGCCAGGCATTCGCTCCCCCCGAGCTCCCAGGTGGGAATCCGGCAGGTTTGCAGAGCTGGCTGAGCACGAAGCCCTCACAACAGCGGGGAGGGCTCCGAAATTAAATCTCCACCAGCTGCACCTCGTAGCGCTTGGCATTAAGGTGCTGTAACCCTAGCCCATTCACAAATTATCAGCAGCAGATGTCTGCCTTTCCTAACCTTTTGGCTCGTCGCTTTAACTGCAGACAGGAGCGGCGTGCAACAGCCATTTCCTTCTTCCACATTTCCACTTCTTATCTGGAGGAGTGATTTCTCCAAGCCAATGTTTCCAATGGAAACTCGGCCTTCAGCTTAGTCAACATGATTTCCACGCTGATATCGCTGTTGTTCTGCCTGTGCCGTTGTGCCTCGGAGTAACAGCAGCACATCTGCACCCAGCTAATTGCAGGGCACGGCAAGGACAGGGCAAAGGGAATGCTTGGTCCTAACAAAAATCACAAGAGCAATTATTTCCACAGATCCTTCCCCGTGACACTTTATGCCCCCTGAAGCCTCCCTGGATTTTGGTCACCCGTTCCCGTTGCCCCAAATTGCTCGCGTGCTTCGGCTGTGCCTTCGTTTCCCAAGCACTAATACCTCGGTGAGAGCAGCCGAAGAATCCTCGCTCTCATACACCAAAAATTCAGGAAGGACCAACGGAAAGGAGCTGTCCCTGCATGTGGCAAATACCACACTGCTTCAGGGCTTCTCCCCGATTTCGAAACGTATGCAAACAGGTTCTCGTGAAGAATGCAAACCTGCTCCATCCTTCTCCAGAAGGAAACAAAAAAAACAAATCACACCAAGAATATACAACCCCCCAGGGAGTTTGATATTGAAAATCTCTTCTCAGATCAAGTCTATGCTGTTTTTTTGTTTGTTTTCTGCTGGAGATGGAGGACAAGCAATAGTATTCTGCAGCTCGCTCAGCCTAGAGGTAACAACCTGAAGACGTGACCTGGAGCTGTGAGATGGAGAATTGGAGCCTTTGCCCCCCTGACACAGAGAAAGTGCCAGGAGGTGTCCGGCCACCCCCCAGCAGGAACAACTCACAGCTTGCTCCAGACCACCAGGACAGGGTGAGAGGGCTGGAGAGCCACCCGAGCTCGGTGCCAGCGGCTGCAGCCACAGCCAGACCCGACAAAACCAGGTCAGGTGTTACAACAGACATTCCTCAGGCTCCTGCACTGCTAAAAACAAGGGGGTTAAAACAAGCAAGCACTCGGATATCAAAGCTCCAGGAGAACAGCTCCTCTTTGTAAGGTGCCAAGCTGGAGCTCTGCAGAACGAGTCCAGAATTCAAGGTCTTGGGATTCACAAAATCATATCATATGCAGAAGAGATAGGGCCCTTCTGAGGCTGCCGATCTGCTCCAGTGGCCTTTGAAATAATAAACTAATTGACTAAGATTCCGGTAGATAGAGAGCAACATCTGAAGTCGCTCCCAGAAGCGGAGAACCAGCAGCTCTGGTCGATTTGTGCTGGGAGCAGATGGTAGGCGCTCACCGTGAGGTGCCCAGAACACCCAGCCACACTCACAGACCTACCCTGTGACCAAAAAAAAAAACACCTTGTGAAAAAACAACAAAATTTAAGCCTTTTGCATCAACCCAGATGCGTCAAGCTGCTCTGATGGCAGACTTTCTACCCTGCTGCGTTATTTCCTACACTGCTTTCAGACATTCATTAGGGTGGGGAAAGACACTGACGTGGAGGAAGCCACATTTGGAGAAGCAGCAAGTGACAGGAGCTGATTTGTGATGGATTAGTCACCTTAAACCAACACCATAGAAACACAAGCCTTGACCAGCCCTCGTTACAAGAGGCAGGTAAACCCCGCAGGCTTCCCCGCTGATTTAAAAGAGCTCCAGCTTCACCACCAAGCACATTTCCCAGGAATTTGGCATCACGGCAGACAGCAAGTGCCACCACGAGTCTTACTGCTGAAAAGAGAAAAAAAAAAAAACAGCTTCCAAAACACAGCATAACAGGACTGAAAGCCTCCCCTGTGCAATCAGGCAGGAAGTTACAGCACAGCCACGGCAGCTGCCAGCTTTTAGGTATGATGGGACCTGGCATCAGTGCATCCCTCGACCTGGGCTGGTGCATCCCTGGGGGCTATTTCCAGTTTGTGGGAGCAACAGAGCGGAGCACGCCACCTCCGAGGCCACCCCACAGTCAGCAACATTTGCATGCATGCAAATGCCAGGGGACAGGAGCTGCAAGGGAGCACCTCTGGGACCAAATTCTCCAGCTCCAGTCCCTCAGGGGAGCTCCCTGCCTTGCACACAGGCTCCTGAGGCTCAGCTTGCTGTCGTGCTGTCTCCTCATTGACTCACGACTTGCATTAATTCTCTACCTTCGGGTCATCCCACTTTTCATCCACGCTGAAGCCCAGCCTGCTTGCTTGCACCTTTGGAGCCCAAGCATTCCCAACAAACCTTAATTTCCTTGCGAGCCACGAGCAGAGCAGTGATTCCTCAGCAGATCTCTATCAGCTGCATAAAGGACAACCCGAAATGCAGCAGCCACAGGTTAAAGCAAACAGACAACAGCACCAAGCCAGAAGGGGGAGGACGGGGACATCAGAGCAAGAAGCAAAACAAGAGACACGAAACAAAGAGGCCATCTCACCGAGGAGAGAAGAGATAAAAACAAAGAGATTGTGAAACCTTAAAATTAACTGCAATTTTTCTTGAAAAAGTTTTCCAAAATCACAGCAGATCAGGGACCCTAAAGAAGGCAGCAGACCCACGAGCTCGGTGGAGCCCTCGGTCCTCCAGGATGTTTTTTTTTTTTTGTTTTTGTTTTTTTTTACCTGCAATAGGTGCCCGGGGAGCAAGGCTACAAGGAGCTGGCTCCTAGGTTGCTGCTTCTCGTGCCTGTCTGGACGAGCCGATGGGCAAATTCAGGGCTCAGCACAGCTGCAGCACGTGATGGCGAGGCAGAGTCATGCCCTGCCCTCGACAGGCAGTTCCTTCTCCAGCAATTTTACTGCTACTTAAGGAAGTGAGTGGGTGAGCAGGGTTAAAATTGTTCCCCTCTACTCAGAAAAGCAGAATTACCCGCAGATTTCTTCTTCCCAGAGATGAGCTGTAGGAATCCCGTTACCCCACAGCAGCCGGTTTCGGTTCAGCTTGCCTCGAGCCGAGAGATCTGACCAGGTAGGTCTGGGCTGCACAAAGTCTCTGTGCTTTTAACCACCGTGATTAAACACTGCTCCGACCTGCCAGGAATTAAACACCGCTGCTCCCACCAGCAGACCCAGGTTACCCACAGATTTCGGCACCACCTCAGCTCCAGCCTCATCCTTATCGTCCCTGCTAAGTTTTCACAGCAGGGATCCCAACCAGGGCCACAGACAGGTTTTGTCACAACACGCTTCACTGGTTTGAAATTCTGTCATGCATGCAAAGTTAAAAAAAACTGAAGGAAGGGCCTCTCACAGTGCACATCCAGCAGCTCTGGTACAAATACAGGGTCTCCTACCCTGCTATAGCAAGCAACAACTTATATTTGAAGAGCAGGCAGCCCAACCACGCCAGCTTTTGCACCCTCTAACAGTAATTGAAGTCAGTGTCAACAAGGACAGCGTGGGAGGCACCACCAGGAGCAGGGCAGCAGCCCGGCACAGAAAAACAGGTTTCTCCTCTGTCCAGCACCGAGCAGACCACAGGATTACTCGAGTGTCTGAGCACGAAGCCGAGATGCTCAGAAAACAATTGCCTCTCCTTCCAGCGTGCCAGCCAGAGCACAACTTGAAACTCCAGTTATCAGGCTGCTTTTACACAGACGTGTATGGGAGCTTCCTGCACCCAGACCCTGGGGCAAAAGGCTAGAGGAAAGCAGGGCAGAGGACCGCCAGGCTGAGAAGTTCCCCTCCGTATGAAAGAGACCCCAAAGAAGAGATTTAAGCTCAGCATCAGGAACCTGTCAGCGCCATCTCCCCGTTCGGGGTAACCCAAGCTATCAAATCAAAGTGATTTCAGAAATAAAAATCATGGAATCATTAAGGTTGGAAAAGGCCTCTGAGGTCATCTGCTCCAAGCATCCCCCTGCCACCGGGGTCACCCACTAAACCATGTCCCTAAGCACCACCTAGAAAATACAGCTGGGGTCACATCAACCTTCCTCTGCACGTGAGCTTGTTTATGTTACTGAATCCTTCCTGTTTTTCTCTCATCATCCTCAAAACAGACTGAAAGTCGACATATTTTTGTTGGGGGAACTGCAAGGCCCGAATATTCCCGTTTTAGGGAGGAGATAAGCACAGAATGGATGGCTGCTCACGTACTGAGAAACCCTCAACGTTGGGGAAACGGGACCAAGCCAAGCTTTTTCCCTACAAGCACACAGGGATTAGGGTACAATGGGGTCAGAGGGAAGGCCATCATGTCCCAAGAGGTGTTTTCCAGGGCTCGGGAGTGAGTGCTGCCGGTGCTCGGCCCACCCTGAGGCCGAGGAGCCCGCTAACGCCCGCAGGCCTCAGCGAGGGCACCACACGTTCCGCAGGGCTAAGCAAGTCTAAATATAGCCGGTGCTCGTATCTTATCTGCTTGCTGTTAAACGGGCGTATTGACGAGGCGATAAATGTTTATGAGGAACCGTCTGTGTCAGCGCTACCCATGCGGGGAGGGGAGGAGAAACCCGCCTGGGCCTGGACGTGATCGTGGTCCCCAGGGCCTCATCCCTCGCCTGGCAGCGGGTGATGGGGGGCACGGGGCACGAGCCCACCCGGTGGGCGAGGGAATGGGTGCCCCTCGGCACCACCAATTGCCTCGAGAGGGCAGGAGGAGGTGGGAGAAGGGATAAAGCTGCTGTTTGAATTGCAGCCCTAGGTTGGGAAACCAAAGTGCACCCACAGGAGCTGGACACCCAGCCTGCACCGACGGGATAGGATGGCCCAAAGCAAAGGGGAGAGCAGGCTCCTGCTGGGCAGACCCCTACAAAAAGCCGTGGGTTTGTCAGGAATACAAAGGCAGCCTGGTTAAGAGCACCTCTGTCAACCAAACTCACCTTGTTCGACACGCAGGCTCACCAAAAACCTCCGGGGGCTGGAACCAAGCCACGAGCGGGGCTTTGGGTTAGGACAGGAGGCACACAGCAGAGCCAGGCGGTTTGGGATCACGGGTCAGAAGTCAGGGCAGCAGGTCCCAGCAACCAGGGCAGGCAGCACAAATTCCTGGCAATGAAGGAAGGGCTTTGAGATATACAGATAAACGTTCCAGGTATTGTTTTTAATTGCTTTTACACCCCATTTCCAATTATTAGTAGCCAAAAGTCACTTGCATGCGCGGGGTGGTTTAACCACCACTAAAAGCCACAGATAAGGAAACTGCCTGCGAATTGTGGCTGATTCAGCAAGCACCTGAAGGGAAGGCAGACGCACGCAGGAGCAGCACCAGAGGTTACCAAACTGCCTCGGTCCTTCAGAAGTCACGACGAGGTCCCCCGACTGCCCCAGGAGACCCGTTCCCCCACCACAAAGCATCTGCTTCTTCAGGTCACTGCTGAGAAGCCCTGTTTTAAAGCCTGCAGAGTCGTTGACCTTCCTTATCTCCCTGGACTTTTGCTCTCCTTGTCATTTATATTCCTCACGCCCTGGTTTAACCGTCCTTCCCCCTCCTGGCCCCGCGGGCTGTGCCGGTGCCAGATGCTCTGCGGGCAGCTCCACGCCTGTCGCGGTGCTCCTCAAGCTCCCCGGTGGGCTTCACTTCCCATGGCACCGTCCTGCTGCCGCGTTATCACCTGCAGTTTGGGCTTCCCTTCCCTAGGGAAGGGATTACAGCGCTGAGAGCCCGCTAATCTCCCAAATCTGGAAAAAGGGGGGTTGTTAAAGCGGGGTTCCCAAGTTCCCAGGCTCCATTTACGCTCACCAAGGGCATTTCACCCTTCTCATGAGCAATATCTGGAGAGAATACACCCAAGAGCTGAGCAGGAAGAGGGGAAAATGATGCAGGACAGCATCAGGTTCTTCCACGGTGCCTGCTCAGGGCTTTCGTGCATTCACAACTCAGACTTGTTAACCTGCTGCAACGTCTGTCTAGCGTTCGGGTGTCTTATTTGGTTGCCTTTAACCAAGACCTGTGGTTTCTCAGAGAAAAAACACACTACTAGAGGTCTCAGTGCCTCTATTTGAAGACACAATTCTTGCTTTTCTCTCGTTTGGGGGTTATCTTTTAACCTCTACCCTTGCAAAGAATTGATGCCACTGCCTCCCGTGCCCCCCACGGGGTGTTGCTGGATAGCAGTGGGTGCCCACAGGTCAGGATGAGCACCACGTTTGCTGCCACACCGGGGAGATCACGGCTGGAAAAGCAACACAGAAGGCAACTAGGAAACTCATGGAGAAGCTGCCACCTCTTGAGACCCACTCGAGAGCAGGCTCATGTGAGAAAACCACCAGCAAAAGCCAGGTCCTGCCCTCCGTGGGCTGCAAGACGAGGAGCCACCTCTCACAACAGCTTTCCCCAGCCGCCCGGAGATGCAGCAGCTGCTTTGCCCCAGATCTTTCAGCCCGGATGGTGAGCGCGAGCCGTTTCGCATCAGTTACGCCATCCCCAGCGCCGAAATGCTCCGCTGCCACTTCCTACCCCAGGGACGTGGCCAGGAGGCTGCCCGAAGGGGCAACCTGCCCCCCGTAGCCGTGGTTAGAAGCTCGCCAGCCCACAGAGGCCGGGGCAGGCGCTTGCCCAAATTGCGGGTTCCCAGCACCTCCGGCCGCAAGGAGGAACCGTGACGCAGACGGCCCCGGGGGGGACAGGCACGGACCCTGCCCGGCACGTGGGCAGCCCCCACGTCAATATTTAGAGGCTGTTTGCATCTCCTGCCGCGTCACGCTCAGATACTGACGGGCGACCGCGACGTGTTTCCAAATCATGACACCCCGTGCCCAGCACCAGCTTCCACAGAAGCAGGATTTGAGCCCCAAAACGCCACGCAGCTCTGGGAAAGCCCCTTTCAGCAGAACCCAGTCCCTGTCCTCACCTTGTTTTTATTTATTTATATAAATATATATTAAAAAAACAACATATAAAGTGTCTATGACCATAAACACTTGTGGAACCCCACGCTCAGACGCTGCATGGTAGACACAGACCCACCTCCAGCCACTCGAGGAGGATTATTTATTTCCCAGTGACTTGACATTTCTGTATTTCCCCTCCGAAAAGCCACAGGAAGTTTGGGCCAGACTGACTGCGCTCCGGCTCAGCGACAGCAGGTTAAAAATTATTCTCTCTGGCTAGAGGTGCACTCGGGAAGGAGAGCCGCTCCTCCGCAGTTAGCCATTAAGAGAAAAAAAAGAGCTTGGATTATTTCGGATTAAGTACACCGGGATTGGGGAAGAAAACACCTAGTGAAAAGCTAACTCACCCGAGGCGAATTCTTGACTCATGAAAAACCTTTTTGTGCCTTTGTTACTTGCAGTGCCGCTGCGAGATCTTGCACCTGATGCGTTCGCAGACGGGATCTCGGGCAGACATCTGCGCCGCCCTCTGCACCTGACAGCTTTGGGTTTTCCCAGCTCCTCGGCTACGCAAATCCCCCAAATCTCAGCCCACCCCACTATTTTCACCCGGTTGGGTACACCACCCCGAGACCCCATCCAAAAGCTACAAACTCGATCCGATTCAACCCAGCAAAGCGGCTGCTTCGGAGGAGGAAGAAGAGGTTTTGGCTAAATGAGTAATTACAGCCCCAACGTCCTCCCCCAGCAGGCTGAGCGCACGGAGGCACCACGGGGGCAGCGTGGCCGGCACGGAGGAGGCACCGAGGGGGTCCGTGGGGGGATGTCCCCCCTTGGGGAGGGGACGCACGTGGCCCCGTTGCTGGCGCTCCCTTCGCCGAGCCCCGGGAGGAAGATGAGTCAGTGCCCAGCTCGCGTGGGAGGAGAGCGCCGCAGAACGCCGGGGCCGGCTTCTTGAGAAAAGCAGTTTCCGAAGAAACTTTCAGCGCTGAAGGCTCCAGCCTCGGTCAGCCAGAGGAGGAGGAGGAGGAGGAAGAGGAAGGCTCAGCAAACCGGGGAACGGTGCTTCTGCTGCCCTACAGCAGCCCCCCCGCAGCACCCTTGGGTGCCCGGCTGGGTCCGGGGAAAGGAGCGCCCCTTCCTCGGGTGGGGGATGCAGGGAGGTCCCCAGTAGATTCCCAGTACCCCCATTCTCCTCGTGCTGGGAGCTGGTGGCTGAGAGGTCCCGGCTGCTGTGGGATTGCTCACGGGCAGCCCAAACCCACCGGGGAATTACAGCGAGCGCAGTGGGTGCCGGGGGGGGGGCTCTGCCTGGAGCCTGACAGCTCCCCCAGCCCCCCAAAAGCACTAATGGGGTAATCCAATTAAGGACGCTGCTTAAAGCTGGTCGTTAATGAGGCGCTCACCTGATTCATTAACTCAAAATGGGCTGGAAACCCCAAAACACCAGAGAGGCACCCGGAAAGGGGCGCACGTGGCTGGGGCAGGGGGACAGGCAACGTCCCACCCCGGGGAGCTGGGGGACATGGGGGGACACGGAGCTGGGGAAGGGGCTTCACGGCAGCACGGGGCACACATGGGGGGCCCAACACAGCCCCCCCCAAGCACCCCCTTGTTCCAGCCAAACCCTCACCCCCAAACCCAGCAATGGGGGTGTCAGGATGTGGACCCTGACCCCCCCATCCCCAAATCAGGAGTCACCCCCACAGGGGGGTCAGGAGGGTCAGGGACCCCCCCCCATCCTAAGATAGTCCCCCCTCTCCCCCCTCCTGCTCCTAAGGGAGCCCATTTTTGGGGTGGAATCCCTTAGCACCCCTTTTGGGCTGGGGACTCCCAGTATGGGGTCACGGAGGGAGGACCCCAAACTTGGGGGGGCACAAAGCACCCGGGGACCCACACACCCCCAGCACCCCAAACCAGTACAGGGGCACACAGAGCACCGGGAAGCCCCGAGCCCACGTGGGACCCCCAAACCGGGGGGTCACCCCCCCAGCACCCCCAGAGCCATGGGGGGGGTCCCGGTGACCCCCCCCAGCACCCCCTAAGCCACTGGGGGGGAACCCTGGTACCCCCCAGCACCACGCACCCCTCACCCCACAGCAACCACAGTGGGGGGCACCAAGTGGGGGGGGTCCCCAAAATGCCACCATCCCCCCCATGCCCCCCTCCCTACCCCCGGTACCCCCCGGTACCTGCGCTCCCGGCGCTGCCTCCCCCTCCCTCCCCCCCCCCGCCCCGGAGCCGCCTTTTGACGGGAACCCGCCGGCCGCGCGCCCCGCCCCTCCTCGGGGACACGCCCCCTTCCGCTAAACCACGCCCACTTTCCCTACGGACACGCCCCCTTTGCCCGAGGACACGCCCCCGCCCCCGCCCCGCCCCCGCCAATGCCAGCGCGGCACCGCCTCGGCACCGCCCCCTCGCGGGCGGGCCCGCCCTGACCACGCCTCCCATGCCCGTATAAGGTAATGAATGGGTGAGGCCACGCCCTCTGGGGGCGTGGCGTGGGCTGGCGGGAGATTGCACGTGGCGGCCCGGCCTGGGGAGCCCGGCGGGGGGGTGCTCAGACCCCCGGTGCTTTGGGTGCTGCTGCTGCAATTGGGGTGCTGCTGTTTGGGGTTTTGGGGTGCTGCTGCTGCAGTTCAGGGCTTTGGGGTGCTGCCTCTGCTGCTTGGGGCTTTGGGGTGCTGCTGCAATTGGGGTGTTGCTGCATGGGGGGGTTGAGATGCTACTGCGTGGGGGTTTTGGGGTGCTGGTGCTGCAATTGGGGTGCTGCTGCTGCTTGGGGCTTTGGGGTGATGCTGCATGGGGTTTTGAGGTGCTCTGCTTAGGACTTTGGGGTGCTGCTGCTGTTGGGGTTCTGCTGCTTGGGGCTTTGGGGTGTTTCTGCTTGGGGGCTTTGGGGTGCTCTGCTTGGGGCTTTTGGGGTACTGCTGCATCTTGGGGCTTTGGGGTGCAGCTGCTGCAATTGGGGTGCAGCTGCCGCTTGGGGCTTTGGGGTGCTGGTGCTTGGGGAGTTCAGGGTGCTGATGCTTTGTGGGGCTTTGGGGTGCTGCTGCTTGGGACTTTGACATGTTTCTGCTTGGGGGCTTTGGGGTGCTCTGCTTGGGGCTTTTGGAGTGGGGCTGCTTGGGGCAGTTGGGGTGCTGCTTCTTAGGGTTTCTAGGGTGCTGCTGCTGCTGTTTGTGGCTTTTGGGGTGCTGCTGCTGCTTGGGGGCTTTGGGATTGCTGCTGCTTGAATGGCTTCACAGCCATTCCAGAAAGTTCAGCGGGCTCTGCGTGCATGGGCATGCAGTTCTGCGTACTCCTTTCCACCTGGCTCTTGGTCAGCCCTTTACTGGGACAGGGCAAAGACCACCAGTACAACGGTGTCCCCCCAGCAGCCCGGGGCAAACATTTTCCTGGCAGCATCGGGTCCTGATCACGTTTAGGTGTCCTTGCAGTGTCTCACCTTTGCTCTGGTGCCTTCTGGAAGTTCAGGCGTCCACGGGGCTGGCTGTGGGTCAGAGTCTCCTTCCCTTCCGGATTTCTAAGCAACGAGCCACCCTGTACCAGGAGCACTCGCCGCATTTATCACCTGGCAAGCGGACTCCGTCTCGTCTCTGCAGCTGCAGCATCTGCCGGGCTCATTTTTGGGATGCCACCCAAGAGACCTGCCACCGCAGACTGCAAATCCCCTCTCTGATTACAGCTCTTGGAGAGCTCATGGATTTTTCTGATGCTTAGATCAGATTAAGGGCAGGAGAGCTGATTCATCCCTGGCCTCTAGACTAGAGATAGCAGCATCTGCAAGGGCCCAGGCACAGCTCCAAGCGCTAGAGACATGTAAAACCAAGGGGGGGGGGCAGGTTCCTGCAATGTTTGCAGCCTCCAAGCTGCTCTGGCCCCTCGCTCACCTTGGTGTGGCCGGGACTTCATGTCCTGCATGAACAGACCCCGTGCGAAGCCCTTGGCACATCTCGGGAGCAGGGGCCTGCAGGACTCTGGAGTTTGGCTGCTCCTGCAGGTCCTGGGGGTGTTTGGGACCGTGCAACCGGCCAGGTCCAAGTGCTGAGCTCAGCCACCCAAAATCCCCTCGCTGGGGATGGAAGGAAACCTGGAGGACGGGGATTCAAGCTGAGCTGTTTCAGCTGGTGCTGAATCAATCTTCAGAGCACGTTACACCCCCAGGCTGAAAAACTCAGGATATTTGGCAATTCCTCCCTTTCCATCCTCCAAAACCTGTCCAGGGTGCAGACATCAGCAACGTTTTATAAAGCAGCACAGAATGCTTCGAGAAAGCCCCTTCGTGATCTTCCAGGGTTTACTAAGGGCCCCTAAACCCAAAATCCTCGGAGAAAATGAGCCGCCGTGCCGATGAGCGCGGGCGGCCGCGCCGCCGTCATGGCAGACGGCAATCAGCACCCCGCAGCCGTGATCACCGAGTTCAACAGCTTTAATTCACGTGGGGAAAGTGCTTTGCTAAATGTTTTCAAATTGGTTTAATGAGGCCAATCAGAGAGAGAGAAAAAAAAAAAAAAAGGCTGGGAAGAAACGGGAGTTCATTAGAGACAATTTGGTCACGCAGAACTTTCTCAGGGAACAGGGAGACGAAGGGTGGGGGATTTTGTGCATCCCCATCCCACCGCTGCTGAGTTTAAGCCTCAGCCATTTCCCTGCTTAAAATCCATCCTAAGGCTCAACACCGCCTGCTTCTCCCTGTCCTTGCCTGGACCGGGCTGGCATGATGTTCCTTTTGACCCCAGAAATCCTGCTCCCAGCTGAACCCCCTTTTGCATGCTCTTTCCCATCCTGTTGCAGCTCAGGAAAGGGAATTTCAGGGCTGCAGGCACAAGTGGGATGGGATGCGTTTGGGGTTGGGATGGGGTGGGGATAGGGATAAGGATGGGACGAGAATGGGGATAAGGATGGAGATGGAAATGGGATAAAGATGAGAATGAGAATGGGGATGGGGACAGGGACAGGGATGAGGGTGGGATGGGAATGGGGATAAGGATGAGAATGAGAATGGGGATGGGATGGGATGGGATGGGATGGGATGGGATGGGATGGGATGGGATGGGATGGGATGGGGACAGGGACAGATCTCCCAGGGTGACTCCCATGCTTGCTCCATCCCCCGGTGAGCGCAGGGCTCTCAGGAAGCAACCACAACACCCCCACACAATGTGGGTGTGTGGGGCTGGGGGAGCCCCGTCCCCACTTTCTGCCTGTCTGGGCTGGCTTGGGAGGGAAAATGAGTTTAAAACAGGGAAGAAAAAAAAAAAAAGAAAGAAAAAAAAAAGGGATTGACCCAGGACACACATCCCCTAAAATGTCTTTGTGGCATCCCCAGGATAGGACAGCGCTGCACTCATGGCTTTGATGCAGCTTCTGCCCCTTTGGGATTCTCTGTTGTCTACTATAGGGTTGAGCTCGCCCTTCAGGGAGCTTGGTGAAAGCCTCCCTTTCCACACCCCTCCCAAAATGCTGTTTGCAGCCCGTCCATGTGGGTGTCTGTCTGCGTGGTGCACGTCTGCACCCAGGGCATGCAGCAAGCGGGTCCCCAGCTCATCTGGGGGGCGCTGGGGGATGCACAGCCCATCCAATTAAGGGGAGCAATTAGCGTGGACAGCGAGCCGGGGAGCCTCCCTCTTGCTGGCATTTCACTCCCGGGAAGAAGAGAACAAATGATCCATTAAGTTTCCATCGGCGGCACAGGTCGATGGAAATATTTTCTTGCCGTAAACTTAATTTTTATGGTTTGGGCGATTATGAGGGGAAGGAATTTGTTTTTCCACTGAGCTCTCACGTTTATTGTGGCAGAAAAAAAAAAAAAAAAAAAAAAAAAAAGTGATTGCATGGGAGGCTCTGCAAGTTTATGAGTATCCACTGACCCAAAAGGATCATTTTTTACCTGCTTCTGTCCCAGAGCTATTAGGGCTGGAGGGGATGAGAAGAATGGGCTGGTTTGATTTTTTTTTTTTTCCCCATAAAAAAAATGGGGTTTTTTGGAACTTGGGAACTGGGGCAGGATGTTTTTTTTCCACTATTTTTTTTTTTGTGCATCTGGGGTGCAAAGCCCCTAAAACCCCGATAAATCGGTGCAAAAGGACCGGCACCCCCAGCAGCACGGAAATCCTTGGGGAAAATGAAGGAGAAGGAAAAGCCAAATTTCTCCGGTGCCAGGAAAAACCCTGCGAACCCAGCGACTGCAAATGAGAGACAATTTCCCCCTTAAACGCCGCATTTTGGGGTAATTTGTCTGCAGCAGCGCAGCCGGGTTCACTTTTCCTCGGCCGAACCCGGCGGCAGCGAGTCACCGCAGCGAAGCCCTGCGCTCGCAGCTGGTGCCTCTGAGCGCTGTGGGGGAAAAAAGCCTGGATTTGGGGTTTAGCAGTGGGGTGCACCGGGTGCTGGTGTGCTGCTGCTGCTGCTCCTCGCCGGCTGAGGCGACATCTAGTGAGGCTGAGGCGAAGGACGGAGTGTGCCGGGCGTGCACGGCCCCGTACCAGCACCCAGAGCGTGGCACCAGCACCCAGGGCCTTACACGGCCTCACACCAGCACCCAGGGCCTTGCACCAGCACCCAGGGCCTCACACAGCCCTACACCAGCACCCAGGGTCACATATGGCCTTGCACCAGCACCCATGGTCTCATATGGCCCTACACTAGCAACCAGGGCCTTACAACAGCACCCATGGTCTCACATGGCCCCACACCAACATCCAGGGTCTCATATAGCCCTGCACCAACACCCAGGGTCTTGCACGGCCTTGCACCCTTGCACCAGCACCCAAGGCCTTACACCAGCACCCAGGGTCTCATATGGCCTTGCACCAGCACCCAGGGCCTTGCACGACCCCACACCAGCACCCAGGGCTTCACATGGCCCCACAGCAGCACCCAGGGCCTCGCACAAGCACGCGCAGCCTCGTGGGGTTTGCACAAGCACACGTGGCTTCACACAGCCTCATACTGGGGGGGTGTGCCCCCATAGTGGTGCTGATGGTTCCATACTGGGGTGTGCACCCATACTGGTGCAGGGAGGCTCCGTAGTGAGACTGATTCCCCAGTACTGGTGTGGGGACCCTCATACTGGGATGGGTGTCCCCATATTGATGGAGGAGGGTTCATGCTGGGATGGGTGATCCCATATTGGTGCACGGGGGTTCATACTGGGACTGGTGCCCTCATACTGGGATGTGTGCCCCTGTACTTGCTGCTGGGGAGGGGTCATACTGGGATGAGTGCCCCCCATACTGGTGCAGGGGGACTCTGCACTGGGGTTTGTGTCCCCATACTGGTGCAGAGGGACTCCATACTGGGATGTGTGCCCCCATACTGGTGCAGAGAAGCTCCGTACTGGGACGGATGCCCACATACTGGAGTGAAGGGGCTCCATACTGGGACAGGTGCCCCCATACTGGTGGAGGGAGAGCTTTGTACTGGGATGTGTGCCCCCATACTGGTGCAGGGAGGCTCCATACTGGGATTACTGGGATGCATGCCCCCATACTGGTGCAGGGGGGCTCCATACTGGGATGGATGCCCCCATACTGGTGCAGGGGGCCCCATACTGGGCCGGGTGCCCCTATACTGGCTGGGCAGGGCTCATACTGGGACAGGTGCCCCCCCCACTGGTGCAGGAGGGCTCCAGACTGGGATCCTCCCCCCCCCCCCCCGCCGCGCATGCGCGCTGTCTCCCGGCGCCCACCCCGTGTGTGCGCATGCGCGGGTAGAGAGCGGCGAGCGCGGGCACTGCGCATGTGCACGAGGACCCGCCCTTACCTCGCCCAGACCCCGCCCACCAGCACCCCCCCTCCGCCCGGGACGTTAATGCGCATGCGCAGTGCCGGACACGCCCCTCAGCCCCACCAAAAGGTGTGGCCGCGGGCCCCGCCCCTCTGCCGCGCGGCGCATGCGCACTGAGGGAAAGCCGCGCCCAGGCGGGGCTGTTGCTGTCGTCACGAGGGGGCGGGGCCCACTGCCCCCGTCCACTGCCTCGGGGGCGGGGCGATGACGTAACGCCCCGCCCGGCGCGCGCAATGGGCGTGGCTTCAGCGAGGGGGCGTGGTCAGCGAGGATCCACCCCCCACACACACCCTTTGCGCACAGTGCGCATGCGCCGTCAGCGGAGGGGGGCGGGACCAGGTTTAGGCCCCGCCCCCTTCTTCCGCCCGCGTCGTCGTCATAGCAACGGCGGCTGCGCGGCCTGCGGGAGGTGGCGGCGGTGAGGGGGGGTCGGGAGGGGACCCCCCTGTGGGCCTGGGGGGGCTTCTGGGGGAAAAGGGGGGTGTGGGGGCCTCTTTTTGGGGTTGGGGGTTGAGGGGGCATCTTTTTAGGGGCTATGAGGGGGACTCTTGTTTTTTGGGGGGGGGTGAGGGGGGCTATTTTTTGGGGCTTAGGGTTGAGGGGGGCTCTTTTTGGGGGTGTATGTGAGGGGGGGTCTTTTGGGGGGCAAGAGGAGGTCTTTTTGGAGATATGGGGGCTCTTTTTTAGGGAGGGGGTGAGGGGGGCTCTTTAGGGTTGGGGGCAAGGGGGGCTCTTTTTTGGGGCTTAGGGTTGAGGGGGGTCTCTTTGGGGAGGAGGGGGGCCCTTTTTGGGGGTGTATATGAGGGGGTCTCTTTTTTGGGGATGTTGTTTGAGGGGGTCTCTTTTTAGGGTTGGGGGGCAAGGGGGTCTCTTTTTTGGGGCTTAGGGTTGAGAGGGGTCTCTTTTTGGGGAGGAGGGGGCTCTTTTTGGGGGTGTATGTGAGAGGGGCTCCTTTGGGGAGCAAGAGGAGGTCTTTTTGGGTGGATGAGGGGGTCTTTTTTTGGGGGGGGTATAAGGCGTCTCTCTTTAGGGGTGGGGGGCAGGGGGGTCTCTTTGGGGGGATGTAAGGGGGCTTCTTTTTGGGGCTTAGGGTTGAGGGGTCTCTTTTTGGGGGTTGAGGATGAGGAGGCCTCTCTTTTTGAGGAGGGGGTCTCCCTTTTGAGGGAGGGGACCTCTCTTTTTTGGGAGGGGGGTTTGGGGGAGCTGAGCCTTTGAGGTGCTCCTGGTGGGGTGCCTCTGCTGGCAGGGTGCTGGGGGAGCTCCCCCTGAGGCTGAAGGTCCCTGGGGTGGGGGCTGGACTCCTGGGGGGGGATTCTGACTTGAGGGGGGGGTGTCTCTGTGTGCTGGGGGCTTCCCTAAGGGGTTCAGGGAGGGGTCCCAGCTGGGGGGGCTCTCTGGGGGCTGGGCGCTTCCCCCTGTGCACGTATTTTGGGGCCGGGTCTCCTGGCCTGCCAGAAATCGTCCTTAATGTCCCGTGTCCCCATCACAGGCTCGGCAGCGATGGGGGCTGCGCTCTCCCCCCCGGCTGGCAGCGCTGCCCCCCGGCAGCAGAGGAAGGCTGGCGGTGACGATGACGATGATGACGATTTGCTCGACAGCAGGGACCGCAAGGAGGACATCGCCAAGTTCCCCTACGTGGAATTCACGGGGCAGGACAGCATCACCTGCCCCACCTGCCAGGGCACTGGCTGCATTCCCACGGGTGAGCGCTCCCCTCGTGCGTAAAACCAAAAAGCAGGGGGCAGAAACGCTCCTTGTTTGATTTTTCCATCTCCAACTCGGTTTTCGTGCTCTTTTTTTTTGCTTTCCAGAGCAGGTCAACGAGCTGGTGGCTCTCATCCCCTACAGCGACCAGCGGCTCCGCCCGCAGAGAACGTAAGTGTGGAGTAAGAGTAACTACTCCTCTGTGAGGAGCAGACAGGGCTTTTTTTGTCAGGTAGTAGCAGAGCTCAACGCTCTACACAGTCTCCAGCCTTTCCTTCACCTACTGGCTTGTTTTCACCAAAATATGCTAACAAATGCGACTTTTAACTCGAAATATTTCCTGTTAAATCCCACCGTAGGGGTGAGGATGGAAACAATCGTCCCACTCACAGCCTCTGTCCCCGTGCTCTTTACTGAGGGTTTTAGAAAGAAACTGCCTTAGCAGCAGCAAAAACACGCACTGAAAGCACCACGGGGGCAAGAGTGATTCTGGAGGCAGTTTACTTTTTGGTAATGAGTAGCTAAAGGGTGATGGGTTTGAGCAAATTCGGATATCGAAAATGTTGGAGCAGCACTTTGGGCCTCTTTCAGGGAAGGACAAATGGGTGGTTTTCTGCTGGGTTTCAGCTACGTGGGGTCCCACGGTCACAAGTGTTGTTTTTGAGCCCTTCTCTGCCTCTTCCAGGAAGCTCTACGTCCTGCTGTCGGTGCTGCTCTGCCTCCTGATATCAGGACTGGTGGTTTTCTTCCTCTTCCCCCACTCCGTCCTGGTGGATGACGGTGGCATCAAAGTGGTTCAAGTCTGGTTTGACAAGAAGAACTCAGTCGTCGTCCTTGCCATCACGGTAAAGTTTCTCTGCCCCTCTCTTCCCGAGGGAACAAACCCCGTGCTGAGCTGCCCAGGAGGTCGCTGCTACCTCTGTTCCCTTTCTTTCAAGGCCACCTTGAGGATCAGGAACTCCAACTTCTACTCGGTGGCAGTGACCAGCCTGACCAGCCAGGTGCAGTACATGAACACGGTGGTGGGAAGCCAGCAGATCACCAACGTCTCCAGCATCCAGCCCCTGAGTGACAAACTGGTATTTGTCCTTGTTTACATTCATAATAAGTAAAAGCATCACTAAATCATGTGAAACCTGTGCAGTATTACAAATTACCTTGAATATTGTCTGTCTGTACCTAAAGACAGACATTTGCTTAGCAAATACTCATGGCTACAGTAGGCTGGGCTCTGTGTGCACCACCTGAAATGTAATAAGGTAGAAAAGAGCCCAAAAGGGATGGATTGAAGTGAGCACTCAGGCTGCATGTGGACGTGTTTTTCCTTTGCAGGTGAATTTCACGGTGAAGGCGGAGATGGGCGGACCTTTCTCTTACGTGTAGTAAGCATTTACTGTTCTGTGTCTGGCTGGGGAGTGGGAAGGTTTCAGATCCTTTATTTAGCATTTGCTCAGGAAACTACCAGCTTTCTGCTAACTTTCTGAAAAGTAACTTTGCTAGAAATTACTCGAAAGGCCGCTCTGTGAGGATGTTGTGATGGGGTTTTGGATGCTGTCTTGAATTGAGTTAGCACCGAGGGGAAAACAACATGGGAAGGTACCGAGAAGCAGGCTGCTTGGGCTGTGCTGACCTACTTCTTTGTTTTGGTCTCTTCCAGTTTCTTTTGCACGTTTCCCAAGGTGAAGGTGCATAACATCGTCATCTTCATGAGGTAGGCTGCTTTCTGCGCTGCTCCTGACTCAAAAAGGAACTGCTGCCACAGCAGATCAGGGTGCACGAGGAAAATCCCGCCTGGCAGGCACCCCAGCCTGGTTCCCTGTGTCAGCTTTCATGCAGACCAGTTGACACAGTTGGGTAAAATGTAAGGCAGGGGGGAAAAGGCACCAGATTGCCCTAAACTGAGCTCCCACGTGATGGGTGTTGTGGGGCTGGACTCACCAGCTCCCTGCAGTGAGCAGCCCTGGGTGCACTCACTGGAAATCTGAGAGGATCCACAGCTTTTGAGGGTGGGAAGAGGAGAGTTTTGTGACGAATGCAGGCTGCTGGTGGCTTTAATTTAACAGAGGGGTCTCTGCCCCTGGTCCTGTCCCCTCTAAGCCGCTCTCCCCTCTCTCAGGACATCAGTGAAGCTCTCCTACATCGGGCACGTGACGCAGAGCGCTTTGGAAACCTACCACTACGTCGACTGCAGCACCAACTCCACGGCTGCCCCCGATCCGCTGCCTCTGCCAGCCCCCTCCACACAAGGCGCAGCCAAAGCCTGGAGCAAGCCCTGAGCTCGCTGCCGCTGCTCCCTGTGAAATCCGTAGCTGTAGAAAGGACTGGGCACTTTCAAATGGAAGCAGAAGGGATCGTGACTGACTCTGGGGGATACCTGAAAGCTCTGGGGTCCCTCTTGCACTCCCTGGCATGCAGCTGGGCTGCGCTGCTGGCCTGTCCCTCAAATCCACTTTGGGTGTTGTTCGTGTGCAGGCAAGCGGGTCCCTTCCAGAGTAAGGGGCCTGCTGGGCCTGCCTTCCTCTTCGGTTCCAAAGAACTGGGTTTTGGGTAGGGAAACTGGATTCTCGAGCTCTGTGCTTTGTGGTCCAAAGATCTAGAGTTGAGTTTTGCAGCTGTTCTGAAGCTTAGCACTGTACCTGGTCCTTCCAGAATGAACTAACGAGTTCTTTGCAATTAATTTATTCCAGTTTTGCTCAGTGGCCGTGTGTCACTGGCATGTTTCAGAGCAGAACTTGATTTAAAAAAGGGACGAAGCTTTGCCAGGCACGCACAGGCAAGGCGTTCAGGCTTTCACCTGTGTAATTTGCACTAGGAGGAGGAAAAGGAACTGGAGCCAGCAGGGCACGCGAGTTCCCCCTTGCACAGATTTTTGCTTTTTGGCAGCTGAGACCCAAACGCTGCGGCCCCGCTAAAGGCTGCTGCTCGGTGTGCAGGGGGCGTTGGGCAGCTGGGGGGTCTCTGGTGTTTGAAGCTGGGGAACGCACAGCTCAGTGCTGCTTTGTACTCCTGCCTGCTGCAGATTTAAACTGATTTGGTGGAAGGTTTGGGGGGGGGGGGGTTTCTTGTTTCAAAGGCTCACCTCGCAGGAGCCAGGCAGTCCCGAAGGACGGTAAAGCAAATAAATCCGCTGTGAAAGCTCAGCCTGCTGCGGTTCTTCTCCAAGCTTCTCCCCCCCGTTTGCAGCTTGGAGGGTTTCATTCTGCCTCTGCCCTTTGTAGTTCTTCTGGAACCCGATCGCTGCAGCCTCCCGCGTTTCCTCTCTGCACGCACCTACGCCTTTCTCCAGCCCTCTGTCGGAAGCGAGCGCGTGGAAGCACGGCGCGGGCAGAAGCTGTAGGGGAAGGGGTCTGGTGTTTCTCAATGAAGGACGCTTTGTTTCGTGCGAGTGTGAAATAAAAATACCCCGTTGTTTTCTAAGAGGTGGTGTTTTGGCCTCCAGACTTTCTAGAATTGAGTTACTAAAGCGGGGATGGAGGATGCTGTGTGGGGTCACCTCACTGGACATGAGGAAATGCTGTGACCTGTGGCAGTCCAACTTTGTCCTACAGAGCGCTCTGTGCAGTGACTGGCATCGTGTCATCGTGCACCTCGTCTCTCGCTGATGATTTTGGGCAACAAGGGCCAAGAAACTCAAGAGGTGAAGTCGTGGAGCCCTCTGGGTGACTCTGTTCCCAAAAGGACAGCAGGGGCAGGATTTGCAGCCCTGCACTGTGACTGTCACACTGCCCCTTCCCCAGTCACAAGCCTCTCACACGACTCGGGTAAAACCCCTGTTCCCTTCTCGTAATTATGATGAGCTGCGTTTTCTTTGAGGAAGATGAGGAAGTGGCCCGCTCTGCCCTTTATCCCATTTGCTTCCTGCCCCTCGGCAGCCTTGCAGCGCCTGGTCTGGGTTGATTTGGTGTCCTTGTGGGTGGCAGAGCCCTTTGCTCCCCACTTTGTGCTGCAAATAACCGCTGCTCTCCTGCTCCAGCCCTTAAAAGCAGAGCTGCTTTTAGCTGGGAGGTTTTTTGGGGGGCTCGCTGGGTGCCTGCAGGAACCTAACCCCTGCTGCTTGGCTGAGCAGGAACAGCGCCGGTGTGAGCGGGAGCCAGAGCGCTGATAATTGGGGGTGCCCTCCGGGTCATGTGGCAAAGCACTTGGCCTTTTAAAGGACATTTATTGTGAAAATCCTTCTTAATCCTCCAATCCTTTTTAATGAATTTCTTCTGCCAATGTTTTTTTTTTGTTTTTTTTCTAAAAATCCCAGCCCTGGGAAGCTGCCTGAGGTGCTTTAGCAGGAGGGGCTGCTGCCGTGGTGCCAGCTGTGAGCGTTTAAAAGTGAGGTGAGGGCCCCGAAGCAGCATTTTTAAAGTTTTTTTTTTTTCATCCTTTAAAGTCATAATTTCTCTTAATGAGCCTGTGGTACCCATGCTAGTGACTGAGGAGAAAAGCTGGGGTTTTAACAAAAGCACCATCGTGAAACCTGCAGCCCCCGAGCCAGCAGCTGCCCGGTGCGTCCTGCTCGTAAAGCTCAAGTTTGCAGCTCTTGGGGGGGTCAGTGGGCTAATTTTCTTTAAGATAGTTTAAAAAAATAAATAAAAATCAACTAGTGGGGCTTTTCCTCTAATTAGCAAGCTGCTTAAGAGCAGCACTTACATGTGTAGCTTTTTAGGAAGCCTTAAAGGCAGAGCTGTTTTTACAAGTCGGGGTGCGTGCCCTTCAGCACCATCAGCGTTGCAAAAATCTCTCCTTAAATTGTGTTTCTGCATGTCCAAAAGGGGACAAATTCCTTGGGGATGAGGGGAAGGAGCATCAGGGGGCTGAGGAATTAATCCCTGCACCTGGTTTGTGATGGGAATGATGGAATTACTCATCTCCCAGGACTCCATCCACCCACGAACCTCTCCCTGCTCACCCCCTGGCTCCAGCTGTGCTGACCTGCACAGGAGGTGGCCTCAGCCTCCCCTTCCCCACTGGTTTTACTGGTTTCCTCTAACTGGTGTCCCTAACCCAGCCCTGGAAGGGAGATCCCTTCCCTCGATTCACCCTGGTGCTGTTTTGGGGTGCAGGGGGATGAGCAAACCCCATAAATCTGGCTGCTGTGTTCGTGCCTGGTGCTTTCGAGATTTATCACTTAGAGCATTTTTCCCTTCCTTTTTTGAAGGTTTTGTGTTATTATTTTATTTTTTTCCCCCTTTATACGAGGTATTCTCAACCCAGAGAGTTTGAGATTTGACCCTAAACCCTGAATGGCCCCAAAAGAGGGGAAGGGCAGGGGTTAGACCGCAGCCAACACCGTGGGCGAGAGGAAAAAACACCGCGCACAGCCACTTGACTTTCCACCAAAAGTTTTTTTTTTTTTTTATATCAACTTGATGTTAAAAAATACAGACTTGTTTTACAAGAATAGCACCATTTGTGTTGTATTATACATTAGCACTCCTGCTGGTGATACACAGGGGGGGAGGGAAGGGGCTCTGGGGGGGGGGGGGGGGAATTCGTGATACCTGCATTTGCCAGATCCCTTTGGCGGGGAGGGGCCGTCGTACATGCCAGTTAGATTCCCACCTCCACCCGACCTAAAAAATAGGCCTTCCAGGAAGGCAATAAATAAATAAGCCCGTGGTTTTATGTCGCAGTCTGCCCCGTGACGGCGCTGGAGGGAGGCGGTGGTCCCAAGCGCGAGGACCGAGGGTCGTGCCAGCCATTCAGTGCAGAAGTCGTTGGAGTGATTGGGAAGGACGGGTCCTTGGGGTGGGATTGGTTTTCTTTTACTGTATTGGGCTGGATTTCTTTTTTTTTTAAAAAAAAACAAAAAAACAACAAACCAAAACAACCAACGAACAAACACACAAATAAAACAATCCTTTTTTACAAGAAGCAGACGGGGCCGATATCCACGCCAAACTCCTGCTCGGCGCCACCAATGTCCATAGGTGCAATATCTACAATGGGCAGGCGCGAGGTCTTCTGCGACCGGTACTCGATGACTGTCTTGCCCCATTTGCCAGTGTGTTTCTGGGGACAGAACGAGAAGCAGGGATGCCATCAGCTGCTCCGGGGCCATCCGAACCACCGGGGGTCCGACCGCAGCCCCCCGCCCCCCCAGCTCCATCCCCACCGCCTTACCGTGCAGCCGTCCTCCAGGACGCTGTAGGTGAACCTGCTGTTGCCCTCGGCCCTGATCTCCACGTCGTTGGAGCCCTGGATGAGGAGGGCTTTCTTCAGGTTGCCCGTCTCCTCGTCCATGTAGGCGATGCTGTTCTTGCAGTGGTAGGTGACGTTTTGGGAGCCCTCGGTGGACAGCAGGCGGAGGAAGGTCAGCTGGATGCTGGCGGTGGTGGGGGAAAGGCTCTCATCGCCGTAGCTGAACTGCAAGGGAGAGGAAAAAGAGGTTAAAACCCACGGGGATCATCACGGCGGGTTATTTCCAGCCACCCCTGGGAAGGGACCGCCGAGGTTTGTGCTCCCAGATGGCTGCAAAATCTTTGCCAAAACAAAACAAACAAAAAAAAACCAAAAAAAAACACAAAAAAAACAAAAACAAAAAAACAAAAAAAAAAGAAAAACACAACAAAACTTTGACTTGTGGAGCCAAATTGACCCAATTCCACACATTCATCCTAACCCAGCTGCTCCTTCCTCCAACAGCCCTAACCCACCACATCCACCGAGACCACCCCAAGGAGGGCGTCCCGCGTGGAATTCACCCCCCCCCCCCCCCCAGGCAGGCCCCCCGCTTACGTGGAAGCCGCCGTTGATGGTCTCTGCGAACCAGACGTGCTTCTTGTCTTTGGCCTTGCTGCTCCACCAGTTCTTCCTGGGGATGCTGCTGGGGGTCGGGTAGACGCAGGTCTCGCCCGTCTCCATGTTGCAGAAAACCTTGATGGCATCCAGGGTGCAGCCCTGGTTGGGGTCGATCCAGTAGTCTCCTGCAGCAGGGGGGGCACAAATGGCTCGCTAAGGGGGCTCGGGGGGGTCGGGGCGAGGAACCCCAAGGCTGCTTTTGGGGAGGAAAGCAGGGAGAGGGGGTAGGCCGCGGTGCCTCGTACCGCTCTTCCAGTCAGGGTGGCAGAGCTTGATGTCGCGGCAGGTCCTGGCCGGGTTCTTTTTGGAGCCCTCGGGGCTGCGGATGCTCTCGATTTGGTTGTTGAGGGATTTGAGGGTGGCGTCCACCTCCACGTCGTGCTGCCGCAGCCCGCCGGCGGCCTCGTCCGCCCGCATGTAGCGGATGGGGTCGGGGCCTTTCTCCGTCTGACCCAAACCGGCGAAAGCTGACATGTCGATACCGGTGCCGGGAGGGCCGGGGGGACCGGGGGGGCCGGGATTTCCAGGAGGACCCTATGGGAGGAACAAGAAACCATCGTGAGGGGCTGCTCCGCCAGCCGGACCCCACGCCCGGCCTCCTGATGCCAAATCTCACCGCAGGGCCGGGTTCGCCGCTCCGTCCGCGGGGGCCGGGGGGGCCGATGGGGCCGGGCATGCCGTTGGAGCCGTCTTTGCCGGAGGGGCCGACGGGGCCGGGGGGACCCTAGGAGAGAGCCCCGAATTCGGGGGGTCAGGTCGGTGCAGGAGTAAAGGGAAGGGTGTGGAGCTGTGAGCTCTTGGTGGGGGTTTGAGGCTGGAGGTGCCCGGGGGGGGTGTCAGGAGCTCCTTGGGCTCTCGCCACCCCAAATGGCACCGTCAGGACTTACTCTGGGGCCAGAGGGACCAGCAGGACCAGCAGCGCCTTGGTCTCCAGAAGGACCCTGTGGAAGAAGCGAGGGGGGGCGGCTGCAGCAGGCTCAGCCCCAGCAAAGCCTCCGGGTGGGCTCGGGGGTCCCTCGGTGGCCGCAGAGACCCCCAAAGGAGCCGCATCCTGCGGCTGGGCTCAGCGCTGAGACCCCAAAACCAACTTACGGGGGGGCCGGGAAGACCCTGCAGTCCGGTGAAGCCGCGGTGGCCCTTCAGCCCTCTCTCTCCAGCCTCTCCAGTCTCACCTTTGTCACCACGAGGCCCTTGGGGACCCTGGGAGCGGGGAAGGGGCCGCGTCAGGCTCGGGGTGGCAGACCCCTGCCCAAAGCACCCAGGACCCCATGTTTCACACACGGGATGTGCCAGCGGGCGCAGCACCACTCACCGGCATGCCTCGAGCGCCAGCAGGACCGGAGGGACCCATGGGCCCTTGTGCACCCTGCGGGGAGAAAAGGGGGAGTCAAAAGGAGCCGGGACGGGGGTCGTGCCAAGAGGTGCCAGCACCCCGAAACACCCACAGCCTCGGGGCTGGGATTTTGGGGGTTTGGGGGGTGTCGGAACCAGCCCCAGGCACCACGCTCCTGTTCCCAGCCCTGCTGGCATCTGTGACAGTGAAAAAAAAAGTCTGAATGGGGCTTAATGACAGCTTTAAATACGCTCAGCCGGAGCATGGAAGGAGCCCTGCAGATGCCCCCGCAGATTTTGCCTGCTCACAGCTCCCCCCGCTTGCTCTGAGGGGGCTCTGGGCACTGATCGCTCCTCGGGAAGATGCTCAGGAAGATGCAAACAGCTCCCGAGGCACCGCTGAATTAGCAGCAGCCGCTAACGGCACCGCCTGGCTCTCCCAATTACTCCGAGCAGCTAATTGCTCCCGGGGAGCTGCTGTCATTTGCTTGCTTAATCTGTGCATGGGGTGGCTACCAGCTCCCATACTGAGACCCTAAACCCAAGGAGCCCTGGCACTCACCGTCTCGCCTCTGTCTCCTTGTTTGCCGGTGGGACCAACGGGGCCGGGAGCGCCGGGGGCACCGGGAGCGCCGGGGGCACCCACGGGGCCGGTCTCGCCACGATCGCCCTGCGTGCAGACAGAGGGGTGCTCAGATCCGTGCCAAACTTGGGGCTTTTTGGGGCACCGGGGTAGCCCACAGCAAACTCACCTTCACGCCAGCTGCGCCGTCTCTGCCTGGGGGGCCGTCAGCACCGGGGTTGCCCTGGGAGGAGAAGAGGAGAAATTAGCACCCTGGGATGAGCACCAAGTCACCTTTCAAGGCAAAAAAATGCTGGTGGAAAGGTGCCCGAGAGCTCCAGGAGCTGAGTTATGCCTGGGGTGCTCAGCGATGCCCGGTGCAGCCGTGGCTGGAGGCACCGATCCACTTCCCCATTTTTTTTCCCCAAGGAGGGGTTCGCCTACCTCGCGCCCAGGCTCGCCAGCAGGACCTGTGAGACCGGGGGGACCCACGGGGCCGGGGGGGCCTCGGTCGCCCGCGGAGCCGGGTGCTCCTTGCTTTCCGGGTTCGCCCTAAACGAGGGGAAAAAAAGCGCGTGAACGGGAGAGACCCCAGGGCAGCCTTCACCCCCCGAACAGATTTATTTTGAGGCTCTCAGACCCTGTTGCATCCACCCAGCCCCGGTATTTCCCCGTCCCTTCTTCAGGGCTTGCACCAGCGGCTCCTGGTGGGGAGAAGCCGGCCCTGCACAACCCCACCCAGCACCCAGACACGGAGACCCCAGGGTGCTCGGGCAGCACCGAGGGGGCTGGAGGCCCTGAGACGTGCCCGGGGTGCTGCAGCCCCCGCGTTTCACCCCCCAGTGAGGATTCACAGCCCCCAAATTTGACTCACCGATGGCCCTGGCAGCCCGGGGAAGCCTCTCTCACCGCGCTGTCCGGGCAGACCGACGATGCCGCGCTGTCCTGCCAAGCCTTGGGGACCAGGGGGACCGTCGGGACCCTGTGGGGAGGCAGAGGGGGGGGCTCAGACCCGGTGGGATGGCACCACGCAGCCGGGGGAGCACGGAGAGAGGCGTCCCCCCCCCTCCAAAAAGCTCACCGCAGGGCCGTCCTCTCCAGGTTCGCCTTTTTCGCCAGGGGGGCCAGCAGGGCCTTGGAGCCCGGGGTCTCCGGCACGGCCCGGGGGACCGGCGTCACCACGAGCACCCTTGGGACCGTCTTTGCCAGCAGAGCCAGGGGGGCCGGGGGGGCCTGGGTTACCCTGCGGGGGAGGAAAACAAGGTTGGTGCAAACAGAGGAGGCTTCTCCACCTTCATCGCCACATCCCGGTGCTGCTCGGGGTCTGGCTCTGCTCCCGAGCCTCAAAACCCTGAGAAAAATCCCTTTTTAGGGGCTGAGGAATGGCCACGAGCAGCCTGGAGTCCCAGAGCCCCCACAGGGATGCGCCGTCCCCTCCGCCTGGCAGGGGGCAGGAGGCACCCAAACCCTGGGTGGGGGCGACCCCAGACACCCCCCCACTCACATTAGGGCCGGGTGGTCCCACGCGGCCGGCGGCTCCGGGGAATCCGGTGGCTCCCTGGGGAAGGAGAGGAGAAAGGTGGCTGAGATGTGACATCCCGGGGCTGCCCATTCCCCAGCCCCCTGCCCACCCCCCCGATACTCACGGGGGGACCCTGAGCACCGCGGGCTCCTTTGGGACCAGTTACACCAGTGGGACCCTGGGAAGGAGAGAAAAGAGAGTTGGAAACGCTCCTGGGGGGCTGTGATGCCTGCAGCGGGGCCGTGTCGAGGCCATGCCCCAAATTTCGTGGCACGGGGTCTGCCCCAAATTTCGTGGTGTTGTACCCACCTGGGGGCCGGGTGCGCCCGAGGGACCTTGGGGACCGGGAGCGCCGGCGTCACCCTTCTGCCCGGGCTCTCCTTGCTCGCCTTTGGCACCGGGTTGTCCGTCGGCACCCTGCACCGGGGGGGTGGAAAGTGGCCACCGTGAGCGGGGAGAGGATGCTGGATGCGTGCCGGGGGGGGGGACAGGGCTAAATACTCACCGGGGGGCCGGCAAATCCAGCAGGGCCGGGGGCACCGGGCTCGCCACGCTCGCCCTATTTGGGACAGATTCCGGGGTTAAGGGTGGGGACGGGGGGAGCGCGGCCAGCGGGGTCACCGCCAGCACCCCTGGGGGCTGTGGGTGTTGCACTTACGGGGGCACCGCGGGCACCGGCAGCGCCAGATGGACCGGGGGGGCCGGATTCACCCTGGAAAAGAGAGGATGGAGAGGTGGGGGCGTTGGTGGCATCTCCCCGGGGAGCACCGTGGGGGCGGCTCGGTGCAGCCGTGGGGCTGGCCGGGCTCTCACCTTCTCGCCGTTGGGGCCAGCGGGGCCGGGGGGGCCGATGGGACCGGTCAGACCCTACAGGAGAGAGAAAAATGAGGACGTGGCCCCCCCACCAGCACCCTCGGGTGGCCGCTCTCACCGTGTCCCCGTCCCACTTACGCGTGCGCCGTCCTTCCCTGGAGCTCCCTCGGGACCCTTCTCACCGACGTCTCCCTGCGGGGCGAGACGGAGGTGCCGTGAGCCGAGCCCCAACACCTTTGGGGACACCCCCGGGGACACCCCCGGGGTCACCCCCGGGACGTGTCACCTACCCGGTCACCCTTGGGGCCGGCGATGCCAGCTGCTCCTCTCTCTCCGGGCATTCCCTGAAGTCCTGGGGGTCCCTGGGCGCCGTTGGGGCCGGCCGGGCCGGTTGCACCCTAGAGCGGAGCAGAATTGGGGTCATCGGGGTGCTCACGGCGGCACGGATCCGTGGGGGGGACACCGAGCCCCCTCCCAGCGGGTCCCCTCCTCACTCACCTTGGGTCCGTCGGTGCCTGGCGTGCCGGGGAGCCCGCGGGGACCCTGCAGCCCTTGTGCGCCGGGGGAGCCGCGCTCACCGGGGAAGCCGCGTTCGCCCTGGCATGGGGGGGGGACAGGGTTAAAAAAAGGCCACGGTGGGGGTCATGGGGTCCTCGGTAAGGACGTCAGAGGGCAGAGCATCCATCCTGGGGGGGGACTGGGGTGTACTGGGAGGACTGGGGATGCGCTGCGGTGAGGCTGAGCCACCGGGACTGGAGGAGCATTGGGTGGGGGAGGACGGATTCTGCCCGTTCCCCCCCCCAGACCCCCCCCCAAGGGACAGGGAGAGGGGTCCCGTCCCCAATCCAGGAGCGGTACTTACTCTGGGACCGACGAGACCGGGGGCACCGGCTTCTCCGGGAACACCCTGCGGGGATGGGGGAAGAGCCGGGGGTCAGCACTGGGGGGGTCGGGGGGTGCTGAGCCCCCCATGCGCAGCCGGGGGGGCGATGGGGAGGAAGGAAGGTGGGAGGGGGTCTCACCTGGTCTCCGGGTTTGCCGCTCTCTCCGGGGGGACCTGGTGGCCCGGGCAGCCCCTGGGGGGGGAAGAAGTGGGGTTAGGGGGGGTGTCCACGAGCATCACCCCCACCCCAGCACCCTGACCCCCCCCCCGTGTGCCCCCACTCACCTGGAAGCCGGAGGGACCGGGGGCTCCTTGCTCTCCTCTCTCACCAGCGGGACCCTAGGGAAGGACGGCGGTGATGACCCCAAAACCCCCCCAGGGTTTCAGACGGGGGGGGGGGCTTCACAGCCCTTCGCCCACCCCAAAATTTGGGGGAAAACCAAAATCACAGCGAGGCGTGGGGCAAAATCCCTGCACCCCAACCCCGGGGGTCTCGCCCACCCCAGATCCCCAGCATGTGGGGGGGGCGCCCAGATCTGGGGAGGGGGGGGGGGGGGCTACGACCCCCAGCCCCGTATTTCAGGCAGGTTTTGTCCCCAAAATAAGACGCTGGTGACACTCACGGCAGGTCCGGGGGGGCCGGCAGCTCCCGTCTCACCATCCTTGCCAGGAAGACCCTGCGGAGGAGACCCCCCCCCACAAGCTCAGCTCCGTCCCGTGCCTCAGTTTCCCCACCTGGGGGCTGTTTCAGACGAAGAAGCCCCCAGGAGAGGTTTTGGGGAGGGGGGGGCAGCAAAACCAACTCACCCGCAGCCCCGGGGCACCGGGCAGCCCTTTTTCTCCAGCTTTTCCAGGCTCACCCTAAAAGGGAGGAGTGGGGGGTGGTGATGGGGGGGGCTTGGTCTTTGCAACCCCATTTTTTTGGGGGGCAGAAAACACCAGAAAATGCCCCAAAACTTACGTTAGCGCCTTTGGGACCGGGGAAACCCATCACGCCAGGCTGCCCGCGGGCACCCTGAGGGCCGGGGGGGCCGGGGCGACCGTCCTCGCCGGGAGAGCCCTGTGGGGAGGGGGGGACGTCAGTGTGGGGTCACGGCATCCCCCCCCCACCCTAAACCTGGAGACCCCCGCCCCGTGAAGCATCACTTACGGTGGGGCCGACTTTGCCTTGAGGTCCAGCATCGCCGGGGCGGCCGGTGAGACCCTGGGGAAGCAAAATTGGGGGGGCTGCAGCGGGTGGTGCCTGGGCGGGGGGGACACCGAGCACCCCATCCCACCCGGACACAGTGGGGAAAGCTGCCGGGGTGGGGATGGGGCTCACCTGGGGGGCACAGGGGGCTGCGGACCCCCCCCAAAGAGCAGCTTCGGTGACCCCAAATGCTTCCCGGCTAAGCCCCCAGTGTTTTAGGGAGCCCCAAGGCGCATCGTGGCAAACCCCAAAGAGCCCCGTGACTAATCCCAAATGCACCCAACCTCACCCCAAAGAGCACCTTAACCCCAAACGCACCTTAACTAGCCCCGAGGTGCATCTTAACCAGCCCCAAACAGCGCCTTAACCAACCCCAAAGAGCACCTCAACCAACCCCAAAGAGCACCTCAACCAACCCCAAAAGCATCTCAGCTAACCCCAAAGGGCATCCCAACAGGAGCTGAACCAACCCTACCGAGCACCTTAATGCCCAAGAGCGTCTTGGATAACCCCAAGTGCTCCTGTGAACCAACCCCAAAGGCACTTTAAGCAACCCCAAATGCTCTTTAACCAACCCAAAAGGTCCTGAACTATCCCCAAATGTTTCTTAACCAACCCCAAACGCCCCTTCATCAGCCCAAATGCACTTTAACCAACCAAAATGCACTTTAACCAACCCCAAATGCCCCTTAACCAACCCCAAATTCCCTATAACCAACCCCAAATGCCCTGTGACCAGCCCCAAATGCCCCTTAACCAATCCCAAATTCCCTGTGACCAACCCCAAATGCCCCTTAATCAGCCCAAATGGACGTTAACTAACCCAAATGCCCCTTAACCAACCCCAAATGCCCCTTAACCAACCCTAAATGCCCTTTACCCAACCCAAATGCCCCTTAACCAACCCAAATACCCCTTAACCAACCCCAAATACCCCTTAACCAACCCCAAATGCCCCTTAACCAACCCCAAATGGATGTTAACTAACCCAAATGCCCCTTTTCCCAACCCAAATGCCCCTTAACCAACCCCAAATTCCCTTTACCCAACCCCAAAGCTCCTGACCCCCCCCGAGAAGCCTCCTTGCAACCCCCCCACCACCCCCCTAACCCCTCCATCCCCCTGCCCCATCCGCGTCCCCCCATACACCAGGAACAGCCCCAGCCCATGCCCCCCCCCCCCCCATAGCCGCCCCCACCCCAGGGGGGGTTCAGGATGCGCCCCCCCCCATCTCTTACCCTTGCTCCGGGCAGCCCGGGCTCTCCGGGACGCCCGGGGTCACCGGTGGCACCCTTGGGACCGGCGAGGCCAGCGGGGCCGCGTTCACCCGGAGCACCCTGTGTGGGGTTGGGGGGGGGGCACAGGGTGAGATTTGGGATCGCAGGGGGTGGGCAACACCCCCAGGACCCCCCCCCCCCACCCCATAACCCCGACGTCCCACCTTGGGTCCAGCCAGCCCGTCTTGCCCGGGGAAGCCGCGGTTGCCGGGAGCACCCTATGGAAAAAGGAGAGGAATTAAGGTAAGGTGAGGGTTTTTTTTTTTTGGGGGTGGGGGGGGGGCAGCGTCTCGCCGAGGGGTGGGGGCCACGCACCCTTTCTCCGGGGGGGCCCACGGGGCCGGCAGCACCGGGTTCCCCACGGGCTCCTCTCTTGCCTTCCTCCCCAGCCGGCCCGGGGGCACCTTGGGGTCCTGCGGGGCCCTAAGGAAAAGGAGCAAAACGGGTCAAAAAAGCAGCAATTTGGGACGGGAAAAGGGTTGGGGGGGGACAACCCGTGGACCCCCCCATTCCCCAAACCCCCGACCCGTGTGTCACGACGGCGCCGGGGCTCAGCGGCCCCCCGGCGGGGATCCGGCCCCGCGCATTGAGGCTGCTTAATGAAGCGACGGGGGAATGTCCCCGGCCCCCGGGGACGAGGGGGGGGCACGGCGCAAAACACAGCCCCTATTGTTCCCCCCCCCCCTTTATGGGAGAAGGGGGGGGGGGAACGCTGCCCCTCGAGGGGCCTCGTTAGGGGAAGAGGCTCGTTAGCCGAGCCGGGTGGCTCGCCGCAGCGGGGTCTCCAGCGGGGTGGGGGCTGGATTTTTGTGTGTGTCCCCCCCCCCCCAAAAAAACCCCAAATCTCACCGTCTCGCCCTTGGGTCCTTGCTCGCCTTTGAAGCCCGCGATGCCGGGTTCGCCCTGGGGAGAGAGAGGGTGGGGGGCGACGGGGGGGCTCGGTGCTGTTCCCATTGGGGGTCCTGTCCCCGTCCCTGTCCCTGTCCCCATCTGCATCCCCATCTCCATCCCTGTCCCCCCCCCCCCATCCCTGACCCCATTCCCATCCCAATCTGCATCCCTGGCCCCGTCCCCTTTCCTGTCCCCTTCCCCGTCCCTGGCCCCATCCCCACCCCCTCTCCACCTTTGTCCCCACCCCATCTGTCCCCCACCCCATCCCCACCTGCACCCCCGTCTCCATCCCTATTCCTGTCCCCACCCTAATCGGTGTCCCCGTCCCTGTCCCCATGTCCTGAGCCCTGTCCCCCACCCCAGCCCCGTCCCCATTTCCTGTCCCCAGTCCTCATTCCTGACCCCAACCTCAACCCCTCATCCTCATCCCTGTGCCTGTCCCCATTGTAAACCCTGTCCCCATTGTCATCCCTGTCCCCATCCCTTTCCTCCCCCCCGTGCTCATCCTCTTACCTTGCCCCTGTACCCACCCCCATCCCCATCCCATTCCCACCCCCTCCCCATTTCCATCCCAGTTTCCATCCCCAATCCCATTCCCAATCCCATTCCCACCCCATTTCCATCCTATCCCCATCCCATTCCCACCCCCTCCCCATTTCCACCCCATCCCCGTCCCCATCCCCGTCCCCCCCCTCTGGGGACCACATTCGGGTCCCCTGGGGGCGACCCGAGGGTGTTTGGGGGGGGTCAGGGAGCACCCAAAAGTGGGTCCAAGAATGGGGACATATCCCAAAAAAGGGGGAGGAGCCTGGGGCGGAGTGGGCGGGGCCATCTGAAAGTGGGCGGGGGCTTTTTTGGAAATGGGCGGGGCCACAGCCAGGTCCCTCTCGGGGGGCTCTGGGGGGGTCAGGGGGGGGCTCTTACCGTCTGTCCCTTGGGTCCCAGCGGGCCGGTGGCACCTTGGGGTCCGGGGGGGCCGCGGGGGCCGGGGAATCCTGGAGCGCCCGCAATGCCCGGGGCACCCTGCGGGCAGCCGGTGACCGTCATGGGGGGGGCGGGGGGGGGACACGGCACGGTGCCATGCGCCCCCACGTCCCCAGGAACCTGCGTCCCTGCGTCCACCAGCGCGGCCCCCAGCATCTCGTGTGTCCCCCCCACCCCGTGTCCTCCAGGATCCCACAACAGCCATCCCACACCCCCAGTGTCTCCATATCTCCCAGTGTCCCCATACCACCCAGCACCCCATGCCCCGCAGTGTCCCCATATCCCTCAATGTCCCCACACCCCCCAGTATCCCCATATCTCCCAGTTTCCCCATATCTCCCAGTATCCCCATGCCTCCAGTATTCCAGTATCCCCATGTCCCCCAGTGTCCCCATGCCCCCCAGTGTCCCCATGCTCCCCAGTGTCCCCATATCTCCCAGTATCCCAGTATCTCCCAGTATCCCAGTATCTCCCAGTATCCCCATGCCACCCAGCACCCCATGCGCCCCAGTGTCCCCATATCTCCCAGTATCCCCACATCCCCCAGTGTCCCCATGCCCCCTAATGTCCCCACACCCCCCAATGTCCCCATATCCCAAAATGTCCCCATGCCCCCCAGTGTCCCCACGCCCCCCAGCACCCCACATACACCTCCACACCCCCCACAACCCCCCCATCACCCCCCAGCCCCCTCCCACACCCCCCCGTCCCCCTCATCCCGATGACCCCAACGTCCCCACGTGTCCCCCCCTGTCCCCGTCCCCGTCCCCCACTCACCGCCGAGCCCTTGGCTCCGGGGATGCCGTCGGTGCCGGGGTTGCCCTACGGGACGGAGCAGTGAGCGCCCCCCCCGTGCCTCAGTTTCCCCACCTCGAGCAGAGCCCCCCCACCCCCCCGTGTGTGCCCCCAGCCCCACAGCTCCCAGGCTGCAGGTGGGGGCACACGGGGGGGTCAAGCCACAAAGGAGGGGGGGGGAAAAGTGTCCCCAAAATCCCCTGGGGGTACTTACAGGGGCGCCAGCGGGGCCGGGGGAGCCGGGGGTGCCGGATTCGCCGCGGGGACCTTGGGCACCCTCAGGACCTCGTGCGCCGGTGGGACCTGCTTCACCCTGCGGGGGGGGGGACAGGGACACAGGGGGGGGCACAGGGGTGAGGGGGGGGGATTTGGGGCGGCCGTGCCTCAGTTTTCCCCCTCCCTTTCCCTCCCCGCACCCCCCCTGCGCTCAGCCCTTACCTTCGAGCCGGGGGCGCCGGGGAAGCCGGGGGCTCCGCCGGGCCAACGGGTCCCTGGGGGGGGGGAGAAAAGTGTGGGGGGGGCTGCCCCTATTGGGGGGGGGCACCCAAGGGACCCCAAAGGGATTTGGGGTCCGGTGGGGGGGGGGCCAAAAAGCCCTGTACTTACGGGGGGGCCGGCAGGGCCGGGGAGACCGTCGTTGCCACGAGCACCCTGGGGGGAGACGGCAGCGGGGGGTCACGGGGGGGGGGGTTCAGGGCACCCCACGCCCCCCCCCCGCAGCCCCCTGCCCCACTGGGGGGGTGGGGGGGTTACCGGGGGGGTCTCGCACTCACCGCAGCACCGGAGGGGCCGGGACGTCCTCGCTCTCCTGGCAGCCCGCGGGGACCCTGGGGGGGGGGCACACGGCGTCAGGTTGGGTTTATTGGGGGGGGGGGGGGGGGCACACAAACAACCCCCCCTCCACCCTCCCCACCTCCCCCGTGCCTCAGTTTCCCCGTGTCCCAGCCCCGATGCTCACCATGGGGCCGGGGGAGCCGTTCTCGCCGGGGGAGCCGGATTCGCCCTGTGGGGGGGGGAAAAGAAAATGAGCCTGGGGGGGGCAAAAAAAAAAAAGGGGGGGGGGCACACCCCGAGGCCGTGGGGGTCGCGCTCACCTTGGCTCCGGGGGCTCCTGCCTCGCCTTTGGCACCATCCAAGCCGGGGTAACCCTGGGGGGGGGGGGTCAAGAAGAAGGTTGAGGGGGGGTCACACAAAAGGGGGGCACCCAAAGTGCCATTTTTTTTGGGGGGGGGCACTCACCCGGTGTCCTTTCACTCCGGGCAGACCAGGGGTCCCGGGGAAGCCGCGAGCACCCTATGGGGAGGAGGAGGGTTGGGGGCATAAAAAAAAAAAGGGGGGGGGGGGATAAAAAAAATAAAGGGGGGGGAATAAAAAAAATAAAAGGGGGGGCATAAAAAAAAAGGGGGGGGGGCGCTGAGCCCGGATCCATCCTGGTGCTGCCTCACCTGGGGGCCGGGGGGCCACGCTCGCCGGATTTGCCGGGTTTGCCTGTCTCGCCCTGCGAGATTAATTAAAAAAAATTAAAAAGTTTGGCACAAGGGGGGGGGGCACAAAGGGGGGGGCACTGGTGCACCGAGCTGCCCGTGCTCAGTGTGGGGGGGACACTCACGTCGTCACCGGGTTTCCCAGGAGGTCCCGGAGGTCCCCGGGGACCCATCGGACCCTAAAAGAGGCAGAGAGGAGGGGGTGAGTGGGGGGGGGAATTTTTTTTTTGTGGGGGGGGGGCTGGCACGTCCCCAAAGCGGGGCACAAAGGGGTGCGGGGGGGGGACACTCACAGCAGCGCCGGGTTCGCCAGGCTCGCCGGGATTGCCTTGAAATCCTTGGGGACCCTGTGGGGGGGGGGACAGAGGGGGTGGCATCA
Organism: Anas platyrhynchos; assembly: GCF_047663525.1. Classification (NCBI taxonomy): domain Eukaryota; kingdom Metazoa; phylum Chordata; class Aves; order Anseriformes; family Anatidae; genus Anas; species Anas platyrhynchos. The sequence goes on from NC_092622.1 coordinate 2,225,497, forward strand.
GGAGGGGGGGGCGGTGGAGCAGCCACCCAGAGCCCCCACCCCTCCCCAGATATTTTGGGGGGGGGGGGTTCGGGTACTTACGGGAGCGCCGGTGGGGCCGGGGGGGCCGCGGGGTCCCATGGGTCCCTGTGGGGAGAGACAACGAGCACCGGTGTTATTGGGGGGGGGGGGGGGCGACCACCATCGCCCCCCTCCCTGCCTGATGAAGCAGGGGGTGCCCCCCCCCAAAAAAAAAAAAAAGGGTGGTCCCACAGTGGGGTCTGCGGGGATGAGACCCCCCAGAGGTGCGGGGGGAGGCGTTTTTGGGGGTCCGCTGTTTTTTGGGGGGACGCCCTTTGTTTATTTAATTGGGGGGGGTCTGGTTTGTATTTTTTTTTTGGTGGGGGGGCTGTTTTTTTTTGGGGGGGGGGGCTTACCATGGGTCCCTGCATGACGCCCATCTGTGCGCCGCCAGCCTTCTCGTCGAAGCCGCCCGCCATCTGAGCCGCGAAGTTCTGTAAAATTTGGGGGGGGGGGGGGCTGAGCAACGCCGCTGGCCCCAAAAACGGCCCTTTTCACCCCAAAATCCCCACCCTCCACATACTCACCCCACCGAGTCCAGGGGGGCCGGGAGGTCCGGGGGGGCCGGGGGGGCCAGGGTTGCCGGGGGTCCCAGGTTCTCCATCCCTGCCGCGGGGGCAGGAGCACCCTGGAGGGGGGGACACATAAAAAAAGCCCCTTGGTACCCCAAAAAGTGCACGGGGCTTCTCTGCAGCACCCATGGGTGCAGGTGGGGGGGGGGATTTTTTATCCCCCCCCCCATATTTTGGGGGTGCGCTCACCTTCTCCCCTTTCTCGCCGCGGTCCCCTCGCTGTCCCTGCTCGCCTGCCGGGCCCTGTGGAGGTGGGGGGGGGTCAGTTTGTCCCCGTGCACCCCCCCACACACAAAATGTGCCCCCCCCCCTCCCCAAATTCCTGCCCCCCTCCCACAAATATTCCAGCAATGCGCCCAACGCGTTCCCACCTGCGGTCCCGGAGGCCCTCGGGGTCCTACAACCTGCGGGGGGGGGGGAGAGAGAGACAAGGGTGGGGTGAGGGGGGAGCACGTGGGGACCCCAAATCCCCCCCCCCACGATGACAGAGCCCCCCTCATTTTGGGGGATTTCCCCCCGAAACTTACATCTTTGATATCGCCGGGTTCACCTTTCTGTCCCTGCAAGGCAAAGCAGGGGGTGAGATTGGGGGGGGGGGGGGAACCCATTGAGCCCCCCCCCAAAAAAAAAATCTCTGACCCCCTCCCCACATTGTCATGGACCCCCCCAGGAGGTGATGAAGCCCCCCAGGAGGTGACAAAACTGGATGCCCTCCCTCCTTTCTCCCATCCCCCCAAGTCATTTTGGGTGAAAATCCTTGGAAATTGGGATTATGCTGGAAGTACCGGGGGGGGGGGGACAGCCTCACCTTGGGGCCAGGTTGTCCTGTTGGAAAGGCAAAAAAATAAAGAGAAATTAGAGCAGGAAGGGGTTTTTTGGGGGAGGGGGGGTGAGTGAATCCATCTGCAGCTGGGGGGGGGGGGCGTGATGCTGGGGGGGGGCTGCGTGGCCAAACTGGGGGGCACTGGAATTTGGGGGGGGGGCTCCCCCGAAGCGGGGCGGCGAAGCACGCAGAAGCGGAGCCACACGGTTTGGGGAGTGGGGGGGCACTCAACCCTTCAACCCCCCCAATTATGGGGGGCAGGAAAGGGTTAAAAAAGGCAACTTTGGGGTTTTTGGGGTGCTGGGGGGGGGGCAGCGGGGCTTGGGGGTGCTCAGGAGTACGGGGCCATCGCCCTTCCGCAGGACCCAGGGTGGAAATGTGGTGGTTTGGGGTGAATAATCGGTGATTTGGGGGGCAGCCACAATATTGGCATTTTTGTTTCGTTTCGTTCCCCCCCCCGGGTTGAGGTTGCGGCCAAAACCCAAATTAAACAAGGGAAAAATAAAAAATCCCAAATCCCAGCCCCAGGGTCAGGGGCCGCGACCTCCCCTCGGGACACGCTTGGAGTGGGGCTTAGCAAAAACCCCAGGTGGAAAATGGGCAAAAAGGGGATAAAAAGGGCCAAAAAGAGGGAAGATGCCAAAAATGGGGCCAAAAAGGGGAAGAAGGGGAAAAAAGGCATGGAATGGTGAAAAAAGAGGCGAAACAGGTGCAAAAAGGGCCAAAAAAGGACAAAAAGGAAAAAAGTGCATATTATGAAAAAAGAGGTAAAAAGAGGTAAAAAGGGGGAAAAAGGGCAAAAAGGGGCAAAGTAGGATGAAAATGGCCAAAGAAGGATGAAGAGGGGCAAACAGGTGAAAAGGGGGAAAAAACGGGAAAAAAGAGGGCAAAAGAGGGAAAAGGGGGAGAAAAGAGGGGAAAAGGGGGGCAAAAAGTGGGCAAAGAAAAGGTAAAATTGGGCAAAGAAGAGGCTAAAAGGGGGAAAAAGGCTGAAAAAGGGGGCAAAAATGGTGAAGAGGGAGGAAAGGCAAAAGGGGAGAGAAAGGCATAAAGGGGGGCAAAAAAGACAAAAAACGGGGGAAAAAGGTCCAAAAGGGGCAAGAAAAAGACCCAAAAGGGGCAAATAAGGGCTGAAAATGGACAAATAGGGGCAAAATGGAGAAAAAGGGGTAAAAAGGGGCAAATGAAGGCCCAGAAGTGGCAAATAAAGGGCTAAAAGGGGCAAATAAAGGGCTAAAAAATGGCAAATAAAGGGCTAAAAGTGGCAAGTAAAGGCCAAAAAGGGGCAAATAAATACCCAAAAGGGGGCAAATAAAGGGCTAAAAGGGGCCAAAATACCCAAATAAATACCCAAAAGGGGCAAATAAAGGCCAAAAAGGGGCAAATAAATGCCCAAAGGTGCTAATAACGGCCCCGGAGGGGTCATTTTTTCCCTGATTTTTCCACCCGGGGGGGGTCTGGGAGGGGCCGGACCCCAGTTGCCTTTTCCCCACCGCACATCCCCATGGGGGGGGGTGTGTATGGGGTGGGGGGTATTGGGGTGGGGTGGGGGGGGCTGCCGGTGTCACACCGGGGTAATTTATTTATCAGATCGAGCAAAGGGGGGGGGGGGGGGGAAGGGACCACGGGCGGTGGCGGCGGGGGGCTCGGCGGGGCAGATGGGGCAGCACTCTCCGAAGGGGATTTCGGGGCTGGGGCAGTCCCGCAGCTCCTCGCAGACGATGTCGTCGCACAGCACGGTGCCGGTGTCGCAGACGCAGATGCGGCAGGGCTCCGGCTTCCAGACGTCCTTGTCACTGTAGCTCTGCCCGTCCTGCACGCAGCCGCCGCCGGCCTCCGCTGCAGCAGGCCGAGGAGGGGGGGACGAAATTTTGGGAGGGGGGAGGGGGGGTATGAGGTGGGGGAGGGGGGTGAGGGAGGAGGTTTTGGGGTGGGAGAGGGCACGGCATCACCCCCCGCGCCGTGGTGGCACGGGGATTTCTCCCCCCCCCTCCCCATTGTGCCTCATCCAAAATATCCAAAATTATTTGGGGGCACCGCATGCGCCCCCTTGTCCCCCCCCTCCGCATCTTGGAGGAGGAGGAGGAGGAGGAGGAGGATGAAGGCTCCCCAAGCAGCGAGGCGGCGGCGCAGCGAGGGGGGTGCCAGCCTGGTGCAAGGAAGCGGGGAAATCCCCCCCCCCCCAAATCCCAAATCCCAAATCCCAAAAACCCCGGTGGTGCTCGTGTCCCCGTGTCCCCTCCCGGACCCTCGTCCCGCTCGGTGGGACGTGGGACGGCCCCCGGTGTTCCCAGGGAGCCTGGGTGGCACCTGGATGTCCCCAAGAGGTGTCCCAGGGTCCCCAAAAGGTGCCCCCAGGGTCCCCAAAAGACATCCCGGAGTTCCTAAGGGTGCCCCAGGGTCCCCAAGAAGGACCCAGGGTCCCCAAAAGGTGCCCCAGGGTCCCCAGGCTGCAGCCAAGGTCCCCAAAAGGCACCTCAGGGTCCCCAAAAGACATCCCAGAGTCCCCAAGGGTGACCCAGGGTCCCCAAAAGACATCCCGGAGTCCCCAGGGGTGCCCCAGGGTCCCCAAGAGGCACCCGAGGGTCCCCAGGCTGCAGCCAGGGTCCCCAGAAGGTGCCCCAAGGTCCCCAAGAGGCACCCTAAGGTCCCCAGGAGGTGCCCCAGGATATTCGGGAGGAACCCCAGGAGGGACCCAGGGCGGCCAGGAGGTGCCCCAAAGACCCCAGGAGGTGCCCCAAAGTCCCCAGGAGGTGTCCCCGTGTCCCCAGGCTGCACCCCGGGGTCTCCAAAAGGTACCCCAGCGCCCCTAAAAGGTGCCCCAGGGTGACCCGGGGGTGCTCTGGGGTCCCCAAAAAGCACCCCAGGAGGTGCCCCGCTGGCCCTGGGGTGCGCCCTGGTGGCCTCGGGGACCTTGGAAAGCGCCCTGGTGGCCCCATGAGGTGCCCTGGTGGCCCCAGGGTCCCCCATGTCCCACACTGACCCCCCACGTCCCCAACAGGTCCCTGTGACCCCAACGGGACCCCGTGTCCCCAGCGGGACCCTGCTGTCCCCAGGCTGCCCCCCCCGTCCCCAAAGCTGCCCCCCCATTACCCAAGGGGTGTCCCCAGGCACCCATGGGTCCCACTTGTCCCCCCTCATGGTCCCGATGCTGTCCCCCCCCCAAAGCTGTCCCCCCACTCTCTCAGACCGCCCCCCCGTCCTCCTGTCCTTACGCCACCCCCCCGCTGTCCCAGGCTGCCCCCACCCCTACCTCGCACTTTCCCCCTTTGTCCCACGTTGTTGCCCCCCCCCTTTGTCCCACATCGTCCCCCTCTGACCCAGGCTATGCCCCCCCCCGTCCCCACACTGTCCCCCACTCTCCTTGTGCTGTCCCCCCCTGTCCCAAACTGCCCCCCCCGCCCCCCCAAACTCCCCTTCTGTCCCCCAGTGTCCCGCAATGTCCCCAGCTGCCCCCCCCAAAAAAAAATCCTCACGCTTTCCCCTTCTGTCCCAAACTGTCCCCTAACGTCCCCCGCTGCCCCCCCACTGTCCTCACACCTTCCCCATCTGCCCCACGCTGCCCCCCCCCATTATCCTGGGCTGTCCCCCCCCCCACCTCACACTCCCCCCCCGTGTGTCCCACGCCGCCCTGCTCCCTGCCACGCTGTCCCCTCGTGTCCCACGCTGTCCCCCCCGCTGTCCTCACCCCTTCCCTTCCATCCCATATCCCACAAAGCCCCCCCCATCCCATACTGTCCCCCCCATCCCACTCAGCCCCCCCCATCCTACCCTGTCCCCCTCTATCCCATACTATCCCGGTCCCCCCCATCCCACTCTGTTCCTTTCTATCCCATACTGTCCCCCCCATCCTACCCTGTCCCCAAAATCCCAAACTGTCCCCCCCATCCCACACTGTCCCCCTCTGTCCCCCCCCATCCTACCCTGTCCCCTCCATCCTACCTTGTCCCCCCCATCCCACTCAGCCCCCCCCATCCTATCCTGTCCCCCCTCTATCCCAAACTGTCCCCCCAACCCCAAACTGTCCCGTCCCCCCCATCCCACTCACGCTCCCCAATCCTACCCTGTCCCCGTCTATCCCATACTGCCCCCCCGATCCCAAACTGTCCCCCCCATCCCACACCGTCCCCTTCTGTCCTAAACTGCCCCCCCCATCCCACTCAGTCCCCCCCATCCCACTCAGCCCCCCTCTATCCCAAACCATCCCCTCCAACCCCACACTGTCCCCCCAACCCCAAACCGTCCCCCCCACCCCACCTCACCCCCCTGCACCCAATCTCACCCCCCCACCCCACTCCCCCCCACCCCCCCCCACTCACCCCACTCCATCCCTCCCTCACCCCCCGCCCCAATACGATCCCGGACGGCGGGCGGGGGTCCCCCTTTTCCCCTTTTTTCCCCCCACTTTTTGCCCCCCCCCCCCCAACTTTCTACTCACGGAGGTCCCGGTCCTGAGCGGCGGCGAGCCCGAGGAGGAGGAAGAGGAGGAGGAGGAGGAAGGCTGCGAGGCGGCCGGGCATGGCGAGGCGGCGGCGGGGGCCCCTCACCGTGCACCGGGCCGAGCAGTGCCCGCACGGCCCCCGCCGCCCCCTATAAGGCCCCGCCGAGGCCCCCCCCGGGTCCTGTAACCCGAGCCGGGGGCGGCCCCCCCCCACACAACCCCCCCCCCCCCAAGGACCCTCCTCCGGGACGGCACCGGCGGGGAGGGGAGGGGAGAGGGGAGGGGGTGAGGGGGGTAAGGGGGGGTGAGAAGGGGATTTGGGGGGGTGAGGAGGGGGTTTGGGGGGGTGAGGAGGGGGTTTGGGGGGGTAAGGGGGGGTAAAGGGGGGGTAGGGGGGTTTTGGGGGATAAAGGGGGTGTTAGGGAGGTAAAGGGGGGGTTAGGAGGGGGTTGGGGGGCTTAATGGGGGAGTTGGGGGGGTGAGGGGGGGGGGTTGGGGGAGGTGAGAGGGGGATTTGGGGGGGTAAAGGGAGGGTTGGGGGGGGTGAGGAGGGGTTTGGGGGGGTGATGGGGGCGTTGGGGGGGTTGAGGGGGGGATTTGGGGGGTGATGGGGTGCTTGGGAGGGTGAGGAGGGGGTTAGGGGGGGTTAGGGGGTGGGGAGGGGCCCCCCCCACACCGCTGGATGCCCCCCTCCTGGCTTTGGGATGAATCCTGATGGGGAGGGGGGGGTGAGACCCCCACCCCCAAGATCCCATCCTGGGAGTCTTAATGAGTTTGGACCCCCCCATCCCATCCTGGTGGTCCCCGGTAGTTTAATATCCCCCCCCCCCCCCCCAGTACAACACATCCTGGGGGTCTCGGGGAGTTCAGACCCCCCCATCCCATCCTGGGGGTCCTCCAGAGCTGATGCCCCCCCCCCATTCCCATCTCATCCCATCCTGAAGGTCCCATGGGGCTGAAATCCCCCCCCCTCCCCAAATGTCCCATCCTGGGGAGTTGAGCCCCCCCCATCCCATCCTGTCTGGGGGGCCCGGGGGCTGAGACCCCCCCCCCACTCCAGTCCCATCCCATCCTGGGGGTCCTGGGGAGCTCCCCCATCCCGGGGGGGGGCAGCTGGGGGCTTTAGCCCCCATCCTATCCTGGGGGTCCTGGAACTGGGCACAGTAGACCCCCCCCCAAAAAAAAAATAAAATCAGGAGGGACAGGACCCAGCATGACCCCCTCCAGCCCCCCCAGCCTTGAAAATGTGCCCCCCCCCAAAAAAAAAGGGGTTCAGGATGTTGGGGGGGGTCCCTGCACCCCAAGGCAGCGGTGGGGGGGCCACAGTGGGGGCTGTGCAGTGGGGGGGGGACATTTCCCAGCTCACTTCGAGCTCCAGAAGAGGGGGGGCTCAGCACACCCCCCCCCGCCACGTCTGCACCCCGGGAGGGCCCGGATGGGGACATGGGGGGGGGGGGGGGGGCCTCCTTGGTGGCCCCCCCCCAGCATCAGGTGATGCTGGGGCCGGCCCCAGGGCTTAAAAGAGTCCGGGGGGGGGCTCCCCGAACAGCCCCAGGCTGCCGAAAGGGGGTCCCCAATAAGGGGGCCCCCCCCATGGGGGTCCCCAACAAGGGGGTCCTCAATAAGGGGGTCCCTAACAAGGGGGTCCCCAATAAGGGGGGGGGTCCCCAGCCCATTTCTACGAGTGCCCCATGGAAATAAGCGTGTGGGGGTGGGTGGGTTGTGGGGGGGGGCAGATATTGGGGTACAAAGGGGGGGGGGCACCCCCAGGGCTCTGTCCCGCAGGGTCTGGGTGATGTGCACAGGGATGGGGGGGGTCCCGGGGTCTGCGGGGGGTGGGGATGGGCAGGGGGTGCTCCCCCCTGGCCTGTGGGGTGGGGAGGGTCAGGACCAGGGAGGCTGGGGCTGAGGGGGGGGGCGAGGACCGGGGAGGGAGGCTGCGGGGGGAGGCCGGTGGTGCTGGGGGGCACAGCTGGGGGCACTGCTGGGGGCACTGCTGGGGGCACTGCTGGCCTCCCCCAGCCTCCCGACCTCCCCCTCCTCCTCCCTGACCTCCCTTTTTTCCCCCGTCCTTCCCAGCCTCCCCAGCTTCCCCAGTCCTCCCCAGTCTCCCCATTCTCTCCATTCTTCCCAGTCTCCCCCAGTCCTCCCCAGTCTCCCCCAGTTCTCCCCAGCCTCCCCCAGCCTCACCCAGCTTCCCCAGTCCTCCCCATCCTCCCCCGTCCTCCCCAGCTTCCCCAGTCCCCCCAGTCTCCCCAGTCTCTCCATTCTCCCCAGCCTCCTGACCTCCCCAGCATCCCCCAGTCCCCCCCAGCCTCCCCCAGCCTCCCCCAGCCTCCCCCAGTCTCCCCAGTCTCCCCATTCTCCCCGGCCTCCTGACCTCCCCAGTCTCCCCCAGTCCTCCCCCAGCCTCCCCCAGTCCTCCCCAGTCCTCCCCAGTCCCCCCCCGTCCCCCCCAGCCTCCCCCAGCCTCCCCCATCCTCCCCCAGTCCTCCCCAGTCTCCCCAGTCTCTCCATTCTCCCCAGCCTCCTGACCTCCCCAGTCTCCCCCAGTACTCCTCCAGCCTCCCCCAGTCTCCCCCAGTCCTCCCCAGCCTCCCCAGTCCTCCCCAGTCACTCCATTCTTCCCAGTCTCCCGACCTCTCCAGCCTCCCCCATCCTCCCCAGTCTCCCCATTTTCCCCAGTCTCCCCATTCTCCCCAGTTTCCTGACCTCCCCACCCTCCCCACGTCCTCCCCGTCCTCCCCGACCCCCCCAGCCTCGGCTCTGCCCCACAGCCCCCCACCAGGCCGGGGGGGGCGGCGGACAAAGCCCCTGTGTTCCCGCTGCCGCGGCGCCCACGGCCCAAAATAAGCCCCCGGGGGGGCCTCGCCTTTTGGGGGGGGGGGGGGCTGCAAACCTTGCCCACCCCCAAAACGCTCCGCAGGCAGCGGAGACCCCCCCCCAATTTATCCACAACTCAAGGGGGGGGGGGGGGGGCAGTGATGCTCCTGCTCCATCCCAGCACGGATCCCCCCCCCGTGCCTCAGTTTCCCCAGGTGGTAACGGGGAGCGGAGGTCGCTCAGGGGAGGTTTTTTGGGGGGGTCACCACCGTGCTGTGTGTGTGTGTCCCCCCCACGGCCCCTCCAAGGAGCAGGTGGAGGAGCCCGGCCCTTGGCGGCGGCAGCACCCGGGAGCGGGGCCAGGCCCTGGCCCCGGCACCACTTTCCAGTGGATTTTAACCCAAAACCGGGACGGGGGCGCACAGCCCCGCTGCATGGGGGGCGCCCCCTCCTCGTGATGCTCCCACCTCACGGAACCTTTTTTCTTTTTCCTTTTTTCCCACCCGCAGCCCTGCACGTCTTCCCCCCCCCCCGTCGCCATTCCTATCAAGCCCGTGCTCGCCCATCTTGGGGCGATTTGCTGCTTTTTCCCCATTTCTGCGGGAGCGGAGGGCTCTGGAAAGGCAATCAGGCCGGGAAGCATCCAAGTCAGCTCAGGAATTCGAGTGGAAGGAATGAAAGCGGCCTTAACTCTGCCCGCCCCGGCTGCCACCGCCGCTGTCACCGTCACCATCGTCACCTTCATCACCATCATCACCATCATCATCATCACCATCGTCACCGTCACCGCAGGAGCCCCCTTGTTTGGGATGCTCTCGGTTTGGGGCTGTCCCCGTCCTCGTGCTGCTACCCAGGGTGATGTCCCTGTCCTGATGCCACCAGCACAGCGGGTTGTCCCCATCCTGGTGTCCCCGTGTCCCATCCCCATATCCCACCCCTGTCCCCGTGTCCCATGTCCCCGCGTCCCATCCCCGTGTCCTGCATCCCCCCGTATCCCATCCCCATGTCCCATCCTGTCCCCATGTCCCCGTGTCCCGTCCCTGTGTCTGGTGTCCCCATGTCCCATCCCCATGTCCCATCTCTTCTCCCCATCCCAGAGGATTGTCCCCAGCGCGATGCCACCACCCGTGATGAATGTCCCCGAGCTGATGCCACCACCCAGGACAAGTGTCCCCTCCACGATGTCCCCACCAGTTTTTGGCCCCATTTTGCTCACTTTGGTGATTTGGGAACAAAACTTCCATCCCTCTCCCTCCCCTTGCCCCATCGCGAGCGTTTTGTCCCAAAACACCCCAAACAGCCCCAAAACCTGCTTGGGAAAGCCAAACAGCTGCTTTCCAGCACCCCCCATCCCCAAGGAAATTGGGGGGGGGCTCAAAAGCAACCCTGGGAAATTTGGATGATGGGAGCTGGGCATCGCCCTGCCTCTGAGCCCCATTTTGGCCCAATTTTGGCCCCATTTTGGCCCTGATTCAGTCCCATTTCGGCCTCATTTCTCCCCATTTCTCACCCTGCTCATCACACCTCCCAAAATACACTCCCCCCCCCCCCCCCCCCCCGGGGGCCATCCGTAAAAATAGCCTCAAAATAGAGGGACTTCCTCGCGAGCCAGCCCGAACACACGCTTGGTTGTTTGGTTTTACGGGCAAGGAGGGGGTGACCCCCCCCCAGCGCTCTTTTTTTTTTTTTTTTTTTCCTTTAAAAAGAGCGTTTTTCAGCAGGGGTAAAAAAAAAAAAAATATAATCCACTTTTCTCCCTCGAGCGGCGCAAGTCAAACCTGGCAGCTCCCATTAACCTCAGACCTTCCCCCAAATATTTCCCCTGGCTCGGCCGGCCGGCATGGGAACGGGGAGCAGAAAGGAGCTTTGTCCCCGCCGTCCCCAGGGTGCGGGTTTGGGCCAAAAAAAGGCCATTTCACTCCTTTGCATGATGCTATTTGATTTTATTTTTATTACTCCCGTCCCTCCCCGGTGTCTCCCGGTTCCCAAATACACCGGGGCGAGCCCAAAAAGTGGCGAGCTGTTGGGTGCTCGGCTTCCCCGAAAGCTGCTTGATGATGCAACGCTGCAGCATGTCGTGAGCAGCCCCATTTAGGGGAGAATTTGCCCCAAACCAGCCCCTTTGCTGCAGTTCCTCCCCGCCGAGACCCTCGTGGAGGTTTTTTGGGTCCAAAGGGGGTGAATCGCACGCCTCCAGCATCCTTCCTGCAAGCTCCAGGGCCGGGCTCCAAAAACACCCCAATTCCTGGAATTTCTCCCCAAAATCCCACCTGAATCCCTCCCCAAATCCCCTTCATGCCCACATCCATGCCTCTTTGCATCGCCGGGTGGGAATCCGGCCCCGGCTCCTTTCCCAGCTGATCCCAGAGCCACACGCGGGAAGCGTTAAAGACTCAAAAAGGGACTTTTTCCCCCATTTTTTTTTTCCCTTATTTTTTTTCCCCCCGCATCGCGTCGCACACAGCCCCTTTGTCCTCTTCGCCTTGCCCCCCCCCCCACCTCCCCATTCCTCGCCCCTCCTCATCCAAAGCTCTTCTGCCCCGGCCCCTCGTGGCGCAGCGGAAAGGTGGGAAGGGGGCCCCGGGGCCGGGGGAAGACGCCGGCATTTTTGTGAGATGATGTCAAATAACTGCAGCCTTCGCTCAGCCCCCTGCCCGGCCTCTTCCTCCTCCTCCTCCTCGTCCTCCTCGTCCTCCTCCTCCTCCTCCTCCTCCTCGGTCGGAGGTGGCGGGGAACAGGCGGCTCTTTGGGAAGGTGGCGATGCACAAAGAGCTCCTTTGAGCCGCGGCAGACGCCAGCCTCGGCCCGCTCGCCGCCCACAGCCGCCCCCGGCCGCTGCGGCGGGGGGAGGTTTTTTGGAGCAAATCGGGGTGATTTTGGGGAAAAGGCCCCCTTGCGCACCCCTCCAGGCTGGTTTCTCTCTCCCGTGAGGCACGGGGAAGGGGGTGCTGGGGGGTGCCGGAGCTCGGTGCCAAAATGAGGGGGACGCCAATGTGTTTGTCCTCGCAGGAATCTTGCCCCAAACCGTGCCATTATCAATACATCGAACTGGATTCCAGAAGGGTTTATTTCGGGAGGGGGCTCCCCAAATCACAGCCCTTCACCCCCTAAAAAAAAAAAAAAAACAACAAAGAGGAGCAAAACCCAACAGCACAGTGTGGGCACAACCTCGTAGTAGCCTCCAGAGAATCCCCACGGCTTGGGGACGCCTCCAGCAGAGCCCGAGCATGGGTTTGGTGGTGGCTTCTCGGGTGTCTCGTAGGGATGAAGCCTGGACCCTGCTCCGGAGCTGAGCGTCCCTGCAGAAAAATCTGTTAACATTCCCCCCCCCCTCCACCCCCAGCCCACCCAAAAAAGAAAAAAATCAGGAAAAAAACGAAACAAAGCCGCGGGCGCCGGTGCCAGGGAGCGCGGCGGGGTCGGGCGGCACTGGCAGGCGCACGCCCCGCTAATGAGAGCGGCGATTATCCCAAATTAATGAGGGCTGGAGGGAGGCCGGCAGCGTTTGCGGGGCCGGGGAGGTTTGGAGGTGTCGTGGGGGGGGGGCTGGATAAACCCTCACCCACCCCCTTCCTGGCTTGTAGATTTGGGGTAAAATCCCTCCTGTTTGGGACGGGTTGTGCAAAAAGTGTGACTTTTTATTTTTTTGGTAGTTGAAGTGATGGAAGTGGCCTCAATGTGTGGTCATTGGGGGTGACAATTCAAAGGGGGGGATCTTTAGGATGTCACCAAAGCCCGGTCCCCTCCCAGTGGTGTCACCTGGATGGGGACAACCCTGCCACCACCGTCCCTCTCCCAGCCTGGGGGGTCCCTTAAAAAAAGGCAGAAAAAGGCTAATTACAGGAGTTATAAATCCCGCCCTGCATCCTGAGCATCGCAACGCCTCCTCCGACCCCAAAACACAAAGCGTTGCAGGTGGTCCCCCCAAAAACACGCCCGGCACCCCAAATCCACCCGGGGGGGACGCGGGGACAGGCGTCCAGGTCCAGCCACTGCAGCGCGCCCCGTTCCCAGCACGGCGCCGTCACACTCCGGGCTCCTCGAAAACCAGGAGGATATTTTGGGGATTTTTTTTCTTTTTTTTTTTTTCCCATTTTTTCCCTGCATAGGGAGCGATTCAGCCCCCTTTGAAACGCCGCCCCCCCAAAAGGCCACCTATTTACGGTGGAAAGCAGCCAGGGCGCAGCCCGAAGCGCTGCCCCGCGGCGTCCTCCAGCCTGCACAAAGCCACCCTCTGTGTCCCCGGCCCCGGCCGGAGGATGCCGGAAAAAAAAGGGAAAAAAAAAATAATAATAATAAAAAAAAAAAAACTAAAAGCAGCTTTTTTTCTTTCTTTTTATTTTTTTTTTTCGAGGGTCCCGGGGCTTGAACGGAGAAAGGGCTCGGGGCCACGGCACCCCAGGGTGGCCGTGCGGTGGGACGAGGCCGTGAATGGGTGGTTTGGGGTTTTTTCGGGGGCTTTTTCTGGATGGCAAAACCCCAAGCAGCGGGGTCGTGGGGCCTAATGAGCGGCGGGGGCCGAGGGATTAGGGAGGGACCCTGGGGGGGGGGGACGCATCGTTAGCAGAAATTACGATCAGGAGTGTCGTGGAGTGTGCAGCCCCCCCGCCTGCCCTGTGGCTGTTTTTTTTTTTGGGGGGGCTGCCATTAGGGTGCCCTCCCCCCCACATTAAACATGAGCATGAATTGCCTGATTATTTTTTTTTTTTGAGGGGGGGGTAAAGCAGAGGTGGCATTTGCGGGGGGAGAGTGACATCTAGAGGTATTGTCACCTCCCCCTCCGTTGGCAGCTGGGGGGGGGGCAGGAGGGGAAACTGAGTCACCGCACGTGTGTCCATCCCTCCACCCATCCGTCTGTCCCGTTCTCCACCCCCCACCCCCAAAAAACTCCCTTTTCAACCCCCCCCTCAGTGGGTGGGTGGGTTTGGGGGTGTCCAGCCCCAGGGGTTCCCCCCCAGGGTCTCAGGGTGTCTGTGGTGTCCCCAAATGTCACCTGCCCTAAGGACAGGATGGGTTGTGGGGTACAGGTGGGATGCTGTCCTTGACCCCCCCGGTCCCTAAATGCCACGAATTGAGCCCCCTACCCCATTGTTGGACCCTGAGCTCAGATGGGGACCCCTCCCCTGCCTTTCTGGGGGCTCCCCCTGTTGGGGCCGGGGCTGCTCGCCCTCCCCCAGCCCCCCCAGCCCCCTGGCACAAGGGCAGCTGTGTCCGCAGCCGCCATAAATCTGGGGCCGAGCCGGAGCGCCGGGAAGCAACCCGGAAAGGCCGATGTTCCCGACAAAGTTTACCCAACAATACGGATGCCAATCGCAACACGCAGCCGCGCGCTGCAAGCCTACAAAGGGCATTTCTGTCCGGGACGGCTTCTTTTTAATTAACGCCGCGGCCCCGTCAGCCGCGCTGGCGGCGGAAACGAAGCTGTAGGGGAAGGAGCGGCCACCCCATAGGTGATGGGGAGCTGCGGGACGAGGAGGTGGTGGGAGATGGCACCGCGTTGGCACCTCCCTGCGTGGCCAGCAGGGTTGGGGTGATGCGTTGTGGGGTCGCTGAGATGTGTTGTGGGGTACCCATGGCACGTTATGGGGGCCCAATGGTGCATTGTAGGGTCCCCAAGATGCATTGTGGGGTCCTCGTGATGTGCTATGGGGGCCCTATGGTGCACTGTGGGGTCCCTGTAATGCATTATGGGGTCACTAGATGTGTTGTGGGGTCCCCATGGTGTGTTATGGGGGTCCTATGGTGCGTTGTGGGGGCCCTGTGATGTGCTATGGGGTCCCTATGGTGCATTGTGGGGTCACTGAGATGTGTTGTGGGATCTCCATGGCACCTTATGGGGGCCCTATGGTGCGTTGTAGTGTCCTCGGGATACATCGTGGTGTCCCTGTAATGGGTTGTGGGATCCCCACGGTGTGTTGAAGCGTTCCCCTGGTGTGAAGTGGCACCCCCATGGCACACTGAGGTGTCCCCATGACATATTGAGGTGTCCCCAGAGAACTGAGGTGTCCCCATGACACATTGAAGCATCCCCATAGCACACTGAGGTGTCCCCATGGCTCATTGTTGTGTCCCCACAGTGCACTGAGGTGTCCCCATGACACATGGAGGTGTCCCCATGGCACACTGAGGTGTCCCGGTGATGGGGACACACACTGGAGGACTTCTTGGAGCTCAGGGCTGATGGATCAGAACCTTGTGGGGCTGCGAAGACCCTCGGGCCGCAGAGCATCCACCAGCCACACCACACAACCCTCCTGCAGGCAGCTCCCGTCCCCACCTCCCAGTGGGGCCTGGAGGCCTCCTGGTGCTGGGGCCTCCAGTTTGGGCCATTTTCCACCCATTTTCACCCACCCGCTCCAGGCCTGGCCCGGCTGCGGCCTAGCACGGGGGGGGGAACCGGGAGCCATCGGTGCCCGGCCTCCTCCTGGCAGCCAGGAGCGGGTGGGGAAGGCTCCCCGGGCACGGCGGTGCGGGAGGAAAGGAACAAAGCCGACCCTTTTAGCAACCCGCACCGCATCTGCAGGCCGGTGGGAAGAGAGGGAGGGTTTCAGCCCCCGTTTTGGTGCGATTTCACGCAGAAAAGGGGTCGGGGACGTCCCACCCCGGACGGGGGGAAGCGCCAGCTCCTCCTCGCCCCCATCTCAGAGGCCCTGCGAGGAGCCCCCTGCCCGGCGCGACGCGAGCTCGGCCGCCTTCGAGGCACGGCTCGGCTCGGCGGGCGGATGAATGGGGCATTGAGGCTCCTGGGGGGGGAGGCAGCGGCGGGGGTATTTACAGAAGCCACGCGTGTGTTTGGGAGGAATGTCAGAGAGGCTGACAACCGGCTCTTTGGAAGCACCGGGCAGAAATCTCGCTCATGTCTAGGAATAAGGATCCAGGAAGGAGGAAAAAAGTCAATATGACCTGAAAATCCCCAGACTGGGACAGGCGGGCTGGGCAAGGTGATTTATTCTATTAATAAGCCAGGGAGAAGGGCAGGGATAAATGCTGAATGCATTTTTGGTGGCCGCAGAGGGCTGGGAGCCGCGCGCGAGCCCCTGTAGGTTAGGGGCACACGCAAGGCACAAGCCGCCTTTGACGGGGCCCTTTTCTCCCTGGCTTTTTTGGAAGCAGGGAGCCAAGGAAAACAAGGGGCGCCTTGAGCTCGGCGCAGGGACGTGGCGAGGGGCTGCTGCGGCCACAAACTGCTGCTCAGGGGGGCTGAGCCCAGCTGATAGCAGAGAAGAGACGCAGCCCCCAGCCTGGGAATGAGCCTGGGAACGGCGCTGAGGCCCCCAGCCCCAAACCCAAGGGCGAGGGCGCCCACCCTAGGGCTGCAAAGGGTTTTTAGCGCTCGCAGCAGCGTTAAGGAAGAGAAAGCGCCGGCTGTTTCCTCCCCGTCACGTTGGGTTAGGTGAGAACCACGAGCACTGAACCTCCTCTGTCTTCGGAGAGCCTGAGCCTGCTGAGAGTGATTTATTTTAACTAGAGGGGGAATTATGCGAGGCAGCCGTCCCCGAGCAAGCCCGGGATGCTAACAAAGACTCCTGCTCCTGGTGCTAGCAGGGCTACGGTTCACAGCTAGTTTTATTTCACAGGGAATCATTACACGCACCCCAAGAAAAGAAAAGATAGCAGTCTTTTTTTTTCCTCAGATCTTTACTTGCAGTAAAAGATAGAAAAAGGTAGTAAATGAACTCAGTATAAAACACACAGAGGGGAGAGGAAGGAGAGGGAAGGATACAAACCAGCCTACAAAGAACACAACGCGGCAGGGGCAAGGGCTAGAAGGGAGAACTTTTTGTACAAAACTACTGCTTACAGGTACAGAAAATGTATAAAATGTCACTCCCTATCTGGAGACAAAAATACAAAAGTGGACATTATTTAATTCTTTACTTATACTTAAAAAGGTTATGTACACGAGAGAACAGAACCAGGGTCAGCTGCTGGGGAAGCCTCTCAAACACCCACCGCTTCCTCCCACATCGCACTTGAGAATAAATTAAAAGAGTTGAAAGAAGGAGCAAAGCCCCACGTGAGCCCAGAGGATTCAGACACCCGGGGTAAAATGTTCAGAAGCCTCAAGGGCCCCCGGATCCCAACTGCGGAAGGGGTTAAGTGCTTCTCAATATTTTACTTCTCCCCCCAGCTGACAGGGATGAAGATCGCTCATCCTCGAGGCTCCCGGGAGGCGCACGCCGAACGTACTCAGATACCTTTGGAAGCACTTCTCAACTCGCTGCCTGCCTTCGCTGCAACCTTTGACCTCGTGTCAGCATTCAGCCCCCAGGCAAAACATGTGCAAAATATCACGGAGAGAGGAGCGATTCATCCTGCTCAGCTGGGGCTGTCCGCACAAGGACAAAGGTGGCAAGAAGCCGCGGCCCCAGCTCCTGCGAGGAGGCGAAGCCAGGGCGGAAAAAACGCAGACTTTGTTCTCTGTCGCTCTGGAAAACGCTTGGAAATATATACAGAACAATTCAACGTTGGCTCTACTCTACAGTAAGTCAAACTTGTACCTGAATTTCCGTAAACACTTGATGCTAAAGAACCGGGAGATAAATTCCTCGAGGGGAAAAGCAGCTCCGCAAAAATGGGACCAAAGTTTTTCCCCCCCCGGAGACCCCCCAGCTCCTGGAGGATGCCCCCAGCCCGGCTGTAACCTCAGGAGGTGACAGCAGGCAGAGGTTGGGGTGGGCGAGGAAATGCTGGCTTTGGGGATGGAGGGGAGGCGATGCAGGAAAGGACAAAGCAAAAACCACTCTGACCAGTGAAAAGGAGTCGAGTCCCACTTCCCGCTTCCTCCCAGCGACTGCTGGCCCAGCCCTCTGCGGGATATCCATGCTGGTGTTCAAGCAGGGCCGCCTCTGTGGGCAAACCCTCCCAACATCCACCCCCAAGCACATTTTCGCCCACCCCCAACCCACTCGCAAACCCCCTCGGTGCAGAGCAGAGCATCCAGAACCACCTAAGTGCTTTCTCCTCCCCTGCAATCCCCCGCCCCGAGAGTCGCGCCGCCGTCGGCACAAAGCTGGCCGCAAAGGGCTGAAAAAGCAGAAAAAATAATAAAAAATAAAGTTCCTCCAATGGCCAAAGCTGCCCCCTCAAGTCTCAGCACCTGAAATTGCTTGTAAAAATAGGTCTCGGAAATACAAAAAAAATAAAATAAAAAGGCAAGTGTGCTTCTGAGCATTTCTATTGCGCATTGGTCCGTGAATGGTGTTTTATCAAAAATATCATACAAGAGTTCGTTTGCTGTTTCTTTGACTGAAGCCCTGGGCAGATCCACGCTGCCATGGCTCAAAACCGCTGAGCTGGGCAAATTTGGGCACTTCTGATACAATCTCGCAGGGAAGCAGCTTTCAGCACAGCGTCATCATAGCAGCTTGCGGTGCAGGATCTCCCAGGCCATTCGCTTTCGGAAATAGGGCATATGTTGCTTTTTTTGGGGAGAAAGAGAGAAAAGAAAGAAAAGGCACATCAGCCCTACAGGACCACACGTCTAACGGCCGCTCTCCTGGGTGCAGCCTTTCTGGGGGCAAGTTTACTTTCAGATTATTTAAAACAGCTCAGTGAACAAGATGGGATTTAGGTAACAACTTTGATGACATTCTCTAAGCAAAATATTAAAATAATCACGCATGGGACACCACACGGAGGCTGACAACGTCAGGTAACCTCAGAATTTCTTTGGATTCAGGCCACAATGCCCTACTTTCTCTGCAACTATGACTGGGTCCTGTTAGGGGTTTGTGAGCTATCACCAGCCCCATGGGTGACGTGCCCCATGCGTTTCAGCGTAACAGAAGGCCTGAGGAAGGCTTCTGAGGAATTTTGCATGGTGTAAAGAACTGCCCCGGTGCCTTGTGTCAGCTCGACTCCACGGAACGTCAGCACAATCCGTGCAGAGGAGCCTTAAACCAATGGAGAAGGGAGCAAAGGGCGCTTGGAAGAATGAGAAGGTGCCCAAGTGTCCCAAACCTGTGCCTCTCCCCGAGCACGAGGATCACGGTGAGGTGGGGTTTACCTGCGTGAAGTTGATGGGCTTGTCTTTGGTAATGCAGTCGGCGTATTTGCAGGCAAACATCCCGCAGTCGCTGCCGTTCATCTGCTGCGGGATCTCCTACAACAAGAGGACACAAACCCAGGCGTCATTCCCCGAGGAGCCAGACCCCAGGTGTCAGCTCAGAGAAGCGAGGAGCCTCTCCCAAACGAGCCCTAACGAAGCGTGGGTGGGTGAATGCCCACGTGAGTAAGGGGAGCTGAGGGCAAGCCTCGTGCAGCAGGGCTCGAGGTGGCACTGTGGCACCCCCTGGCCTCCCTCCCTGCTTCCACGCAGGGCTGGATGGGAATTCCAGCCTGCCACGGAAGCCCTGTGATTTGCTCACCCCCTAGAGTTACCACGAGAACACGGCCACCAGAAAAACCAGCCAGGAAAGGTGCATCCAGGCCAGGAACAAAAGCAAGGACTAAGCCAGATCCCTTCTCCACACCTCAGACTGTGCAAACCCACCTGACTCTTCTTGCTCAGCAGCGACCAGCCATTAGTGTCGAATTCTTTCCTTTTCTTGTCAAGACTTTCCTGTTTTAAGTATTGCCTGTAGGAACGAGAGAACAAAAAGGCTTACTTAGAGGAACGGGGAAAGCCAGCCAGTACACTATATGTCAGTTTACCTAAAGTGTCCTCTGCCATGTTTGCAGAATTAATGCAAAATGGAAGTCCAATATTTTCTTCTCGGTACTGGCCATTTTAAAAAGGGCTCTATAGACCCGGGCTTTGAGACAGCCAAAAGAAGGACCAAGCAGAACCTAAAAACCCGTCCAAAATAAGTACCTGCCAAGCAGAGAGTCAATACCACAAACAAACCAGCGAGCACAAATCTAATTCATCAGAGAGTGACTCAGAGCAGAGAAAAGCTCGGCAGCCACTGGGCTGCCTCAAACTCCAGCCAAGGGAGCGCTGTACTCGAGAGGAGATGTCCGAGACAGCCTCCGACAGCAGCCTGTGAATTGATGCCTCTTGTCTTTTGAGGAGCTTATTTAGCATAAACATAGACAGCAGCAAACGTGTCAGCATCCCAGCAGCTCCCACACAGTCGCCCTGTGTGTAGGGCAGCAAACACACGTCGTGGAGCTCCTCTGCAAGCTGGCGGCAGGTCCGACACGCTGGCAGATCTTCTCCCAGAGCTCTTCACCTGGGTTTCCCTTCCAGTACTGACCTGAGTCTTCCCTACCATGGCAGGAGAGATCGAGAGCGCTTTTGAGGAGAGGCAAAGTGGGGCAGGTGAGCCCAGTGGCCCCGATCTTCTCCGGTAATGTCCAAGAATGGGGGAAGAGGGGAGGTAGCCACGGGCAAAGCCACACCGCAGCCAGCTCTGGAATGGTTTGACAGGACGTGACTCGAGCAGGGAACACAAGCAGGAGCAGCCAGCTGTGTCAGGGGGATGTCAAATGCCTTCTGGAAGCCTTCAGCAGAGGAAGAGGAGCCCCACTGCCAGCCCCATCCCTGCTCCTAGAACTGGAGAACAAGGAAAGCTCGCGGGTACTGCTCCATCTCCTCTGCCCAAAGAAGCTGCCACCAGATTGGCCTAACTGACACCCCCTGGAAGAACAGAAGCAGCGTGGTTTTGTTTTTCCTCAAACACCTCTGGGCTATGAGCTCTGCCTCTCTGAAGACATTTAGAAACTCTCCAAGACAACGCACAAAGCGTACCCAGGTAACTGCCATGCTTTATCCCTTGCGGATATGAATGCCTTAAACCATTTCCCTTACTGGCAGGTACAGAAAGGGGGGCTCAAGAGGGGCACTGACACAAAGTTTGGCTTGAGGGAGCCCAAGGAGACCCCGCTGATGGGCTCAGGATGTTCCTCGGGGCCATAATGGAGCCCCCAGCACCAGCTGCTGCTGCCAGTAGGCAACGTTCAGCTCTGCAGACACCCTCTGTTCATCTCGGTTACCAAAAGGACCAAGAAGATCTACAGAAACCATCTCCTTCACGTCTGTCATCTTCTCGGAACAGTTTGAGGACTCTTCTCGCTGCTGTGGCTGCGATCAGACAGCTTGGAAAGGAGAAGCAGAGGATTCGATGCTGCTGGCTCGAGCGCAGGGGTCAAGAGAGCACCTGGCATGGCAAGAGGCGGGTTTGGCCGGCAGCGCGTGGAGACGTGCCATGTCCCAGCAATCTGATCCACAAAGGCTTGGCTAAAAAGCACCTTGCCATTGGTAAACTCCAAAAAGAGATGGGAGAAGGGGGCGAAGCGACCTGCAGACAAGCCCAGAAGATGCGCGGTGCCGCCCCAGTGCTTATCAGGGGATATTCAGCATCGCAACTCCAAATAAGCCAAAGGAATAAAGAAAACTTCAGGCACGGCAGAGAAAAGCTTCCCCAGACCTGGGCGACGGAGGACAGACAGTGACCTCTGAAGACTTAAAGCACCCAGGGACAGGCCCTGCCAAATTTAACGCCACTGCTGTGAAACGTGCGGGTCCTCGAGGGTTCGGGGGCTGCTGTCTGCTCAGTGACCCCGACTCTCCTGGGCTGCGGACCCCAAACACCCAGGGGCTGCTGAACGAGGAGCAAGAAACGGCAGCAGAACCACGCAGCAGGCTCCGAACGCGGAGCCAGCCCCTTTCCAGTGATCGCATCTCTAGGAAACAGCCAGAAATAGGCTTTGCTGGGTGTTAAAGTGCCGAGGAAGGGAGCCTCCCTTCTGGCAATCCCCCGAGACCAGATCGGGTCCAGACAAGCGTTTTCTATCAGCCTTCATTAGCCGGACACACGCTCCGAGCCCAGTTTCCCAGCACAGGGGCTGCTGGCTGCCAGCAGCTGCTGTAATTGCTCTTGGGAAGCTCCCTGCTCGGCTGCTTTGACTCCGCTGCAGCTTGGACAAGACAACCTCAGCGGGGGGCAAATCCCACAACAGAGCAACTTTCATAGAGAGCGAGATGTCCCCGCATCTCCTCTCCAAAAAAACCCTAACGGATGGAGGAGAAACTCCTCACAACTCGTCCAAACGAAGGCTGAGCTGACTGTCCGCACCGCGATACGAGCGCGGTGCAAACAGTAATTAATTAACAGCCTCGTTTCAGCAGCCACGAACAAAAAGCCTGGCAATTACTGCCTGCCACAGAACCCACTCGAGTTCCCAGCTGAAAAAGGAGCAGTGCAGCATGGCCTGCTCCGCTCGCAGGTGGCAAAACAGGGAGCAAAGCTGCGTGGATAAATAGAGGGATGCTTTGTAAAAGGAACAGGGACGAGCCACCACGCAACGCTGCAGCTCTGTGCACACGGAGAAGGGGTGGGTGCAAGCACGAGACCCCATTTGGCAGCGGGAAGAAACTGGTGAGGTTTGAGCTGAGCTCCAGCATCTGCAGCTTTACCTGCAGCTCAAGCCACAGCTCCAATGCTGACAGGCACAGCTTTGAGTTCTCTAAAAGAGCAAGGAAAGAACTCGCTAGGCACAGCTCATGTTAGTCGTGACCAGAAGCAATCTCCAGCAATCTAGCAGGCACGCAGAGCAGCGAGCACCACGTGCACGGTGTGAGAAATACAGTCCTGGTCCTGCCTAGGTGACACGCTGAATGATTTTTTAAGGAGAAACCGCAAAAAAATGCCTTGACTTCCAACCGCGAGACAGCTTCAGGAGGTGGAACTTAATTGTGCCAGGCCAACTTTGTCAGGACCTCAAGAAGAGAAGTTTGACACGGTTTTAAACATGATTACTTGCCGAATCAGAAACCCACATGCCTGACACCCCCCATCAAACACTGAGGGCTTTTAAATCTCATTTTCCTAAATCTGGAAATGGATTTCTGCCCTCCGCAGCTCACACACACAAAAACCTGAGCAGGTGCCTCGAGGAACTGTTGAAATCAACAGCACACTGCTAAATGCCTGAGAGCCTTGAAGCAAAGGGCATGCGAAGGGAAGCACTTGGAGGGCTGCTGCGAGCAGCAGATAAGATTTCACAGGCACCATCAGCGTTGTGTGCCCCATCCCAAGCCTTCCTCCAGCCCCGGGACACCAGAACCAAGCTTTTAGCAAACTGTGACAGGTTTACGTCTGCTCCAGAACACACACCCAGCGGAGGCGGGATGCCGAGCACCACGTTCCCAAGGAGAAACCCCCACAAAGCAGGGGCAATTTTCCTCAAAATCCTCTCCAGGTCTCCCAACCGAGCCGTGTGAAAGCCCAGACACTAAACAAAGCAGAGCAACCAGGCCAGCTACCAGCCTACAAACATCTGCGGTCCCTGTCACGCCCAACGGCCATTGTATTTCATCAGATTCCCTCCTCGTAAGATGTGGGCTAATTACAGACACTCACCACCTTTAGGAAGCTCTAAAGATTGAAAGCATGAAAGGGTCACTAACCATGAATAGGACCTCCGTCCCTTCTTCCCGGTGTGATCCTCCCACTGCATTCAACCAATAAAAGCCTCCTAAAAGGAAACAGAGGGAAAACAATTACGTCCAGGGCAACAGTGACCTGAAATCCCGGGTCTCTACCACTCAGCCTGCACCTCGCGTCCTCTGGAGCTCTCTACAACCAACCTGGGGACCTGCTTCCTCATCCCAGACCCCTCAATGAACTACGGACGGGACTCCTGGGTCCCCCGCTCACCTCCCAGGTGCTTCACCTCACCAGACGTCCCTGCTTTCTTCCTTGTCCCTGCTTTCTTCCTCAGAACCACAGAAATTCAGGCTGAAAGGAGCCGATTTCACCCAGACCATCCCTGCCCCAAGGCAGGCCAGCTCTGCTCACACCATCCTCAGAGAAACTTTGCACACAGAGGCAGCACAAGCAACGCAGCGAAGCTGAGACAGCTCTGAGCTGTTTCTAAAGATGTCACACATTTCCTTTCTGTTTCCTCCCTTTAAACCAACACCACAGCACCGTGGAAAAGGGGAGACGGCTCCTTGAGCAGTTCTTTAAATCAGCCCAGCATGCACAGAGCACCTGAACTGGAAAAGGCGCTAAGCAGACTGGAAATGATTAAGCGGCATTTGTCTCCTGTCTGCCTTCATCATCGTTAACATTCCTCGACTGCATGAGTGGCACCGCGGCCGACGGCCTCAGCCTCGCGCCACGAGGCTCGGGATCAGGTTCCCAAAAATCAGCGCCGGAGCAAAGCTGAGACGAGAAACAGAACCGAAGGACGACCCCGGGGTCAGCAACGCGGGCTCGCGACTGCGTCTTGTTAAGTCGCTCTGGAATCCGATCGGTATCAGCCCTACGTGACAAGGAGCCTTCGGGAAGAGGCGTTTCCTCCTCCTCCCCTGGGAGAAGGGGCTCGTTTTTATCGCATTCCTGGAGCTCCTTCCAAACGTGGGACAAGAGAGCATCGAGCTGGCTGGTTCTAGATGAGGCAGGCGCGCTCCTCTCTTCGATGTGAGGTGGGGAGGGCCTGCGGACAGCTCCACTTCCACAGCAAAGCTCAGAAGGGTGAAAGCAAAACTTCTCTGCGGCTTGAGGCCAGGAAGAACGGCTCTCACCAGCTCCCTTTGGAGGCTCTGTGTGCCCCACGAAGTCCTGGTGGAGCTCAGGATGAAGAGACCTGGGCAAAGCTTCATCCACGTCCTGATGCGACTCTCCCACACCCTGCAGGTGTTCCCGTGCTCTCCAGAAACTCCTCCTGATCCTCGACACAAGCATGAAAAGCCTTCACGGCCAGGAGACGCCGCTCCTCCAAGCAGCTGCCGGACAAGCAAGGGACCCCTGGGTCCTCGGGGTGTGAGAGGCTGCTTTCCTTCCAAAGATGATGCCCAGCAAGACTGGAAAAGCTCCAAGTCCTTAACAGAGCGGGTCTGAAACCTGCTTATACCTACAAAGGTAACACCAGCCTCACTACAGGATCCTCTGGGAGGAGGAGGCTGGACAGGACTCTCCTGCAGACCAAATTTGCACTGTGTGAGCAGTGGGTGGTGAAACAAAGCCAGGATGTTCCCCTGACTGCCCCTCTCGGGGCCCACGGAGGGGCTGGGCTGTTCCCACCGCAGGGTTGTCGCTTTGCGACCAGAGCAGAGCAAGAAGCCGTCTGATTTTTGAACAGGAACAGCTCAAACAAGCGTTACTCACAACAGGATCCTGCAGGCTTCGCTGTTTATTCCACCCATGGAGTCATAGTAGGTGATGGTTTTCTTCCTGAAGTCTACGACCTACACAAAGAGAGATTCGTTAGGGAGGCAGGAGGCAAGGAGCTCGTCTCCTCGCCCGGACGCACGCTCTGCTAAGCTCAGCCTTGCTAAAAGGCAGGCTTTTCAGCCCATTTCACAGCAGCAAGAGATTGCTGAGGGCTTCGACCTTCCTTGGCACACCACAGCCCTCCCAAACTCCCCTCCCTTGCTGCCGTGTTATTTAAGCACTCCAATCTCTACATCAGGCTCTCCTCAGAGCACCCCGGTGAAACACAAGAGCGCCGTTATCTGCATTGTTAAAGCCACAGACCCAGGGATACGTTTACAGCAGGCTTTGCTCCACCTGACGTCTGCACCCTGGGCTGTTCTTTGGGGCCCCTCGCTCCCTTTTCACATCCTCGCCCACCTCTCTGCCTCGCTGGGCAGCTCACCAACGCTCCCAGGGCTGAACCAGAGCGGGCTGAAAGGCCATGTAGGATCTGGTCCTGCTCAGGGGCCAGGAGAAGGGACGCAGGAGGTGGAGAAAACCGCGCGGTATCATTCACCTGAATCTTTCTGCAACGATCCTGTGGCAGCGTCTCTAAAGGCGAGCTTGTGGGAATGTGGAAATGAGATCTTTCTCCAGAGAATAAGCTAGCCTAACGTGAACTTCACAGTTACCTGTTGTTGTTTTTTTTTTTCCTAAGACTGTTTAAAGACTAAAAGACACCAGAAAGCTACAGCCAGCTTTTCACTCACTTCAAATCTTGTTTCTAGCCACCAACGTGCATTTCTCCCCCCACGCACAAACACCTGACAACTGCCTCTCTCAAGAGCCAGGACATTTTTGATTCAATCACAGGTGAGTTTATAGGACGGTCAGGAATAACAAAAGCACTCACTGCGAGGCACCAGTGCACTCCCAGATGAATAGGCACCAGGAGGAGATCCACGGAGAAGATATCTACTTTCTTAGTCCACCTTTTCACGGCCTGGTACCCCGCTGTTTTTAATTTGGTAAAGAAGAAAGTATTGAACGCGTGAACTGTCGGCAAGCCCTTTTCTTTGCTCCGCTCCATCAGCAAATTCATGTAGAAGTTAATTATCTGGGAAAGAAAAAGCAAGAGTCGCTAAGAAATTACTTTTGCCTCCACCGTCACTCTGCAGACTTGTCTGTTGGGGGGATTTACAATATAAAAGCCCTGAAACCTACAAAAAATCCAGAAATATTTAAGTGCACAGACCCCTAACACTAACATTTACATTTTATCCCCTGATCACGTCCACTGGCAGTCCCAACATTATTTTTTCAAGTGCCTGTTCTACACAGGGATTTCCTCCACAGATCAATCACTCCAGAGCGTGAAGCACAGCCCACGTGTCCTGCTCTGACTTCCTCAGGCAAGGAGGAGGCAGACATTTCTCTCTTGAACCTACTTCTAATTGCCAAAGGACAATGCCTCAATGGCAGGCTCCTCACCTCGTCGTTGAGCCAGTTCAGATTATTGAGGGTCTGAATGTCCTTCCGAGTGATTGTTAACCGAAAAGCTTCGCTGAGGACCTCGTCCTGGTTCCCTCCTCGGAACACGTTCTTGATTTCCTTCTCCATTTCCTACAGGGAGGACACAAACAGCATTGGAAGGGAGAACTCCTGCTTTTCCCATCACAAAGGCTACACGCAAACCCACGTTTGCTCTTTGCTCCTCATAAACTGGCTACAAAACACATGAGAAAAGGGAACAGCCGTCTGTGCCTACGCACAGACCTCAAGAAACTGTATTTGTATTCACAACTGTTACACACACAAGTGTCTGATTCTGTCCACCAGACCCCTGCAGATTTACCTCGGTGATTTCAGGGAATTCCTCTTCGCCATCAGCTGATTTCGCATCCTCTTTCTCTTCTGGGACTACAGTGACGGGGATTTCCTTCTCGAGGGGTACTCGAAGATTCAAATCCACCAGATCCTGCACCGAGTGTTCCTGCAGCCGCTGTGGAAAAAACCTTCAGATTAGACAGCACCCAAGGGAGCCACCTCTCCAGGGCTTGTGAAGAAGCTACGGCAGCATTTAGCCCGGTCACAGGACTACCGAGAGCCTTGCCACGGCAAGGAGAAGCAACAAAGACACCAGAGCTGCAGGAGCAGATTTTTGCCATTTTTCTCTTCTCAATCTGCTTTCTGCTCCGTGCTCTGACATTCTGACTCAGGCTGTTTGTTCAGTAACTGTTTTCTTACCTGGCTCTGCAGCTGTAGGGCCAGTGCTTTCTGTTCTTCAATTTGCCGCCACCTCTCCCGAGCTCGTGAATCATAGACACTAGTCCTGAGAAGCAGAGTTTATGTGAGCAAATCGATATTGATTTCTACACGTCCACACTCACGACAGGAAAACAAAGCAGAAAACATCTACTTACAATTCTTTGATCCACAGTTCTGCCTGGAAGAACGGGGGGCTAGAAAGGGGGAGAAGGACACGTGTAAGTGCTCTCCTGTACATGGAAGGCAATTACCTGAAAACTGATTTGTAATATCCCAGGATATCCTTATTCCGAGAGTGATAAGAGCTACAGACAGATCTGACAGTGATTTGCAGCCAGGTCTCCAGAAGGAGGTTAAGGCATCACCCTACAGCTCCTCTGTCTGTGGCAAACTGCTCTGTCTTGGTAAATCATCCAGTCACCTTCTTTCTACTCTACAATCTCACCTCTCAGCGAAACCAAAAAATTTGGAGTGAATTCCCCCCCTGCTTCCTCCGGATGCCATCTCCAGCCTCTTACCTTGGAGCTGGGGTTCTGGAATCCTTGACCTTGAGCAAAATGACAGAGTCTGACCCTAAAGAGAAAAAGAATAAGGAACGTTGTTATCCCCACAACCACTACCGCCTTCCCCAACTGCTGCAGAAACCCAAACATGGAGAGGGAAGGGAAAAAAAAAGTGATTTTGCCTTTTTTTTTTTTTGATTGCTCGTTTGCTGTTGTTGGTTTTTACCTTCAGACTGCGTGCTAGATGCTGGTACATTTTCTTGTTGCTGCTGGGCAGTGGAGTTTGGGGACTCAAAGATACTGGAGGAATAGCTGGGTGGGGAGTAGAGCGGAGCTTTGTGTGACGGCTGCTCCGGTGCTCCAAGAATGCTGGTTGAGGAACTGGCTGGTGCAATGCTGGGAGCTTCAAACAGCTTCGAGTTCTTGTTGGGAGTTTCTTTCACTATAGTTTTACTGGAATTTGAACACCTGGACCTAGGAACGGGAAAAAGTAAGTTCCCAGAGAACCCACACGGTACCACGTGCTGGGGAAGAGCCTTTTACATACTCACAGGTGGAAGGGGAATAGTGAAGAAGGTTTGGACGTGGAGAATTGTTTTCCCGTCACCATCTGAAGCAACTGCCTGTAGATCTCTCGCTCTTCCTCCCGAACAGTCTGCAGGGAAACAAGCAGAGCACTGTAGCCAACACGATTCAAACAGCGACACCACACACACTGCGGAGGCACACACAGACACCTGTGGAAGTGGAAATTTGACTGGTGCAAGCACATCCAGAGACCCTCAAGAGTCCACCCATCAGCCACGATCCAATTGAGCACAACTCGAAGCCCAGAGCTTGAAGCTCTCGGCCCTTCCCTTTACCTCTTCCGCCGTGCTGATGAAGCGCCGCGGCGTCTTCTTGGGGCTGAGCAGGCTGCGGCGGCACGGGCCGCTCCAGGAAGGGCTGGGAGCGGGTTTGATGGGGAACGCCGAGGCATGGCAGTGGTGGTTCGACTTCCCTACGAAGCTGTTGGACGTCCCGCTGCGAGGGGAGAGGGAAAAGAGCTCCTTTCACCTCACCCTTGTTTTACTCTGTCACCTCGCTCTCCTCCAGCCCCTCAATCAGTCAAGGCCCAGGCTAACCAATTTTGATCAGGAACCAGCTTTAAGAAGGCAAATAAAACCTCACCTGGGAGCTGCAGCCCGGCTCTCAGCTCGGCCTGGAAGCGCTGCTGCCAGTGCCTGATGCCGGCAGGTGGCACTGCGAGGCCGGGGAAGCCCAGGCTGCAAACCCCGGGCCAGACCTTCCCGCCAGATCCCACAGCTCCCCTCTTCCAGCCGCGTCCACAAAATGGCTGAACCCAGCCTCCAGGCACAAAAATCATTCTTTTTTTTTTCCCTTTTTTACACGAGGAGATGCCCTCCCTTCACCCTGCCTCTCCCCGCTCCCACAGCTCACCTGACAGCCTGTTAAAAACACAAGGGCTGTTGGGGAATTTCTCCCGTTTAATTTAATTTCACACACTGCAACCAAACCTTCTCCATTACAGGGATTTTCCAAAGGAACGAGACTTGCCCTGACCTGGAGGCACCACCCTACTGAAGGGGCTAACGGCACATTTTCAGCACAAAACCCCACGCTTTGTGCCTCTCTCCTGACCTCCCATGGGTGTAACTGCTCCATTCCCACCTGGGTGCTCCCAGAACTCCAAGGTTTCTCCCAAAACCACCCCTTCCCTCTTCCACCACACCCGCTGAGCTTCACAAAGAGGCTCCAGGCTGCGGCAGGTCAAAACCTTCACACTGCTCCTGCTTTTCTTATCACACCTCCAGCAGAGTGGCCAGGAGAGGTCCCCTTGGCTGGTCAAAGCCTAACCACCTCTTTCTCCCCCCCAAAATCACAGCATCCCTCCTTCCTCCATCCTAAACGGCCCCATCAGGGTGCCTGCAAGACACCTGGACTTCTGCACAGGCTCAGCACCAGCCTCTCACGTTACCTTCCACGAGAGAGAGGTGACCCCACACCATTAATCATTTCCACTCTCAGAAACACCGCCTGCACCCTTTGGGAAGCGCCTTTATGGGGCGGGTTCAAAACAACCCAAAAGCTCCCAAATTAGCACACCAACCCCTCCCGCTGACACCAACTCACCACCAAATCCCACCCCGAACTCGCTCTGAGTACCCCCAGCAGGCTGCGAGGGGAAAATTCCCCCCCCACGGCCCCGCACGCACCTGGGGATTTTGCGAGCCTCGAGGTAGGAGCCGCGGCTCAGCCGGGGCTTCGGTGGTGCAGAGCCCAGGGTGGGCACCAAACCCCTCCACTGCCCGTTGGCGCTGGACCCAAAGCCTCGAGGTTCTGCTGCTGGCCGGAAGGTCTCGGGGCACGGGACTTCTGTGGGGGGAGAAACAGAAAGGTAAGGAGTTTATGAGGAGCAAATCTTCCTCCCCACGCTGCTGTGGGGAAGGAATGGGTGAAAAAATGATGAAAAAAACACTCTGAGGTTGAAAACTCTCTTACCTGGTCTGTAATTGAGAGCGCACGAGGCGTTTCCAGCAGGGCACGCAAAGCCACCGATCTTGTTTGGTAGAAACTGCGTGGAGAGATCACAGCTCTGCATCAGGAATAAAGCACAGCTCGGAAATTAAACCCCGGGGGCAAGAGAGCCACAGAGGGAGGCGATGACGAGGGGCTGCTCCTCTCCCTCCTTGGGTTCCAAACCGTTACAAGCTCTTACTAACGGTTAGAAACGTCCCTTCTGTTGCCAGAGGAATAAAACGGTTGCAAACACTGGCCTGGCAGGGCAGCACCTCGCTGTCAGGGTGCTGCTCGCCCTCCTGACCCCACTAAATCCCTCCCTGCCAGGAGGGATTGCAGTTTTAACGAAGAGGAGAAAGATGAGCTTCGTTTCCATCTCATTAAAAGCCAAAACCTGGTTCTGTGGCCACGCTGGAGCTCCTGATTCCAGGAGCCAGCAGCTCGGGAAGCGCAGGGCGTTACCACCACGGGGCACTTTGCACGCCCATGGGGTTTGGAGTGGAACAGCATGGCTCGGCTGGATGGGAACCCCAAAAATTGAGCCCCCCGGCCTCCTCCAGGCCAACCAGATGCTGAAGCAAACAGGCACAGGGCATCAACACCAGCGGGGTCGCCTCCCGGCCCTGCTGGCCCCAAGCTGGACATCCCGAGGCTCCTGGCCTCTACTCCAGCCTCTGTCCCAGCCTCTCCGCCCCTGTCCCGTCCCTACCACCCTTTTTTAAGTCTCAGAGCCCAGAATTGTGCACGTGATGCTTGTGGTGAGGCCGAGCAGCGCCTGAGGCACCCCAAAAAGACCCAAAGAGCAGCAGAATCCCCAAAGGGGGGAGCCCCAAAGGGTCTCATGGTGGTGGCGGGGGGGAACGGAGACGAGGCGTGTGACAAACCTTGGTGTCGGGCTGGCCCAGCGTGTCCCGCAGGCCGGCCCGGGGCTGCGGGGGGAAGGCCTTGAAGAGCGAGCCGTGGTTGGGGTGCGCGGCGTCCCTGGCCTCCATCCTCATCGGGTCCGGGGCTGCTTGGGGGAATAAAAGGGAAAAAGAGGGGGGGGAGAATCAGACCCTGAGAGGTGTGCTTGGGGCTGCTTATGGGAATAAAAGGGAATTGGGGGGGGGGGGAATCGGACCCTAATAGATGGGCTCGGGTTTCTTTATGGAAATAAAAGGGAACGGGGGGGTGGGACGGGCCCTGGTGGATGTGATCAGGGGGAATAAAAGGGAACGGGGGGGAAACGGATCGGATCCAAACGGCTGAGAGTGAGGGGGGGAACCGGGGGGAGAACCGGGAGGGGGGAGGGAGCCAGGGGGGGACCAGAGGAGGGGGCCAGGGGGTCGGGGGGGACCAGAGGAGGGAAGCTGGGGTGGCTGGAACGGGAACCAGGAGAAGAAGCGGGGGGGGGAACCGGGAGGGGACGTGGGGACCGGGGGGGGACCGAGGGGGGACCGAGGGGGGAAGCGGGGAGGGGCAGGGGGGAACCGGAGAGGGAACCGGGGGTAGGGGAGGGGAAATCTAAGGGGAGAAACCGGAGCGGGGGCCGTGAGGGGACACCGGGGGCCCTCCCGGCCGCTCCCCACCGCCCGGCCCCGGGGGGGGAGCCCGGGTATAACGGGGGGGGGGCCCCGAGCGGGCCCCGGTCCCCGCCGCAGCCCCTCCCGGCCCCCCCCTCCCCCCGCTCCGGGCCCCCCTCACCGGTCCCGGTCCCGGTTCCGGTTCCGGTCCCTTCCCGCTCTCACCGGAAGCGGAAGTGGCCCCGGGGCGCCCGCGCGCCTCTGCCGGGCTCGGCGGCGGCGGCGGCGGCTGCCGGCAACGAGGCGGGCGGAAGCGGAAGTTGGCGCCGCCGGAAGTGACGAAGGATCCGGGAGGGGAGGGGGGAGAGGGAGGGAGATGGAGGGGGGGGAGGGCGCCCCCTGGTGGTGGGGAGGTCCCGGGGGGGGTTGGGGGGGTTTGAGGGGGGTTGGGGGGGGCAGGGGGGGTCTATTGGGGGAGGTGGGGGCTTCTAGGGGGGGTGGGGTGAGGTTTTAGGGGGCCTGGGGGGGTCTGAGGGGGTCCATTGGGGGAGGGGGGGCCCTGAGGGGGGGCTATGGGGGGCGGGGGGGGGGCAGGGAGGTCTGGGGGGGGCTCAGGGGGTTATTGGGGGTGGAGGGAGCAGGGGGGGTCTGGGGGGGGTCCTGGGGGAGTTATGGGGGGGCAGAGGTGGGCTGGGGGGGCCCTAGGGGGGGCTATGGGGAGGGGGGGGCCCGGGGGTTTATGGCGGGGCGCTTGGGGGGGGGCAGTGGGGGGCTGGGGGGGTCATGGGGAGGGCACAGGGGGGCCATATGGGGGCCAGTGGGGGTCTGTGGGGGGGGTTCCTGGGGAGGGGGCTATGGGGGAGGCCAATGGGGGTCTGTGGGGGCCTATGGGGAGGGGGTATCTGGGGGGGGAGGGCATAGGGGGGCCATAGGGGCGGCCAGTGGGGGCTTATTGGGGGGGGGGGGGGGCCTAGAGGGTGGAATCCATAGGGGGAGGCCAATGGGGGTCTGTGGGGGTCCATAGGGGGCAGCCAGTGGGGGTCTGGGGGGGGGGTGTGGAGGGGGGTGAGCACCCTATGGGAGAGCCCCCTGTGGAGCAGCGTCACCCTACGGGGTGGGGGGGGGAATCACACGGCCGATCCCGTTCCAAATTCCCCCCCTGCGGGAGATCCCCTTGCAGCCGATCCCATTACAGCCGATCCCATTATAACCGATCCCGTTACAGCCGATCCCATGACAGGCGGTCCCCGTGGCCGATCCCCGGGGGCGATCCCGTTACAGCCGATCCCGTTACCGGTGATCCCGTTACCGGTGATCCCGTTACCGGGGATCCCCTCACCGCCGACCCCCCTGGGCCATGGGGGCTCTCCCCGAGCTCTCCCCCGAGGCCGCCCGGCTCCTGGCCTCGGCTGCGCTCGGCCTCGCTGCCCTCCTCGTCCTCCTCACCCTCCTGCCGCCAGGTCAGAGCCCTGGGACCAGTGAGGGACAGGGACTGGGACCAGTAAGGGAACAGGGACTGGGACCAGTAAGGGAACAGGGACTGGGACCAGTGAGGGAACAGGGACTGGGACCAGTGAGGGACAGGGACTGGGACCAGTGAGGGACAGGGACTGGGACCAGTAAGGGAACAGAGCATGGGACCAGTAAGGGAACAGGGACTGGGACTAGTGAGGGACAGGGACTGGGACCAGTAAGGGACAGGGACTGGGACCAGTGAGGGAACAGGGACTGGGACCAGTAAGGGAACAGGGACTGGGGCCAGTGAGGGACAGGGACTGGGACCAGTAAGGGAACAGGGACTGGGACCAGTGAGGAACAGGGACTGGGACCAGTGAGGGACAGGGACTGGGACCAGTGAGGAACAGGGACTGGGACCAGTCAGGGACAGGGACTGGGACCAGTGAGGGAACAGGGACTGGGACCAGTAAGGGAACAGGGACTGGGACCAGTAAGGGAACAGAGACTGGGACAATGAAGGAGGTCAAACTGGGGTCAGCAGGGAATAGAGACTGGGACCAGTAAGGAGGGCAGCCAGGGACCAGTAAAGGAACAGAGCCTGGGACCAGCAGGACCCCTCCCCTGGGACACAACGCCCCCCCCTAGGCCCCCAGACCCCCCCCACGCCTCAGTTTCCCCCCAAACCTCCCCATTTTTACACCAGGCTGCAGGAAAAAAAACAAAAACAAAAAAAAACATTTTGCCATTTTGCATCAAAACAACCCCAGAGGTGGCACCGGGGGGGCGGGGGGGGGGGGTTGGGGACAACCCAGTGCCACGTCCCCCCCCCCCCAGTGCCACCCCCGGGGCCGCCCCTCCCTCCCGGTGCCCGATTTAGGGGCTGACGCGGGGCTCGCTGTCACTTCGCCGCGTGACACCGGGGCCGCGCTCGGTGCCTCTCCGCCGCCACCGAGCCCCCCCCCACACAGCCCCCAAAAGTTTGTTTTTTTTCCCAATTTCCCTCTTTTTTCAGCCAAGAAGATGGCGCAGCCGCCGAAGGCCTGCGTGCACACGGAGAACCTGGGCGCCGGCAAAGCCATCGCCGTCCTCACCTCCGGGGGGGACGCGCAGGGTAAGGATGGGATGGGACCCCCCAAAAACCCACCCTGGTTGGGCTGTTTGGGGATAAAACAGGCTAAAATGGGGCAAAATGGGATAAAACGGGGCTTGCATGCGCCTGGCTCTTGGGACTCGTTGCTTGTTGTGTCCCCCAGGTGGTTTTTGGGGGGGTCCCCGCGGGCTGGGGGGGGACAGGAGGGTTTGGAGCTTGGGGGTGACGCGGTAACGACCGCCAAGAATGGTTTGCGATGACAATTTCCAGTCCCGATTTGGTGTAAATTATAGGAATTTTTGCTAATTGCCCCGCACGGGGACGCGATCACCCCGGTGCTGCCAGCAGCCCTGGCGGGGATGTCCCTGAGGTCCCCAAACCGGGGACACGCAGCGCGGGGTGGCCGAGGGAAGGAAGCCAAAACAGCCAAAACCTGAGGGTTTTGGGCAGCGGGATGGCCCAAAACCGCTCAAATTGAGCCCAATTTTGCTGTCTGCCCTCGAAGGGGCCCTCATCCAGGCCGGGGGCTCTGCTTTGCCTCAGCGCCACCGCGGCGTGCCACCAGCTGTCCCCAACACCGGCGTCACGCGGCCCCGGTGCCGCTAAATGTCAGCGGGGCAAAAATAACCCGCAGCTGCGGGGCCGGGGGGGGGGCGAGGAAAACAAACAGGGAGCTTTGCGAGATTAGGGCTGGGGGCGGGGGGGGGACACGGGGATGGCTTTAGGGCCCCCCCCCAGCCCCGGATTTGGGGACTCTCCTCTCCCCGCAGGCATGAACGCGGCCGTCCGCGCCGTGGTGCGCGTGGGCATTTACACGGGTGCCAAAGTCTACTTCGTGCACGAGGTTGGTGCCCCCCCCGCCCCAATTTTACCCCCCCCAAACCCCCACGGGGACCCCAAATCACCGCCGCTTCCCCCCCCCCAAAATTTTGCAGGGCTACCAGGGGCTGGTGGACGGCGGGGACAACATCAAGGAGGCCACCTGGGAGAGCGTCTCCATGATGCTGCAGCTGGTGAGCCGGGAAGCGGGGGACACTGGGGGGGGGGGGGGACACGGTTTTGCCCCCCCCTTGACCTTCTCAGCTGTAACCCAACGCCACGGGGGCGAAGGGCCGAGCCCGAAAATAACCCGAAACCGGAGCCTCCCGCTGGCACCCGCACGGCGGGGAGCACGGCGCCCGTTTTCGGGGTGCCGCTGCCTGTTTTTAAGGACGATTAATCCTTTTTTTTTTTTTTTTTTGGGGGGGTGGGTGCCCCCCAGGGCGGCACGGTCATCGGCAGCGCCCGGTGCCAGGATTTCCGGACGCGTGAGGGGCGCCTGAAAGCCGCCCGCAACCTGGTGAAGCGCGGCATCACCAACCTCTGCGTCATCGGCGGCGATGGCAGCCTCACCGGCGCCGACACCTTCCGTGCCGAGTGGAGCAGCCTCCTGGCCGAGCTGCTGAAAACAGGTACGCCCCCCCCCCAAAAAAAAATAAATTTCCCCCTGTTGGGCTTTCAGCACCTTGCTTTAAACGCGTTTGGCACAAAAATGTGGTTTTCGCCACACCAGGATTTGGGCAGTTTTGCCCCAAATGGGTAGGGGGAAGCAGCGGGAAGGGGGGGTGTTGCCCCACACCCCCGCCACCCCCTTTTTTTTTTTTTAGGGGGGATCACGGCGGAGGAGGCGAAGAAGTCGAGCTACCTGAACATCGTGGGCATGGTGGGCTCCATCGACAACGATTTCTGCGGCACCGACATGACCATCGGCACCGACTCGGCGCTGCACCGCATCATGGAGATCGTGGACGCCATCACCACCACGGCCCAGAGGTGACACGGGGACGGCCCCGTCCCATACCCAGGTCCCCCCTATTTCCCCGTGGTGTAACTTGGCCCCGCGTCTCTCGCAGCCACCAGCGGACGTTCGTGCTGGAAGTGATGGGTCGGCACTGCGGGTACGTCCCCACGCTGCCTCCGGGAGCTGGATCCTGATGAAAAACGGGGAAAATGCCCCAAACGGCCTCTTTTTCTGCCCCCGCAGCTACCTGGCTCTCATCACCTCCCTGGCCTGCGGCGCCGACTGGGTCTTCATCCCCGAGTCCCCCCCCGAGGATGACTGGGAGGACCACTTGTGCCGGAGGCTGACGGAGGTAGGGTGGGCTCTGGGGGGGTGCCACCTGCCTGTCCCTGACCCCATCCCTGTCCTTGTCCCTATCCCCATCCCTGTCCCCATCCTTGATCCCATTCCATACCTTTTCCCGTCCTTGTCCCCATCCCCATCCCTGTTTTATCCTTGTCCCTATCTCCAACCCCATCCGTTTTGTCCCCATCTCCGTCCCTGTCCCTGTTCGGTCCCCATCCTTGTCCCCATCCCATCCCATCCCTGTTCCTGTCCCCATCCCCATCATTATTTTGTCCCCATCCCATCTCTGTTTCTGTCTCCATCCCCACCCCCATCCTTGTCCCTATTCCTGTCCCCATCCCATCCCCGTTCCTGTCCTTGTCCCCCCTCCCCGTTCCCATCCCTATTTCTCCCCCATCTCTGTCCCCACCCTGCTCCATGTCCCCGTCCCCCTTCCTGTCCCCCTCCTCACCTCCCCCTCTCCCCCAGACCCGCCTGGGCGGCTCGAGGCTGAACATCATCATCGTGGCCGAGGGCGCCATCGACAAGCACGGCAAGCCCATCACCTCCGACGACATCAAAAACGTAAGCGGGATGGCAGGAGCCCCATTTCCGCCCCCATTTTTGGTTCGGGGGGGGGTCTGGGCACCCCATCCCTGAGCCAAACCCTCCGTCTTGCAGCTGGTGGTGAAACGTTTGGGCTATGACACCCGGGTCACCATCCTGGGCCACGTGCAGCGCGGCGGGACGCCCTCCGCCTTCGACCGTGTCCTGGTAGGTGGCTCCGTCCCCCCGTCCTGTGCCAGTCCCAGCTGAGCGGGGCCGTGGTGACGTCCCCATCCCCAACCCTGTCCCAAAACCTGTCCCTGTCCCCCCAGGGCAGCCGCATGGGCGTGGAAGCCGTCATGGCCCTGCTGGAGGCCACCCCCGAGACCCCTGCCTGCGTCGTCAGCCTCTCGGGCAACCAGGCTGTGCGCCTGCCCCTGATGGAGTGCGTGCAGGTGGTGAGTGTGGGGCAGGGACACGGAACAGCTCGGGCTGCTGCCGTGCGAACCCACCCAGCACGGTGCAAACCCCCCACGTGCGGTGCGCAGTCGTGCAGTGTGCTGCAGGCCTGGCTGGCGTGGTGCAAACCCAGCTGGGTGCGCTGCAAACTGGCTGGTGCAGTGGAAATCCATCTGGTATGGGACAAAAACTGACCAGCATGGTGCAAAACAACCCCTGGCATGGCGCAAATCCGTCTGGTATGGGGTAAAAACATCCAGCACGGTGCAAACCCATTTGGCATGGTGCCAAAACATCCCTGGCACAGTGCAAACTCATCTGGTATGGGACAAAAACATCCAGCACAATGCAAACCTACATGGTATGGTACAAAACCATCCCTGGCACAGTGCAAACTCATCTGGTATGGGACAAAAACATCCAGCACAATGCAAACCCATCTGGTATGGTACAAAACCATCCCTGGCACGGTGCAAACGCATCTGGCATGGTGCAAAACCCACCCCTGGCATGGTGCAAACCCATCTGGTATGGGGTAAAAATGTCTTGCACAGTGCAAGCCCATCTGGTATGGGGTAAAAACATCCAGCAGAGTGCAAACCCATCTGGTATGGGGCAAAACCATCCCTGGCGCAGCGCAAACCTGTCCCTGGCATGGTGCAAACCTAGCCAGTGCTGTGAAAATCTGGCCAGAGTGATGCAAAACCATCCCGCGTGGTGCAAACTCGGCCGGCACGATGCAAAACTCATCCAATGTGACACAAAACCCAGCCAGCGTGGCACAAACCCATCAGCATGGCACAAACCTAATGGGCACGGCACAAACCTGCCCGTCTCTGCTCCCCGCAGACCAAAGATGTGACGACGGCAATGAACGAGAAGCGCTTCGACGATGCCCTGAAGCTGCGGGGCCGGTGAGCACCCACAGCACCCACAGCCCCCAGAGCACATCCCTCGTGGGGCTCTGCCCATCCCCAACGCTCCCTCAACTCTCCCTATTTTATTTTATTTTATTTTATTTTATTTTATTTTTATTTTTCATTTTATTTTATTTTTCATTTTATTTTATTTTATTTCATTTTAATTTATTTCATTTCATTTTATTTCATTCCATTTCACTATTTCATGCCATTATTTCATTATTTTCTTTTTCTTTTTGCAGGAGTTTCCAAAACAACTGGAACGTGTACAAGCTGCTGGCGCACATCCGCCCGCCCTCCACCAAGGTGAGGCATTGAGGAGGGGGCGACGGGGGGCACCCCGAACCCCCCTAAAACCATCTCCTCGCCCCCCCCCAGAGCGGCTACACGCTGGCCGTGCTCAACGTGGGCGCCCCGGCCGCCGGCATGAACGCGGCCGTGCGCTCCACCGTGAGGATCGGCCTCATCCACGGGCACCGCATGCTGGCGGTGCACGACGGCTTCGAGGGGCTCGCTTTTGGGAAGGTGGGTGAGGAAATGGGGGGGGGAAAGGGGGTGCACGGGGGAAGGGTGCAGCCCCCAAACCTGCAGCCCCCAGGGGTGGGGCTCCCCTTGCAGCCTTGCTCGGGTGTACCCCAATATTGATGCCCGACCTGCACGGTGAGGTCGGTGCGCCCCAAAACTCTCCTCTTCCTTCTTCTCCCCCCTCCCCGCCCCCCAATTTTTGTGTTTGGCTTCCCCCCCCAGGTGGAAGAGATCAGCTGGGAGAGGGTCGGCGGCTGGACGGGGCTGGGTGGCTCCAAGCTGGGGACGAAGAGGTAACGCCGCCCCGCGCAAACCCGGGTGTGGGGGCCCGGGCAAAGCCCACCCCCGGAGGTTTTACTCCCCCCCCCCCTCCACCATGCTTCGGCCAGGACCTTGCCCAAGAAATACTTCGAGGAAATCAGCGCCAACATCAGCAGCTTCGGCATCCACGGGCTGATCATCATCGGGGGCTTCGAGGTGAGCGGGGCAGCAGTGGGACAAGGGTGGGGGGCAGCTCCTGGCGCCTGTGCCCTCATTTTTGGCTGCCCCCCCCCAAAAAAAAAACCTTCCCAAGGCCTTCACGGGCAGCCTGGAGATGATGGAGGGCAGGGCCAAGTTCGAGGAGCTCTGCATCCCGCTCTGCGTCATCCCCGCCACCGTCTCCAACAACGTCCCCGGCTCCGACTTCAGCATCGGCGCCGACACCGCCCTCAACACCATCACCACGGTGCGGCACCCAGCCCCCCCGCTTCCCCCCGTTAATTAGTCGCCCCGTTAATTAGACGCCGCCCCCACCCTGGAAATGTTTTCTTGCTGCCCTGCAGACCTGCGACCGCATCAAGCAGTCGGCGGCGGGCACCAAGCGGCGCGTGTTCATCATCGAGACCATGGGCGGCTACTGTGGCTACCTGGCCACGCTGGCGGGGCTGGCGGGGGGCGCCGACGCCGCCTACATCTACGAGGAGCACTTCAACATCCGTGATCTGCAGGTGGGGGCCCCCCCCCAGCACACAGCACCCCCCTCCCATCCCCAGGGCACCGCGGAGGGGCCAGGGCTGTGTTCGTCCTCTTGGTGTGCCCCAAATGGAGCCTGGTTGGAGGGGTGGGGGCTGCCTCGATCCCTGTGTATCCCCCCCCAAATTGATTGCCATTTTAGGGGTGGGGGCTGCATTTATACTTGCTCACATCCCCCCCAATCTGAGCCCCATTTTCAGGGTGGGGGCTGCCTCGATCCCTGCCTGTGTCCCCCCCAAATTGAGCCTCATTT
Organism: Anas platyrhynchos; assembly: GCF_047663525.1. Lineage (NCBI taxonomy): Eukaryota > Metazoa > Chordata > Aves > Anseriformes > Anatidae > Anas > Anas platyrhynchos. The sequence continues at coordinate 2,265,466 of NC_092622.1, forward strand.
TAGGGGTGGGGGCTGCATTTACCAATTCTTGTGTCCCCCCAAACTGAGCCCCGTTTTAGGGCTGGGGGCTGCCTTCATCCCTGCTCACACCCCCTCCCCAGCCAAGCACCACCGCAGGGACAGGGCCACCCCATTAATCCCCCCCCCGTGCTTCCAACACCCACATCCCACCCGGCTTTTCCTCACCCCCCCAGATCAACGTGGAGCATTTAACCGAAAAAATGAAGACGACAGTGAAGCGGGGGCTGGTGCTCAGGTAAGGACGAGGCCGGGGGGGGCCCCATGCCTTCGAGATGCCCCCCCCTCGAGCCCGGCCTCATCTCCTCATGCAGGAACGAGCGCTGCAACGAGAACTACACCACCGACTTCATCTACAACCTCTACTCCGAGGAGGGGAAGGGCATCTTCGACTGCCGCAAGAACGTGCTGGGGCACATGCAGCAGGTACGGCTGTGCCCCAAACCCCCCCCGCGAGGGGCTGGAGCCCCCCCGGGATGCAGCTCTCCCTGCTCTGCCCCATCACCCGGTGCCGTTTGTCCCGCAGGGCGGCACCCCGACCCCCTTTGACAGGAATTTCGGCACTAAAATGGGTGCTAAGGCGGTGGCTTGGATCACTGGGAAGATCAAGGAGTGCTCCCGGCACGGTGGGTCCTGAGGGGGGGTCGCGGGGATCAGAAATAAACCAAACCCCCCCCCGCACACGTGCTTGGGGGTCTCGGGGAGGGGGGCGAGGCGCTGAGGCTGCTGCTGCCCCTCCTTGCAGGTCGCATCTTCGCCAACACGGCCGACTCAGCCTGCCTGCTGGGCATGCGTAAGCGCAGCCTCGTCTTCCAGCCCATCACCGAGCTCAAGGAGCAGACAGATTTCGAGTAGGTGCCCCCCCTACACCCCCCCGGGGCCGGGGAGGAGGAGGAGGAGGAAGGCTGGGAGCGCAGCCGGGGGTTCACGCTGCCCTCTCCCCCCTCGCAGGCACCGCATCCCCAAGGAGCAGTGGTGGCTGAAGCTGCGCCCCATCCTGAAGATCCTGGCCAAGTACAACATCGAGCTGGACACCTCGGAGAAGGCGCACATGGAGCACGTCCGGCAGAAGAGGATCTCCCTCGAATCCAACATCTGAGGGGCGACCGGGGGCCCCGCGCAGCTTTCCCGGTTGGGGGGGGCATCCTCGGGGTAAATTCGGGCTGGGTGAGACCCGGCCCGGGGGTGTTTCGTGGGCTTTGTGAGCAGAGCGGCGCTTCCCCAGCGGCGGGGAGAGCGAGGGCTGTGTCCCCAGTGCCCCACGGGCAGCTCTTTAGTTCTGAATTCCCAATTAAGACGCTTCAATAAAACTGGCACCGCTCACGGCGGCGGCAAACTCACCCGTGTGCGGAGGGAAACGCGGCTCCCTCGTGGCTCCCACCCCTTGCTCGACCCCACAGCTGTGTTCCCAGCATGGTGCAAGGAATTAAAGCACTAAAATCTTCTTTTTTCCCCCCACGTTTCTCCCATTGCAGCCAGCACCCAGCTTTACCTTCCTTACCCCACCCCAGGTGCCCGTTGCAGCTCTCCCGGAGGATCCCTGGCTGCCAAGGTGGTGCCAAAACTGTGCCCCACCCCAGGAAATCCCCCGAGGAGAGCAGGGCACCCCCCTAACCCCCCCGGCCATCGACACAAACCTCCTCCAGGCCTTGCGAGGAGCCGTTTATTTCTGTACACACAAGCTGGGGACGCGGTGGGCTGGGCGCGGGCAGCGGCTCCGGGGGGGTTTTGCCCCTCGCCCACCATCGGGAGCGAGAGGCAGCGACCCGGGGAGCTGCTGCCAGCGCCTCCACGGTACAAACACACACAAATAAAACCAGGCAGGAGGCGGGGAGGAGGCAGCGCAGAACCAAACCGGGAGCTCTGATGGCAGAGGGGAGCCAAAGCCTCCTGCCCGGGAGCGTTTGGTGCCCGGAACAGAGCCATTCTGGACGGCAGGGAAATGTTTTCTTCTTTTGCAGGAATTGTGGCCAAATTTCTGGGGGGAGAGCAGCGAGTGCTGGGCCCCGGTGACACAGGGACACCAGGCCCTGGTCGGGGCGTCTCCTCCCCTCGCTGGCCTTGCGCCCCACGAAGAGTTCTCACTCCTGTGGGTCCTGCATAACCTCGAGCTCCCCTCCTTCTGCCCCTAACACGCCGTTACGTCTTAAAACTCAGGGGGACGGGGGTGAACGAAGCTGCCCCGGGTGCCCAGAGGGCGCCCCGGGTGCTGTGCGCGGTGAGGAGGGTGCTCGCCCCACGGGGCTGCGGGCTCGAGGCGTGTGGTCGCCCACCGGGCCCTGCAGCACCTCGAGTCCTTCCCAAGGGGGAGCTTCCACCCGGAAAGCCTCGCTTTGCCCACCACAGAACAAAAAACAACAAAAAAAAAACACCAAAAGAAGGACCGGGTTAATCCAGCGGCCGCAACGGCTTCGCCATCTGTTAGAGGGAGGCTCGAGCTTCCTCGCCTGGCTGAAAACGCAGCGCAGGAGCAAGCGTGGCAGAGAGGAGCACGGAGCCTTCCGGAGCGTCCTCCCCGCTGCTCACCCAGCACCCACGGGTGCTCAAATCGCTGCTCCGGGTGCCTAGCTGAGGAGCAGCACGTACTCCTTCAGGCAGGTGGGCAGGGGCAGCTGCTCCACGGCCTCGGGCAGGAAACGAACGCCCAGGCTGCGGCGCACGGCGTAACGCGAGAGCGTCTGCAGCGTGCCGGGGGCCGAGCAGAGCAGGGTGAGCTTTTGGCAGAGCTGCTGGTCCCTGGTCACCTCCCAGGGCATGCTGCCGTTTTTGCGCAGCTCGAAGTGTCCGATGGCGCGGTGCAGGAGGTCGAAGCAGGAATCCTCGCGCTCCGTGCCCAGTCCCCGCACCAGCAGGGCCACCAGGCGCGAGATGGGGGTCTGCCCCTTCAGGTTGACCACCCGCACCTCGGCCCCGAAGTCGAGCAGGACGCTGACGCTCTCCAGGTTGCCCTTCATGGCCGCCCAGCTGAGCGGCGTGTCGTCGTTGTAGTCGCGGGCGTTGACCAGGGCGCCGTTCTCCAGCAGCGAGCGGGCGCACTCGGCCATGTTCTTGAAGGCGGCCCAGTGCAGCGGGGTGTCCTTGTTGCCATCCAGGGCGTTGGGGTCGGCCCCGTACTCCAGCAGGATCTCCACGCACGTCTCGTCCTTCTCGGCCGCGTAGTGCAGCGCCGTGCGGTTGTAGCCGTCCAGGGCATTGACCTGCGGGGAGGAAAGGGCGGGAGGGAAATGGGGTGAAAAAATGAGGGGCAGGGGGTGGGGGCGGCAAGAGGTTCCCCCATAAAAACCAGGCGGTGTTTGGTGGCCCTTCAGGTTTCGCCCTTCCCATCCCAAACCAGCAAAATCTCAGCCAAAAACACCGAGGTGTTAAAAAAAATCCCTCCCTGCTCCCTCAAAATGCCCCAAAAAGGGGCAGAGCAGCCGGTACTGGGGCCGTTTTGCCCCAAAAAGGGGCAGAGCCGCCGGTACCGGGGCCGTTTTGCCCAAAAAAGGGGCAGAGCAGCCGGTACCGGGGCAGTTTTGCCCCAAAAAGGGGCAGGGCAGCTGGTACCGGGGCCATTTTGCCCCAAAAAGGGGCAGGGCAGCCGGTACCGGGGCCGTTTTGCCCCAAAAAGGGGCAGGGCAGCCGGTACCGGGGCCGTTTTGCCCCAAAAAGGGGCAGGGCAGCCGGTACCGGGGTCGGCACCACCCCAAAGGCGCCGTTACCTCCGCTCCCTTCTGCAGCAGCAGCTCCACGCAGTCGGCGTCGGCCACCATGCAGGCGCAGTGCAGCGGCTTCAGGGTGCCGTGCATCCCGTTCACGTCGGCGCCCTACGGGGACACGGAGTCGTTAATGGGGTGGTGATTAGTTACCAGTAATTAATGGGGTGCCCCCAGCCAGAGTCTGGAATTAACGGGGTGTCCCTAAATTGGCACCCATCGTTAATAGGGTGCTCTCAACAAGTGCCTGGAATTAACGGGGAACCTCCAATCAGTGCCTGGAATTAATGGGGTGCCCCTAATTGGTGCCCGTCATTAACAGGGCACCCCTAATTGGTGTTTGTCATTAACAGGGCACCCCTAATCAATGTCCATCATTAACAGGGCATCCCCAACCAGTGCCTGGAATTAACGGGGGGGCACCCCTAATTGGCACCCATCATTAACGGGGCGCCTCCAACCATTGCCTGTCAGTAACAGGGCACCTCTAATTAGCAGCCATCATTAATGGGGTGCTCCCAACCAGTGTCTGGAATTAACGGAGTGCCCCTAATCAGGGCCTGGAATTAATGGGGCGCCTCCAATCAGTGCCTGTCATTAACAGAGCACCCCTAATCAGTGTCTGTCATTAAGAGAGTGCCCCCAACCAGCGCCCGCCATTAATGGGGCACCCCCAAATTGGCACCTGTCATTAACAGGGGACCCCCAGCCAGTGCCTGTAATTAACGGGGCATCCCCAATCAGCGCCCATCATTAACGGGGTGCCCCTAATGGGTGCCTTTCATTAACGGGGTGCCCCTAATCAGTGCCTGTCATTAGCGGGACACCCCTAAATTGGTGCTTGTCATTAATGGGGCACCCCCAACAAGTGCCTGGAATTAATGGGGTGCCCCTAATCAGTGCTCATCATTAATTGGATGCTCCCAAGCAGCATCTGTCACTAACGGGGCATCCCTAATTGGTGCTGTTAATTAACGGGGTGCCCCTAATGGGTGCCTGTCATTAACAGGGCTCCCCCAAGCGGTGCCTGGAATTAACGGTGTGCCCCTAATCAGCGCCAGTCGTTAACGGGGCACCTCCAAGCGGTGCCTGGAATTAACAGGGCACCCCTAATTAGTGCCTGACACTAACGGGGTGTCCCTAATTAGCACCTGTCATTAACGGGGCACCCCCGGGGGATGGAGGCCCCGGTTCCCCCCCCCCCCCGGTGCTCACCCGCCCGATGAGGTCCTCCACGTTATCCCGGGGGAAGGAGCGGATGGCGGCGATGGTGCGGATGAGGCGCTCGGACAGCGAGTACTTGCTCTGCACGCTCTGCATGATGTACCACATCCTGCGGCACCGGGAGCACCGGGGGCACCGGGACCGGGAGCACCGGGACACCGGGACCCCGCCGCTGGACCCGGCCGGGCCCCGAGGAGGGGGAGGAGGAGGAGGCCGGAGGGGGGCGGGGCCCAGGCCCAGGCCCAGGCCCGGAACCGGCGCCGCCGCCGCCGCCGCCGCAGGCCCACCGGGAGGCGGAAGCGGCCGCCGCCACCCGGAAGTGGAAAGCGGAGGCGGCGCATGCGCGGAGGACTCACCGGCCTCACCCCGCTCGCCTCTCCGCCAATCAGCGCGCGGAGCCCTCCCGGAAGCCCCGCCCTCTCAGCGGGCGCGGCGCTTTTAACCAATCGGTAAGCTCGGAGGAGGGTAAGCCCCGCCCTCACGGCGGCTCTCAGCCAATCCGCTGCCGCCGGGCTCGGCTCGGGGCGCCGGGGCCCCGGCTGGGGGGTTCGGGGGGGGCGGGGGCGCTGGGATGGGACCGGGAGGGGGGGGGGGAACGGGGAGGGGGGCGGGAGGAGCCCCCCCACCCCCGGGCTGCGGGGCACTGGGATGTGCTGGGATATACTGGGATGTACTGGGATATACTGGGGGCACTGGGATGTACTGGGAGGTGCTGAGGGCACTGGGATGTGCTGGGAGAACTGGGATGTACTGGGAGGCACTGGGATGTGCTGGGGGCACTGGGGGGCACTGGGATGTACTGGGACATACTGGGGGCACTGGGATGTACAGGGAGCACTGGGATATACTGGGATATGCTGGGGGCACTGGGGGGCACTGGGATGTACTGGGACATACTGGGGGCACTAGGATGTACTGGGGGCACTGGGATATACTGGGACATGCTCGAGGCACTGGGGGCACTGGGATGTACTGGGACACACTGGGATGTGCTGGGAGGCACTGGATATACTGGGGATGCTGGGAGGCACTGGGACTCACTGGGAGGCACTGGGACTTACTGGGAGGCACTGAGTTTACTGGGATGCACTGGGACACGCCGGATGTACTGGAAAGCACTGGATGTACTGGAACACACTGGGACACGCTGGATGTACTGGGAGGCACTGGGTGCACTGGGACACACTGGATATACTGGGAGGCACTGGGATGCACTGGATGTACTGGAAAGCACTGGGGGCACTGGACGTACTGGGACACACTGGATGTACTGGGAGGCACTGGGATGCACTGGGACACCCCCACCAGCCCCATCCAGCTGCAGACACCGGGGGGGGGGTGGGTGCAGAACCCCCCCCAGCGCCCCCTGCACCCCCCCCCTCCATCCTACCCGGGGGGGGGGGTCCCATCTCCCCCCATTCACCCCCCAGGTGGGGGCCCCCCTTTGTCCCCGCCCCCCTCCCCGGCTGGGGGGGTCCCGTCCCCCGGTCCCCACGGCCGGGTGGGTTTGATTTGGGGGGGGGGCGATGTAAGGGAGGGGGGGGCAGGAGCTGCGCCATCGCGGGGGCCGAGCGGGAGGCCCCGCCGCTGCCGCCCCCCCCCCGCGCCAGGCCCCGGTGAGTCTTTATTTTGGGGGGGGGGCGGCGACGGTTCCGCTGGGGTTGTATTTTGGGGGGGGGTCGGTGGTCTCCCCCCCCCCCCCCCGCGCCCACCCCATTTGTTTGCTTGTTCCCCCCCCCCCAGCGGCGTTTCCCCGTCGGAGCGTGATGGACGCCGAGGGGGGGCCGTCAGCCCGGGACCCCCCCCGGGACCCCGAGACCCCCGAGGGCACGGCCGCAGGTGAGCCCCCCCCACCCCCCGACCCCAAAATCCCCCCCCCGTAGCGTGGGGATGGTCCCGTATTGAGGGGGGGGGGCACGGGTGTGCGGGGAGCGGGGGGGTTGGGGGGAGATGGGGGGGGATGCTGCGATCCTACAGCGAGGGGGTGTCGCCATCCCATAATATGGGGGCGTCCTGATTCGTTGGGGGGGGTAAAAGGGGGGCAGGGGTGCCCCCATCCCATAATATTGGGGTGGCTCAATCGAAGGGTGGGGGGATGTCCTGGTCTGGGGGGGGCACCCTCAGCCCATAATATGGGGGTGTCCTGATTTGGGGGGGGGAACAGGGGTGCCTCCATCCCATAATAGGGCAATGTCCCAGTCCCACAGCATGGGGGTGTCCTGATCCCAGGGTGTGGGGATGCCCCGTCCCCATTTCTTGGGATTACCCCAAATCTGGGATATGGGGGTGCCCCGATCTCAGGATGTGGGGGTGTCCCAGTCCCTTGGCACAGGGATACCCTAAATCTGGGGTATGGGGGTGCCCCAAACCTGGGGTGTGGGGATGCCCCATCCCCATTTCATGGGGATACCCCAAATCTGATCCCAGGCAGTGGGGGTGCCCCAATTCCTTGGCACATGGGTGCCCCAATCCCATGTTATGGGGGTGCTCTGATCCTAGGGTATGGGGGTGCCCCAGACCCAGGGTGTGGGGATGCCCCATCCCCATTTCATGGGGATACCCCAAATCTGGGGTATGGGGGTGTCCCAGTCCCTTGGCACAGGGATACCCCAAATCTGGGGTGCCCTGATCCCAGCATATGGGGGTGTCCCAATTCTGGGGTGCAGGGGATGCCCCAGCCCATCAGAACAGGGGAACCCCATCCCTATGGCACGGGGGTGCCCTAACCCCACAGCACAGGGACGCCCCAATCTCGGGGTGCAGCGGAGCCCTGCTCCTGCCCCATGGGGTTTCCCGGGACCCCAACTCCAGAAATTTGGGCTCTGGGGTCCCCCTCGGCGGTGCCACCCCCACGCCTGTCCCCACCTGGGGACGCGCTGTCCCCATCCCACACCCCAGACCTCCGTCTGCACCCCAATTCCAGCCTCCTGTCCCCAGGGGGCTGGTGGGGGCGCCCAGCGGGGTGCCAGCGCTGTCCCCAAAGTGGGGAGGGGGCAGAGGGAATGGGGAAGGGGGGACGGAGGGGGTGGGGAAGGGGAAAGAAGGGTGAAGGTGGGAAGGGGGATGGAGGGGCCAGGCCAAAGGGGTGAAGAAGGTGGAAATAGGATGGGGAAGGGGATGAGAGGATGGGAAAAGGGTCAAGGGGATGGGGAAGGGGATGGGAAAGGAGTCAAGAAAATGGGGAAGGGGTCAAGGAGATGGGGAGGGGGTCAAGGGGAGGGGAAAGGGGATGGGGAAGGGGACAGGGGATGGGGAAGGTGCAAAGGGGTGGAGAAGGTGGGAAAGGGGCTGGGGAATGACGGGGCCGAAGGGGTGAAGAAGGTGGAAATGGGATGGGGAAGGGGCCGAGGGGATGGGAAGGGCCTAAAGGGATGGGAGAGGGGTCAAGGGGGTGGGGAAGGGGCCAAGAGGGTGGAGAAGGTGGGAAAGGGACGGGGCAGATGGAAAAGGTCTGGGGTAGGGACAGGGGCTGGGGAAGAGGTGGGGGACATGGAGGAGGTGGAAGAGGGACGGAGAAGGGGAAGAGGGGACGGAGAAGGTGGGCGAGGGCTGGGGAGGGGATGGAGAAACAGGAGGGTGCAAAAGGGATGGGGAAGGGGCAGAGGGGTCGTGCCCCCCCCGCCTGCCCCGCGCCCCCACCGGTGCCCGGCTCCGCTCTCCCCGCAGCCCTCCCCGGCAGCGAGACCCCCGGGTGCCCGGCGGCGATGCGGCGGCGGCGGCAGAAGGCACCCGCCCGGCCCCGGGGCAAAGCGTCGGGGGGCTCGCGGGGTCTGGGACCCCTGGAGGAGCTTTTGGGGCTGCGGGGGGGCCGTTTGCGCCCCACCATCTGCGGCGAGTGCGGCAAGGGCTTCAGCCGCAGCTCGGACCTGGCGCGGCACCAGGTGACGCACACGGGCGAGAAGCCCTACACCTGCGGCGCCTGCGGGAAGGGTTTCAGCCAAAATTCCAACCTGGCCACCCACCGGCGCATCCACACCGGGGAGAAGCCCTACGGCTGCGGGGCTTGCGGCAAACGTTTCAGCGAGAGCTCGGCGCTGGTCCAGCACCAGCGCACGCACACCGGGGAGAAGCCCTACCGCTGCGGGGAGTGCGGCAAACGCTTCAGCGTCTCCTCCAACCTCATCCGTCACCGGCGCACCCACACCGGTGAGAAGCCCCACGGCTGCCCCGAATGCGGCGAGGGGTTTCGCCATAAATCCCAGCTCCGCCGGCACCAGAAGCTCCACGCCGCCTGACGGGGACCCTGGCGCACGGGGACAAGGAGAGGTGGTGCTACCGGTGCCGATGCTCAGCCAGGATGGGGACCGTAAGGGATGGGATGGGGTTTGGGGATGCGTGGTACCCGTGCGCCCAGCCCCGGTGCACCCAAAATCCCCAGGACTGGCCTCAAAAGCCAGGCTGAGGAGGCGCAGCGGGGCCGCAACCTGGATCAATAAAAGGTCCCGGTGCCGAATCGCTCGCCCAACGTCTTCCCCAAGCGCCCCCAGGCAGTGCGGGCTGGGTTTTGGGGCCCCCACCGCTGCCACCCTGCTTTGTGCGGCCCCTGCCACCATAACATTAAATAGGACCCTAAGAAACACGAACATTGCCAGGTTCTCCCATTAAAAATACTCCCAATGGAAGCCTTTGGGTACCCCTTAACTCCCCAGGGGAGCCTTTACACAACCCCACACGCAACAGGACTCTGCGCCTTCTCTCCTTCCAAACAACCCTAAACATAAATGGGACTATAACACTCAACCTTAACTAGAACCCTAAAAAATGCCTACGTCGCCACTTTCTCCCATCAAAGTGCTCCCAATGGAAGCCTTTGGGAAGACCTGAACTCCCTTCGGGAGCCTTTATGCAACCCCACACACAACAGGATTCTGCACTTTCCCTCTTCCCAAACAACCACGCCGTGCCACTCGGCACACTGCAGACCCCCTGGCCCCCCCAGGCACCCCCCAGAGGCACCCACCAGAGCCAGGGCACTCTCCCGGTGGGTCTGACGGTGCCAGATTGGTTTTTAATGAGTGGTGGAAATGAATCAATGTCGTAACAGCCTTGGGGAGGCATATGGGGCATGGCGGAGTGCAGCAGGAAGGGAAATTTGGGGCCGCCGAATTCCCTGGAGCACGAAGGGGGGGCTCGAGGAGTCCTCTTTGGGAAAGGATCGGGAAGAGGGCAGCTCCTGGTGCCGACCCCGATCCGAGCAGTCCCAGGGAAGACGCCCACTTACTGCAGAGTCCAAGGGCAGGAAGGGGCAACGGCAACTGAGCTACCTGTGCCCGGTTTGGGGGGGGGACCAGGCTCAAGGGGGGGTGGGGAAGATGCGGTCGAAGTGTGCCAGGAGCAGCTCCACCGCCTGGTTCTGCTGGGCCATGCCCACGGCCAGGCTGCCGGGCTCCCGCTCCGGGCGCAGCAGCGTTGGCCCGAACACGATGCCGATGTTCTGGCGCGTCATGAGGTTGACGTCTGCCTGCTCCATCACCCTGGGAACGCACGAAATTCAGGGAAATTCATGCAACCCACCCAGCCCCCCCCATTCTGCCTCTGTTGTCCTTGGGGTTTCGTCCCCCAGGGCTCCATCGCGTTGATGGCGTGCCCTAATCCCTCATCCCACCCCATGGGGACCACCCCGTCCCTCCCCAGCTCAGCCCCTGTGATCCTCCCCAGCTACCCCATACCCTGAACCCTCTGTGGGGTATCCCCAAGCCCACCCCCAGCCCGGCAGCAGCCCCCTTACCGGCAGAGGTGGGCCACGAGGTAGCGCAGGGTGGCATAGTTGGGGGGGGGCAGGCTCTGCACCAGCTCAGCCACCCGCTGCACCTGCTCCTGGGGGTCCGGCAGCTCTGGGGGGAGACACAGGGGTCAGACACCACCCCCCCCCCCCCGAAATCCCACAGCCTGGGGACCCTGTGGGGGAGGCACTTACTGATGGCTTCAATGAAGGGGTTGAAGAGCTCGTAAGGCACGAGGGGTTCGGGGAGCTCGCGGAAGAAAAGCTTGAGGGCACCGGTCACCACGTGGATGTCGCTCCACTCGGGGTCCTCCAGGCTGAACCGCTCCTCTGGGGGGAAAATGGGGGGGCTCAGCCTGCACCCCGGCCCCCCGACACCACCAGGGCAACCTCGGCACAGCCACCCCGGCTCACCTTGGCACGGCTGCTCGGGGAAGACGTAGCGCCCGTCCGAGGTCACGGCTCGTTCTGCAGAGATCAAAGGGAATTTGGGGTGGGGGGGGGGACGGGGATGGACGGTCACCTTCCCCCTGTCTGTGGGTGTGTTCTCCAGCACAGCCCCCTTGCCCCTGCCCAGCTGGTGCCCCCCCGTCCCCTCACCCTGGTCGACGGCAAAGCGCAGCTTCTGGATCACGGACAGGTTCCCATTGATCCGGTAAATCCCATCGACGTCAAGGCCTGGGGACAACGATGGGGTGAGATAAAGCAGGTGGCTCTGTGCTAATTGGGGGGGGGGGGGCGTGCCCCCCCGGGGTACCGACCTCGCTCCTCAACAGCCTCCACGCAGAGCCGGACGAAGCGGGGCACCGTGGTGTTCTCCCGCTGGCACAGGGCTTCCAGGCGGCACCCGAACACCTGGTCTGGGACAAGGCAGTGCTGGGGCAAACTGGGAGCGGAGGGAATGGGGTTTGGGGACTGGGGCCAATGGGGGAAGCAGGGAATTAGGGAGAAGCAAGGGCAGGGAGGGGCACCAGGAATGGGGTAAGTCACTGGGGTCAGAAAGCGGTGCTGGGATGGGAGACACCGAGTCCAGTTGGGGGCACGGGGACTTGGGGTGGGGACAGTGGGACAACTGGGGACCAGCATCCAAATCTCACTCTTACAACCTCTCCTCCTGCTTTCGAGTGCAAAGGGGGGATGTGGAAGGGTTTGGGGGGGTTCCAAGGGGGCAGTGGGATTTAGGGGAGGTCCCAGAGCTGGGGATCCCCACCTCGAATGAGCCCCTTCTCCTGCAGGCTCTGGAGCGGGGGCCGTTTGATGATGAAGCGCCTCAGCCTGCTCTTCACCCGCTTCTTCTCCGAGCTGTCCGGAGCAGGGGGGGTACCTGGAGGCAGAGCAGGCCTGTGGGGGTCACCACAGCCCCGAACCCTAACCCTAAGCCTGCCACCCTCAATCCCCAGCCCTACCTGGGGACCTGGTCCCCTCGGTGACCCACGGCGCCTCATCCTCGTCCCCGCTGAGCTCCGCCAGGTCCCTGCTGGGTACGTGGCGCAGCCACCCCAAAGGCACATCCATGGGGTTCTCCAGGTCCTGGTGGTGATGGGGGGGGGGTCAGCAGGGAAAGGTGGGCGACCACCGGGCAGCCCCCGTCCCCCAGGCACTCACCAGCCGGTGGATTACATCCCGTATAGCCCGGGCCCACTCGTGGATCGTGGCCTCGTGGTCTGACTGCAGCAGGAACTCGTTACCCGTCACCGTGCGGAGCTGGGGGAGGTAGCAGGACGTGGGAGAGGGGCAAGGAACCCAAGAGACCCCAGACCCACCCACCCTGCCCTAAACAGGGGCTCCTGGGGTGCCCCCAACCCAAATGGGGGTCTCTGTGGCCCCGGGTGAAGTGGCAACCCGTGGCCCATTCTGGGGCATGTTTTAGGGGTCCCCTTGTCCGAGAGGGCATCGCTGCAAGGTCTGGATGTTTTTGGGGAGCCCGCTGTGCTTTTAGGGTCCCGCTGCACTCACGTGGATGACATTCTTCTTGCTGGAGAGGTGCCGGGCCCAGTCCAGCGCAGCCCCTCGTAAATCCACGCTGCTCTCGGGGCGGCTGCTGGCAGGGCACTGCGGGGCAGGGGGTGTCAGGGGTACCCTGCGTCTCCACAGCCCCCACCCCTGCTGTCCCCAGCGTCCCCCCGTGCCTCCCCTTGCCTTGGCAGCCCCCCCAGCTTCTCCCCCAAGCTCCTCCGTGCCCCCAACTCACCCAGGTGGCGGGTGCCGGGCCCTTGGGCTCCTTGTAGAAGACGAGGCTGTTCCCGGCCAGGACCACCCAGGAGACCCCCCAGCTCTTCCTGGGGGCAGTGGGCGAGGGGCACCTCACCAGGGCTGGGGGCAGGCTCGGTGCCCCCCGCCCCAGTAGAGGGCCTCCAGCACTCTTTGATCACTCTTGCCCCAAATTTCCCCCCCCCCCCCCCATCCTGGCACAGCCCAAACCACCCTTTTTTTGCCCAGGACATTGCGTGTCTGAAGCTGTAGAGCCCCCCCCTCTACCCCCCAGGTATGGCACAGCCCCTCCAGCCTGGCGTAAACCCCCCACCCCAGCTCGCACGGTCCCCGTCCATCCAAATGGGGATCCCCTCTCCCCCCAAATCCAGCATGGACCCACAGCCTGACACAGCCCCCCCGTCTTAATACAGACCTCTGCAAGGCTGCACAGTCCCTTCTGCTTTACTGCAGGACCCCCCTGCCCTGCCAAAGCCCCCCCATGCCCTGACACCTCCCCTGAATTAATGAGAGCCCCCCCGCCCTGTGGTGAACCCCAGCTTAACCCCTGATTTAGCACCCCATGAGCTCCCCGACCCCAGTCCCCCCTGGGGACAGCCCCTTCCACCAGGACCCCCCCCATCCTGGGGCACCATCCCACCTCCCCCAGCCCTCACCTGAGCTTCCTGCCCCCCTCAGCGATCTTGGTCCTGTTGAGCTGCCCGGCCTTCTGCACCTCCTGCGGGAGCACAGCCCCAAGCAGTCAGCGCTGCCCCCGCCGCCCCCGCTGCCCCCCAGCCCTCCCAGCCCCAGGGTAACTCACCGTGGGTAATTCAGGGCTGCAAGGAGGGGGCTTGGCGGGGGCCGGGGGGGGCAGCGAGGTGGCTGCGCAATCCTCCTGGCCGTGCTGGGGTCGGGGCTGGCCATGGATCACCTGTGGGGAGATGGGGAGAGCCCCGGATACCTTCTGGGTGCTGCTCCTGTTTCCCATCCACGCTGCCTCAATGCCCCCCCCCTGCCCAGCCCGGTGCCCCCCCATCCTCCTCCATCCCCTCCCACCCCGTCCCCGTGCCCGCACCCCGTGGCTCACGGTGCCGCCGCTGTCCGGGGAGCTCTGGTGTGCCGGGCTCCTGGGGCGCTCCGCAGCGGGGCTCTGGTCCTGTGCACGATGGAGGGGACACGGCTGGAGACCCTCGAGCTGGGGTTCCCCACGGCAATTAACACGAGCGTTAATTGCCAGCAGCACGGTGGGGCCATGCCAGGGATGGGGGTGGGTACGGAGGGGGTTTGGGGAGGCATCGGGAGAGGTGCGGGGGGCAGTGGTGAGGCCACAGGGGAAGGGTGGGAATGAAGATATAGGATATAGGATTTAGGATATAGGATTTAGGATATAGGATATAGGATGAAGGATACAGGATATAGGATATAGGATGTAGGATATAGGATATAGGATAATGGGAGAGCATCAGGGGGTCACAGGGAACATTGCGGGGGGGAGATGGAAGGGGATGGGTGGGCATTGGTGGGGGCACAGAGGGCACGGGGAGGGATGCTGGTGGGGAAATGGAGCACAGAGGGGTGCACGGAGGGGTGGGGGCGTGTAGACCCAGCCATTTGGGGTGCTGCCCCCCATGCCCACCGCTGCTTCTCGGTGCCGCCGGGGGGGTTTCCAGGAGGTCACGCCCGTCTGGGGGTTGTAGAAGAAGCAGCGACCGGTGCTGGGGTCCTGGTGACGTTCCCAGGCCCCCAAAACCTGGAGGGGGGCCCCAGCTGGCACGGGGGGCTCTGCTTGCCCCCCCGCCCGCTGCAGCTCCTCGAAGTTGCAGTAGATGGGGGGGGTCACCATGCCAGCTCCGGGCAGGGGCACCTGTGCAGAACAGACCCTCACCTTGACACTGCCCTGTCCTGGGGGCTTAACCCCTGCACCCCGACCCTCTACAACACCCCCAGCCCCAGGAGCCCCCCCCCAGCAGCAGCACCCCCTCGCCTTGCCCTTCTGCCGTGCCCCCAGCCCCACACCGTGCCCCCCCCACATCACACCCCAAAACCTGCACCATGCCCAGTGCAGGTCAGGGTTTTGCAATCACCTCCCCGCAGACATTTCCCCTGCTGTGTCCCCCCCCCCGGCATCTGTGCCCTGTCCCCCCCCCCCCCAGGCCTGATGCCTCTCTCCCACCTGATGCCCGCAGCAGCGCAGCCCCGGCCCCTGAGCCCTGCTGTGGGCAGCACGGCCCCCCCCGGACACCCCCCCCCCACTGCACTTCCTCCGCTGCCCCCACCGAGATGAGGAAGCGGTGGCAGCGGGGGCGGGGTTGGAGGGTGCTGGGGTGCAGGGGGGGGGTGCGTAGGGTGCGGTCCAGCGAGGTTCAGGGTGCAGGCAGGAGGTGCAGGGGTGTGGAAGGTGGGTGCATGGATTTTTTTTTTTAATTTTTTTTTTTTTTTTGGGGGGGGGGCAGGAACAGGGGGGGCAGGTGCTCCGAGAGGGACAGGGCTGGGGGCTGTCCTCGGAGAGTCCCCCTCACCCCCACTTACCCCAGTGCCCTGGGCCAGCAGCTCCTGCTGGGACTGGGATGGTGGCGGGGCTGGGGGGGCGGGCAGAGCCCCCCCCGCCAGCTGGCTGGTGCTGACGCTGCGGCCCACGGGGCGCAGGGGTCCGCTGGCCTCCCGGGGAGGGGCAGAGGGGGGGCCACACAGGTTCTCCACTGAGTGGTACTTGGACAGCAAGCCTGGAGGAAGAGAGCGGGGCACCCACCAACCTAAAAGGATGCTCCAGGAGGGGCAAAGCCCCCAGCCCCATGACATTTGTCCCCCCCCCAGTGCTGTACCCTCTGTTCCCAGTGTCCCCAAACGCCCCCAGCCCTTTGCTCCCTGCGCCCCCCCCCCCCACCTCACTCACCCGTGTACGCCGCCGGCAGGCTCGGGGGCTGCAGGTCCCATCTCCCCGCCTCACCGGGCTCCAGCTCGGCCACGTAGGTGGCGGGGACGAAGAAAGGCCGAGCCCAGCGGGGCTCCCCGGCCCTCCTCACCTGCCACCAGTCCTCGTTGGCCTTGCGGAGCAGCAGGAACCGCTCGCCCGCGGCCATGGCCACTCGCCGCCCGTCCTCGGCACAGTAGGCGTAGTCGTAGAGGGCTCGCAGCACCACGGCCTGCTCGGCACGCCGCCACCGCCGCCCCTCCAGCCGCCACCTCCCCGCCAGCATCCTGCCTCAGGACGCCGGAGCCCCCGCCATCTGTAGGCCGCAACGTGTGGGGTCAGATGTGCCCCCGGCCCCATTGCCGGAGTGGCTCTGGGTTGTGGTGCAAAAGGGATTGGCAGTGGGGAAGCCGTGGGGACCCCGTCTGTAGGGTCTGGGGTCTCTGGGGAGCACCGAGCCCCAAGGCCAGGCTGTGCCCTGCCACCACCGCGATGGCACACGTGCACCCCATAAAGCCTGCACCCCACTATTGTGGATTTCCCCCCCCAGCCATAGCAGTGCCCCATGGCAGGCCCTGCCGTGAGCAGTGCAGGGATCCGGGTGCTGCCCCCGTTCCTGATGCCGAGGGAGCCGGCGTCTGAACCTCGGTGTGGGGGGCACCGAGGGGAAGCTAAGGGGGCTGGGGTATGGGGTTGGCTGGGGGTTCGGGGGGTGCTGGGGGTGCGGGGTTGGCTGGCGCTCGGGGACCTGACGGAAACGCAGCAGTTTCTGCAGCAGGAAGCAGCGAGGCTGCGGCTTCCTCGCACCACACGCTATGGGGTTGGGGGGCACTTCCCGGGGTGGTCTTGGCCCCATGTTCCCCAGCGCCCATCTCCCACGGTCCCACGGCCCCAAAACTCCCCGCGTCCCCCACTCCTCATCCCACAGCCCCGCGGTGTCACGGTCCCCGCTCCTCACCCACGGCCCCGCCGCTTTCCCAGTTCCCCACTCCCCATCCCAAAGACCCCCCAACCCCAAAACCGTGCTTCCGGACCCCCAACCCCACAACTCAGCAGCTCCCGGCCCTGTTGGGGTCCCACTCACCATCTTTGGGGTTCTGCCATGGAGCCAGCGGGCAGAACCCGACGCTGGGTCACGGGGGTGCCGGGGGCGGACGCGGGGCACGGGCAGAGGAACCGGGTGTCCCCCCACCCGCCCCCCCAAGCCCCGCTCGACCCCAAAAGCCTTTCGGCTCTGCCCACCCGTTAAGCAGAGGGGGCGACACCCGTGGGGCCGAGCCCCGGTGGCAACCAGCCCCGGGGTGCTCGCACCGCCCCGGCCCTGTTCCGGGGGAGGACCCCAGCCCGATCCCCGCCGCCCGCCCCCGCTTCCCTTCGCCCCCCCCCCCCACCCCCCCCCCGCCGGTTGCTGCTGCACGGCGGCGGCCCGGGGAGCGGCACCGGGACCGGGACCGGGACCGGGACCGGGATCGGGACCGGGACCGGGATCGGGACCGGGAGGGGTGAAGCCGGGCTGGGTTTGCACGGAGCCCCCGGTGCGGCCCCCCCCCGACGGCCCCCCCGGTGGCTCCCCCCGGGACATGCACCTGCCCGGGGGGCGGTGGCGGTGACACGGGGCGTGCTGCGAGGCGGGGCGCGACGGGACGGGACCGGACGGGGCTGGACGGAGCGGAACAGGACCGGACGGGACGGGACCGGACGGGACGGGGCTGGAGGGGACGGGACGGGACAGGACGGGACGGGACTGGACGAGGCTGGATGGGACCGGACAAGGCTGGACGGGACCAGACGGGACCCGATGGGGCTGGACGGGACGGGACCAGACGGGACAGGACGAGACTGTACGGAACCAAACGGAACCAAACGGGACGGGACCGGACGGGACCGGGTTTGACGGGACCAGACAGGACGGGACGGGACCAAACGGGGCTGGACAGGACGGGACGGGACGGAACGGGACGGGACGAGGCTGGACGGACGGGACCAGACGGGACCGGGCTGGACGGATCCAGACGGGTCCGAACGGGACCGGACGGAACGGGACGGGACGGGGCGGGACGGGACGGGGCACTCTGACGCCCGCGGGACGTTCTCGGTCCGAGGTCGGTCTCGGAACGCGCCCGTGGGGGGGGGGGACGGGGACCGCAGCGCTTCTCCGTGACGTCACCGCCCCGTGCCCCGACGGCAGCGGAACCGCAGCGGCCGCGCTCGGTTGCCATGGCAACGCCGGCCGGCGGGCTGCGCCGCGGGGAGGCTCTCGCGAGAGCTTGGGCGAATCCCGCGCGGAGCATTGTGGGAGTTGTAGTTCTACTAAATGGGGCCTCCCTATGTCGGTAGCGCACGGAGCATCATGGGAGTTGTAGTTCCGGGCCTAACCGGACGCCCGGTCCCGGAAGCCGTCGCCCTCCCGCCCCGGTTGCATCAGCGGCGATGCGGCTGCAGGTGGCGGCGGGCGGCCCCGCGGCGCTGAAGGTGGTGGCGGCCGCCGAGTTCGCCGCCGCCCCGGTGCGGTTGTGCTGGACCCCCCCGGCAGGTCAGGCCTTTGCTGGGAGGGTTTGGGGGGGAACCGGCAGCACCGGGACGGGGGGACCCGGGGCACCGGGAGGCCTCCCCCGTGCCCCCCCCACGCCTCACGGCCCGTCCCCCCCCCTCAGAGCAGCCCCTGTCGCCGCTGTGCTCGCCGTGGGTGCCCTCCCTGCAGCTGGACAGCGGCGCCGTCCTCTTCTCCCCCAACGCCATCTGCCAGTGAGTACCGGGGGGGCTGCGGGGCACCGAGAGGGGACCGGGGACGGAGCCGCAGCGCTGCCCCTGCCCTCCTCACCCCCTCCTGCAGGTATTTGTTCCTGGCCGGCGGGCAGGAGCCGACCGACCTCACCAACCAGTGGCTGGAATGGGAGGCCACGGAGCTGCAGGTGGGTGGCTGGGGCGCTGTGGTGGGGTCGGGCTCGTGGCCTCGCCTGCCTGACCCCCCCTTGTCCCGTTCCGCCCTCTGCTCCTTCCAGCCGGTGGTGGCGGCGGCCCTGTACGCGCAGCTGGTGCATGGCAAGAAGGGGCTGGAGGCGGCGGGGCACCTGGGAAAGCTGCTGGCTTACATCGAGCAGAGCTTGTCCGGGAGAGGCACTGCCTACCTTGCTGGGGTAAGTGGGACCCCAGCATGGGGGAAACCTGCTCTTGATGGGGGGATTCGGAGGGCTGCCCTTTCCCCAGGGAGCTGTGTGCCCTCCTGTGTTCCCTGAGGCAGAGCCCAGTGCCTGGGCTGGGGCTGTCTCAAGGCTTGACGCTGCTTTTCTGGCCCAGGATACGCAGTCGGTGGCTGACGTGGTTGTGTGGGGAGCCCTGTTCCCTGTGCTCCAGGATGAGGCCAGCCTGTCAAGTAAGAGGGAAATCAGTGTGTCAGGAGGGGGATATTTCCTGTGTCCCCACAACTATAAGAACCGCCTACTGTCTCCTCCCCAAGACGAGCTGCAAGCGCTGAGAACCTGGTTCCAGACCATGACGCTCTCGGAGGCCTGCAGGAAAGCTGCTGACTCCGTGCTGATGCCCAAGGGGCTCCTGGAGTTCAAGTCCTACCTGCAGAAGCAGCCCCCACCTTGCCTGGCCGTGGAGAGAGCCACCAGCAACGAGCCTGAGGTACAACCCTGCCCTCCTCGCTCAGCCACAGCACAGGAACAGGTTTCCCCTCGGGCTGATGGCAATAATCACGCAGCCCCCCACTGGGACCTGCTGACCCCTCGCTGTTTTCCCCACAGGAGGAGGAAGCTTCCGAGCGGGCCCTGACGGAGGAGGAAATCAGAGCTGCTGCAGACGCCTGGGCCCGTGGTGCTGCGGCACTGCCCAAGCCCTGGTGTCCACAGAAACCTGTGTGAGTCCCAAACTGACGCAAGGTTTGGGCTGTTGCGGACGTCTGGGCGAGCTGGAAGGGTGATGCCGTGTTGCTGCGAGGTGAGCTGGCCTCGTTGCCCTTTGTGTTTGCAATAATTGCTCCTGCCCGTGCCAGGTTGCCTGTGGAGGGCATGAGGAATGTCCTGATCACCAGCGCCCTGCCCT
Source organism: Anas platyrhynchos (assembly GCF_047663525.1). Classification (NCBI taxonomy): domain Eukaryota; kingdom Metazoa; phylum Chordata; class Aves; order Anseriformes; family Anatidae; genus Anas; species Anas platyrhynchos. The sequence goes on from NC_092622.1 coordinate 2,285,276, forward strand.
ACGTCAACAACGTGCCTCACCTCGGGAATATCATCGGCTGCGTTCTCAGCGCTGACACCTTCGCTAGGTGAGTTCTGGGCACCACGGTACAAGGACGTGAAACTGTTGGAGAGTTCCAGAGGAGGGCGACAGAAATGGTGAAGGGCCTAGAGGGGAAGAGGTATGAGGAGCGGCTGAGGGCACTGGGCCTGTTCAGCCTGGAGAAGAGGAGGCTGAGAAGGGGGGACCACGTCGTGGTCTACAGCTTCCTTGTGAGGTGGAGTGGATGATGCAGATGACCTGTTCTCTGTAAGACCAGGTGTCAAAACCCTCTGCCTGCAGGTACTGTCGCCTGCGGAACTGGAACACGCTGTACGTGTGCGGCACGGACGAGTACGGCACGGCCACGGAGACCAAGGCGGTGGAAGAGGGGCTGACTCCTCGGGAGATCTGTGACAAGTACAACGCCATCCACGCTGACATCTACCGCTGGTTCCACATCTCCTTCGACTACTTCGGCCGCACCACCACGCCTCACCAGACCACGTGAGCTGCTGCGTGGCCCAGGGCTTTGTGGGGGGGTGGTTTTGGTGCTGTGGATGTTGGGGAAACCCCAGGGAGCCTGGCTGAGGGTGTCCTAGGGCTCTCGTGTGTCTTCTGGCTGATTTGTGACTGCTCTTGTTCCTTTTTCTGGGCTTTTGTAGGATTGCCCAGGACATCTTTCAGCGCCTGCTGGCCCGTGGCTTCCTGCTGCAAGACACCGTGGAGCAGCTGCAGTGCGAGGGCTGCCAGCGCTTCCTGGCTGACCGCTTTGTGGAAGGCATCTGCCCCTTCTGCGGCTACGAGGAGGCGCGGGGGGACCAGTGTGATAAATGTGGCAAACTCATCAACGCCGTGGAACTGAAGGTGGGATGGGATCCCTCTGGGAGGGCCCGTTGCTTTGCCTGGGACCCCAACCGTGTCCTGGGCTCTATCCAAGCTGTGTTTTTCTGTTTTTCTTCTCAACAGAGGCCCCAGTGCAAGCTTTGCAGGGGCGTCCCTGTGGTAAAGCCCACCCAGCACCTCTTCTTAGACCTTCCCAAGGTAAGCTTCCCTCCCTGGGGGGCTGGGGAGGGGACAGGACACCCCCCGGCACCGCTTCCCATCCCGGTGTGCTGCCAACAGCTGGAGGAGCAGCTGGAACCGTGGCTGGAGCACTCCTGGAGCAGCGGGGACTGGACAGCCAACGCTCGCTACATCACTCGCTCCTGGATCCGGGATGGGCTCAAGCCCCGCTGCATCACCCGTGACCTGAAGTGGGGCACGCCCGTGCCTCTCGATGGCTTCCGTGACAAGGTGGGGGGCTCTCCAGCCACAGGGTGTCCTCCGGTGGCCAGCCTGGGTGTTCCTTGCTCAGATATTGCTTCTCCCCCAGGTGTTCTACGTGTGGTTTGATGCTCCCATCGGCTACTTGTCCATCACGGCCAACTACACGGACCAGTGGGAGAAGTGGTGGAAGAACCCCCAGCAGGTAAGAGCCGGGGCAGATGCAGGGTTAGGATCGGGGCAGAGCTGGGCTGCTGGGGTCTGCTCATGTCCCCCCCTGCTTCACAGGTTGAGCTGTACAACTTCATGGCCAAGGACAACGTCCCCTTCCACAGCGTCATCTTTCCCTGCTCGCTCCTGGGCGCTGATGACAACTACACCCTGGTGAACCACCTCATTGCTACAGGTACCGGGGGGCTCTCCGGGGATTTGGGGGGGTCTCTGTATTCCCTCAGTCCTGGGAGCAGTCCCATCAGCCCCACGCAGGCACAAAACAAAAACATTTCCCTACTTTGATTTGGAAAACCCCTGCGAGCAGAGCGTGGGGCTATGCCTACGGGGCTGTGCCCTCTCTGTTGTGGGACCGTTCCCTGCCTGGGTCCCACGGTGGTGTCTCTGCCCTCCCCCAGAGTACCTGAACTACGAGGATGGGAAATTCTCCAAGAGCAGAGGCGTGGGGGTGTTCGGGGACATGGCCAAGGACACGGGCATCCCGGCTGACATCTGGCGCTTCTACCTGCTGTACCTGCGGCCCGAGGGGCAGGACAGCGCCTTCTCCTGGAGCGACCTCATGCTCAAGAACAACTCAGAGCTGCTGAACAACCTGGGGAACTTCATCAACAGGTGAGGCACGGCGGCGAGGGCGGAGCACCTCTGCCTCCAGCCTCTGCTCACGCCTGCCCCTCCATCCCCAGAGCTGGAATGTTTGTCTGCAAGTTCTTCGGTGGTGTTGTCCCCGACATGGTCCTGACAGCGGATGACAAGAGGCTGCTGGCTCGGGTCACCCTGGAGCTGCGCCAGTACCACCAGCTGCTGGAGAAAGTCCGGTGCGTGGCTGAGATCCCGGGGCTGGGCAGTTCAGGGAGGCGGGGGTGAAATCTGAGCAGGGACTCAACCCCTCTCTGCCCTCCTCCCCCCCAGAATTCGCGATGCCCTGCGCTGCATCCTCAGCATCTCCCGCCACGGCAATCAGTACATCCAGGTGAACGAGCCCTGGAAGAGGATTAAGGGCAACGAGGAAGACAGGTAGGAAGAGGTTAGGAGCAGGGGGGGTGTGCCAGGGCCCAGGAATTAGTACTGACAGAGGGGTTTCTGCCTGGCAGGCAGCGCGCAGGCACCGTGACCGGCGTGGCAGTGAACATGGCCTCGCTGCTGGCCGTCATGGTGCAGCCCTACATGCCCAGCGTCAGCCTGGCCATCCAGGGGCAGCTCTGCATCCCCCCGGAGTGCTTTGTCCTCAGCCACATCTTCACCTGCACCTTGCCCCCTGGGCACCGTGTGGGCACGGTAGGCGGCTGGCTGCGCTCCTTGGGCAGGGGATGAGTGGGGTGGGTGGGGGGTTAACCAGAGCCCTGCAGGGCTAAACCCTCTTTTTCCCCGCTTCCAGGTGAGTCCCCTTTTCCAGAAGCTGGAGAATGACCAGATTGAAGCCCTCCGCAAGCGATTTGGGGGAGGGCAGGTGAGTGGGGGCTGTAACACTCCTCTGACTTGGGCAGCTCCTCTTTGCTCCATCTCTCCTGCTTCTTTCCTCACTGTCTCTCCTTTCCCAGCCTGAAGACCTCACTGTAGTACGTCAGGTAACTCCCTGGTGCTGCTGTGACCCCTCCCCAGCATGCAGGGGGTGCATGGATGTATAGCTCTGCTTCTGGACCCTACACCACCCCTTTCTGTCCTTCCACAGGCTAAGCCAACCCCTCCAGCCTCAGCCCCTGTTCCAGCTCCAGCCTCTGGGCCTGTTGTGGCTCCAGGTGACCCCCAGCTGATCCAGGAGCTGACAGAACAGGTAGCCAAGCAGGTGAGTGCATAGAAACTGCCCCATCTCAACCCTTTTCCCCTCTCCCTGGCCTCAGCCCTCACCCCCAGCCTTCCCCAGGGCAACCACGTGCGGCAGCTGAAGGCCAACAAGGCAGAGAAAGCAGAGATTGATGCTGAGGTGGCCAAACTGCTGGAACTGAAGAAACAGCTGGCACTAGCAGAGGGCAAAAGTCCCGAAGTCCTTGTACCGAAGGGGAAACGGAAGAAATAGCACCTGGCTTCCCTGTACCGCGGGACAGCTGCAGCCCTGGAGCTACAGAGAGACCAGACTGAACTGTGCTGATGGTTACATGCGTGTAATAAAATGCAAGAACTGTACAGTGTCTGGAAGCTATGCCTTCCCCATGGCATCAGTCTGTGCCAGTTGGGCAGCGCCCTTCCAGTTCATGGCTGCCCCCCAAGTCCATTGGGGACAGCAGAGTCCTGGGCCCGGTGCCTACAAGGCCGTGTCAGCATCTAGGTCTGGCGGAGGTTCACGATGCGGTTGATGAGTGCTCTCCGGGTGTTCTCCACCTCAGCACTGAGCCGCCGAATCTCCTCCCGGAGCTGCTCGTTGCGGGCTGTCAGCTCCAGCACCCGCTGCTCGTTGCTCTGCTCCCGGTTCTTGGCCAGCGCCTTGTTTGCTGTCACACCACTGCCCCTCTTCCTCTTGGCCTTGTGCCCCGCCTGTTCGTCCTCAGTGCCCACGGGGGTGGGGGAGCTCCTGCAGAGAGCAGGGTCCGGTGGCTGCACTGCCTCCGTGCCTGCTACGCTGTGTGGTCCCAGCAGCTCCTGCAGCTCTGCAGTCAGGGCAGCATCCAGCTCACAGCTCTCTGGAACGCTGCCACTCCCCTCCGGGCCCCACAGCGGGGCTGTCTCTGATGGCCCCTCCTACAGGGGGAAAAAAGCAGCCAGTCCCAGATGACAGACACCCCCTGGCCCACCTCTCCCCGCAGAGCATCCCCAGCCCCTCCGCTCACCTGTTCAGCCCCCCAGGGTGCTGGGAGGCCCGTGGGCTCCGCTGCTGCCAGCACCTCCTGCAGGTCCTGGTACCAGGCCTCAAGTTCCCAGCCAGGCAGGCCACCAGCGGGCCCTGCCACAGGCAGCCCCTCAGCTGCCATCGTCACCTGCAGGCCAGCCTGGGGCTGCGGGGAGAGGGGGATAAGTGCAGTCAGGACCCCCGACACCACAACACCGCTCCCAGGGGCAGGGCTGCTCCCCCACCCCCTGTGTACAGGGCGAGGCTCCCATTTACCTGCTCTCAGGTGTGGTGATCCACCAGGATGCACTTTCTCCGTGATGCCTGAGGAGCGAGAGGAGCGGGATCAGACGCGCTGTGCCCCCCTCCCACGGCTTTGGGGACAATCCCGGAGCCCCCAGCCCACCCCCAGCTCCCCGGGGCTGCACATAGAGGCCACGACCCCCCCCCCCCCCAATACCACAGCCGGGCCTCCCTCCCGCCTCACACCCCGGGGGCAAGGCCTAGGCCCCGGCCCCCCGCCCCCCGCAGCCGCCGGTGCCTCAGGACCGGACCCCTCGGGACCGAACCACACCGAACAGAACCGGGCAGCCCCGCGGGGTCCCCCCGCACCTTCCTGCGCGGCCCCGGCTCCCCACGGCTCCGTCCCGCGCGCTGCCCCCGGCCCATCCTCATCCGCATCTTCCCCGCTCCCGCAGTGCCGCCGCCCGCCGCCGCCGCTCCTTTTAAAGCCTCGCATGACGCAAGGCTTGCGTCAGCCGCGTCCAATGGGCGCCCGCGGCGGCCGGAGGGGCGGGAAGAGCGAGCCAATGGGAGAGGGAGGGAGGGGGCGCGCGGCCCCCCCCGCCTGGCGGTCACGCGCCCCGCGGTGGGTCACGTGGGGGGGTGATGCAAGGGCTGGAAACAGGGCGCGCTCTGCCCCGCCCCGCCTTAAAGGGCCCGCGGCGAGGCCGTGCGCATGCGCAGAGGCGCTGCTCCGCCTCTGAGGGGGCCTCTGTTGGGCCTGGGGGTTCGCTTAATTGCGTTAAGGATTTATAAATAAAATAAATAAAATAATCATTATTATGATTAAGCCAGGAAGGGCAGAACTCTTCATCGCGTTAAAATGGATGTTGCTGAGTGTCTTTGCTTAGCACCGTGCAAATGAGGAGCCTCGGGGCCCCTCGCAGAGGGTGTTTCCTGGCAAAAATGGGGAATCTGCCTCAAAAAAACAACAAAAAAACCCCAAACCTGGCTGAAAAGACTGAGTGAGTGGGTTGGGAAGAGCCAAGGAGCAGCTGAGTCTGTACAAAGGCAGGGGGTGACGATGAGGAGTCACCAGCCTTCATCCCCACGGCCCCCAGCAGCGGGCACCATGCAGGCAATTAGGAGGCGTTTATGCAAATGACTCCCTGGAGCTCATTTGAATACAAAGCGGGGACTGATTATGCAAATGTGTAGGCGGACTGGGAAACTTCACGCATACGTAACCCTTGTGCTGCACATAGCGAAGGCGAGGTGCCACGTTGGGGTGCGCGCGCCTTTGGGAGCTATCCCAGCGCCGAAATAAACCACAAATCGATTTTCTATCTCATTTGCTTTGAGCTGTAGAATTCTTCCACAGATCACACGAGCAGAGAGCTTGGAGCAGGGCTGAGCATGACAGAGACACCGAGCCCTGCGGCTGCTGCTTGCAGATTGTCTCATGCTCAGGAGCACTGGGATGCGATGGGAACACCTCACCAAGGCCCCACGCCAGCACAGAGCCTGCTCAGAGAGGTGACAGATGCAGAAGGGGGTCTGAGAGTGAGCCCGTTCCCCCGTATCCCAAGCATGGGGAGGGGAGAGCCGCACGAAGGGAGCCACAGTGCTGGGCTGGGGCGTGAGCCCCCCGTCAGGCTCTTTCCCACCTGCATCTTGCCATGAGTCTTTGCAAAGACTTTGCAAGTCTTTGAGTCTTTTCAAAATGAGGGGGGTTGGTTAAGGAGGCATTGGGGAGGCATTGGGGAGGCAAGGACAATCCCCAGAGTGACCCCCTTCCCCACCGACCACCCTGCAGGTCCAGAAGACGATGAAGGAAAACCTGGCCATTGTAGAGGACAACTTTGCTGACATAGAAGCCCACATCAAGTGGCTGCAAAAGTGAGAGCACCCTGGAGCACCTCCCTGAGCATCTGCATCCCCCCCCCCGGCGTCGTGGTCCCCTGGGAATCTCTCCCTCTGCCTGCAAGAAGCTGTCCCTGTTTGTGTGTACCTGGCCGTGCTCCCCTGCACAGAACGGGGCTGTGGAGGGGCCCTTCCCACCCCCCAGTTAGCACCCAGGGGTGGGTCACTGCCCCCGTAGCTGTGGTCACACTGAGGTCTGTTTGATGCCCCCACACACTGGTAAGCTGCCAAGCAGACATTCAGCCAGCATATTTGGCTTTGCTCCATCACTGTTTTCAGCAATAAATGTATTTCTGCTTCTCTCTTACGAGAGAAGTGCACGATTCCTTTTGCAGCACAGGGAGAAGCACAGATTTCTGAGCTGGGATTCTTGTTGTTGGTTGATATTGCTCACTGTGGGGTGCATCAAACACCCAGCAGGCCACCAACTGCTCGGCAGCATCATGCAGTCAGCACTGGTCATGCAGAATGTCTGCCCTTCCCTTCCCCACTAATAAAAGACCGCGGATTATTGGTAGGGTTATTGATAAAGGGCTGCAGTTTATTGGTAGGGTTAGAAGAGAAAGGGTTGTGGGGGATGGCTTCCAAGGGCAGATGCCAGCCCTGGAGGAAGGACCCAGTGGAGGATGTCCCTCTTCAGCAGGACCAGGATGAAGAAGGCGAGCTGCAGGCCGGCAAAGGACAGCAGAGATCTCCTGCAGAACAGAAGGTTCAGACAGAGCCAGTGATAAATTTGTCCCAGCTCTTTCCAATCATCCTCTTTAAGCCCTGCCATGGGACCCTGTGCCGTGCTGGGAGCAACAGATGCTGCTCAGGAGTGGGGTGAGGAACCTGCCTATCCCTCTTGGCTCTGTGGTACTTTGCGGGCCAGGGGAGGCTGAAATCCACACCCCACCTGCTTCCCCAACCCAGGAAACAAAGAAATGCTGAAGCAGTTCATCTTGGAGAAGTCAAAAGCTGCCTAACGCCTTGGGAGCCACAACCTCCGAGAGCAACTCACCGCAGCCAAGTGGTGATTCTGTGCCTCCTCGATGCAAAGTGTTCATCCTACAGGACAAGGCAAAGCAGGGCCACGTGTTGGGGCACGCAAAACAGGGAAGGCACTGGGGGCGCTCAGACCCCCTCCCTCGTTCCCACTGAGGTGAATGGCCCCATATCCTCTGGGGCCGAGTCCAGACCGTCCCCCCCAGCCCCACAGCAGTGGTATCTCTCCTACCAGCTCCGCAGCCACGATCTCCTGCATCCAAGTCTTGGGCAGCTTGGCCGCCTGCATCCTCTTCCCCCTGTTACAGACACCACAGAGTTTCTGGGCTGCGAGAAGAGACTTCAGCCAGCATTAGGACTTCCCCCTTGACTGAGGTGGCCAGGAGGGGCTCAGGGTGCCGCCCAGCCTCTGCTGGAGCAGGGACGAGGCATCTCATTGTCCCAGCACCGCAAACCCAAACTCCCCCCCTGCATCCTCTGCCTCCTCCCTGCCCCAGGCCTTGGGGGTGGGGGCTCTGACAAGAGGCTGGGAGCTGCTCACAGTCATGCAGCATTGCTAAAAGGAGTCAAGAGTTTCTCAGAGATGCTTGGAGCTGCTTAGGAGAAGGCAAAAGGCTCTCCAAAGCAGGTGTGAGGAGCTGAAAGGAGCCCCCAAACTGTGACAGAGGTGCCTGGATGTTGTGCAGATCCTCCCCACTGTCTACCCCTGGTTGGGGTCAGGGCCCTGTCCATACTCACGTGGCAGTTTGTTTTTCAACAACCTCCTTTCTCTCCTGGAGGTGCTTAATCTCCTCCCTCAGCGCCTGGAGAAAGAAAGGACCAGGTTGTGAGTCCACCCTACACCCGCTTGGAGGGGGCTTTCCCCCCCCACAAACATGTTGATGTCCCCTCCCTCCTGCCCTCAGCACCTTGTTGATCCTGGCGCTTTCAGCAACAGTCTTTTCCAGCTCTTCACGCCTCCATTTGCACTGCAAAGCAACCGGGACACATGGCATGGAGTCAGGGTGGGAAAGGGCATCCCCAGCCTGTCCCCAGGGCTCTGCAAGGCCAGGCCAGAACCAGGGTGGCAAGCGCTAAGGCATTCAGGGGATCACAGCACTCCCCAGCAGCTCTGCCGTGCCCCTGTTGGATTTCTGCCTTTGGGTTACAGACCTTGAAGAACTCCTCCAGCGCTGTTTCCAGATCGGCCCTTGCCTGAGCGACCTGGGCCAACACCTCTGCCATGTTCTGGCTGCGGTGCAGAGACCCCTTCGCACCCTCTGCCTCCATGGCTTCTTCACCTGCACGTCACAAGCCAGCACAGCGTGAGGAGCATGGCCACGGGCTCAGCCTGCAGCGCCAGCAGCTCCCTATCCTTCGAGTCCTGCATCTCTTAATGGCGGGCCTACACGTGCTCCAAGACCCCTTCATGAACCCCCAGACCCTGCACCTGCACAGCGTGCACAGGGCTGCTCGACCCGTGGGCCTCCCTGAGGCCACCTCCAGTATCAGCATCCCACCCTGTGATGTTACCAGTGCCCACAGCCCCTGGGACCCCTTTCCTTTGCCGCCCTGCCAGCCTCAGCTGCCCCACACGGCCCTCCCTCGTGGCCCCAAGACAGCTGGGGGGGCTCCTGCTCACCCCTCACCGCTTGCAGCCTCACACACAGCCCTGTTCACCCCCTTGCCCGCCTGCGGGCTGTGCGGGCTCCGGGGAGGTCGCTCTGCCCTCACCCTCTTCTCCCAGTTTGGCGGCCTCACTCTGCGTGGCAGACACGGGATGGCTTGTCAGAAGCACTCCCACAACCCAGACGCAGCAGATAACCTCACCAAGCAGCCCTCCCCTTGGAGGCCGCCGTGTCACAATGACACACCATGGTGACACCGTGGTGACATGGCCACTGCTGCCCACTGGGACATGGCTGGCACAGGGATCATGGGGGACAGTGCAAGTGCTTTGCACAAGTCCATGAAGATGATGTCCGTTGCTCTTAAGGCCACCAGATTTGTCAGGCACGATCTGCCCCGAGTGAAGCCATGTTCTGTCACCATCCACCTCCTGATTTCCTATGGCCCTTAGCAACAACTTCTCGGGTGGTGAAGGCCCTGCACCCCCACAGAGGGAGGAAGGCCATGGGAGGAGCTTTGTTCCCCTTTACCAGGGAGGAGGACAAGTCCTCCATTTTCACTCGTGTGTGCCCCTGGGATAGATGTTCATCTGATTCGTGTCAGCATGGAACAGTGCTAGGGCCGCGTGGTATGATGAATGTGACCTTCTGTCTTACATACCCTTGTATAAGCACAAGGCTAAGAAAAACAGAATGGTTCATGTATATAGTTCTTGTACCTTGCAAAGGAATATTTTAACAATTCGTGTCACTAGAGAGCAGTTCTGTCTGTCTCTGGGTCCTGCACTGGCAATTTAATTCTCCCACAGATGTAGTTTCTTCCCCTTCCTCCCAGTGTCCCAGTCTCCCCCTCATTCTAGTCAAATGATCAAATCTTCAGAAATATTCCTCAAATCCATGAGCCTATTTGCTTTTGTTATTCCGAACTCTTCTTTCTAACAGTTATAGCCGTTTTTGTCTTCTTTGTGGTTGATTTAGCATTGCTCTAGGTGTGACTGTCCCTGGGAATGGCCTGTGAGGAATGTTTTAACTACTCTACTACTGAAGTGTCAATAAGAGAGCTATTTGTGTTTGTACGGATCCCAGAAGTTAATTATAATAACCCGTTTTTTTAGAAGTAGTAATGAATATGGATTAGCCTAGGAGTATAAAAATCAGCTCCTGGATGTAACTGGTGTGCGCCCTGGTGGAGCGGAGACTCCTGGCGCACCCAGCACTGTTTGTTTACCTCTATTCCTTTAATAAATTGTAAACTTTGATTATAGCCCTATTTTGAAGACTGAGCCATTTATAACACCCCCACTCCTATATGACCCCCTTTCCCCTCACCAGTTCAACTCCTGTGTGCCCGCCAGACCCCCATTGTCACTCACATGTGCCCCCCAATGTGCAGCCCCATGTCCCCCACCCCAAGCTGCTCCCCCCACATCTCCCCCACAGTTTGCAGAATCACAGAGTTGTAGGGGTTGGAAGGGACCTCGAGAGCTCCTCGGGACCAACCCCCCCCTGCCCAAGCAGTTCCCTCCAGCAGGCTGCCCAGGGAGGCCTCCAGACGGGCCTTGAAGATCTCCAGAGAAGGAGCCCCCCCAGCCTCCCTGGGCAGCCTGTCCCAGCGCTCCGGCACCCTCTCTGTGAAGAATTTCTTTCGCCTGTTGGTGCGGAACTGCCTGGGCTCCATTTTGTGGCCGTTGCCTCTCGTCCTGTCCCCACAGACCTCTGAAAAGAGGTTGGCCAAATCCCTCTGTCCCCCACCCCTCAGGTATTTACACACATTGAGGAGACCCCCCCTCGGTCTTCTCTTCCCAAGGCCGAACAGCCCCAGGTCTCTCAGCCTCTCCTCCCAGGGGAGATGCTGGAGGCCCCGTATCACCTTTGTGGTCTCCGCTGGACCCTTTCCAGGAGATCCCGGTCTGTTTTGTACTGGGGAGCCCAGAGCTGGACCCAGAACTCATGAACTGGATTCAGTCCTCAGCACTGGATACAGTACAGTTCTCCCTGACTGTGTGCTCCGGGTGTCCCCAACCCCATGTGTCCCCTTAGCTCCGTGTTGTTCCCCCCCCAGCACAGAACCTTCCAGAGTGGCCCTGCCCACCCAACCCAGCCCTGACTCAGCTCTTCCTCGCACCTGAGGGTGATGAAGGCTCTGCACCCCCACAAATTGAGGAAGGCTTGTAGCTCCCGGGCCTTCCTTTTTCCCTTTTCAAAAATGGGGGCTATATTTTCCCTCCTGCAGTCAGTGGGAACTCCTTAAATGCACTTCCACAACTTCTCAGGTACGAGGGACAGTGGCTTAGCAAGTCCAGCGGTCCCCTCAGGACCCATGGATGTACGTTGAAGACATCATCGTGTGGGGCAACACGGGAGAGGATGCTTTTGAGAAAGGGGAGAAAATAATAAAAAATTAGATGGCTGCTTTTTTCACATTAAACAGAGTAAGGTGAAAGGATGTGCACTGGAAATGCATTTTTTTTAGGAATAAATTGGCAAGATGGAGGTCACCCCTTGTGCTGAGGCTCTCGGGGTGTATCCGTGGCCAGCACATGCCATATAAGGGCATATGACGTCATCCCTCCTTTATGACGTCACACCCAGGCACAGTATATAAGGCCGCGCCCGCAGAGTTTGCCTCTGCTGCTGTGTGGTGCTGCTGTTTGCTGAGGGCTCAGAGCCTGCTGTCCCTCTCAGGCCCAGGCCGTGCAATTGCTGGTGGCGATTGCTGGCAGGGTTTGGTGACCGTTCACCAATTCGTGTTTTTTTCTGGTTATTATTTGTGGTTGTTGAAACCATGACCCGCGGTGGTGTTGGCCAGGAGCCCGTGGTGTCCGGTCACTCCTCATCGCGTCGGGGCCTAGCGCGACGCCCCAGCGGCCCTGTGCAGCAGAAGGAGCACGGGCAGGAGCTGGAGGAACTGCGGGCCCAGCTGGAGGCCGAGCGTCTCCAGACCCAGGAGCTGAAGCGCCGCTTTGCTGATGAAGCCCGTGAGATGAAGAAGAGGGCAGAGCAGGAGCGGCAGCTCCTGGCTGAGAAGCTGCGCTCCAAATGGGAGCAGGAGCGGGTGCGGGAGCAGCAGCGGCTCAAGGAGCAGAGCCAGAGGCAGCGGGCAGCAGAGATCCATCAACTGCTGCGCGAGAAGGACGCCGAGCGGTGCCAGGCGCACGAGCTACTCCAGCAGCAGCGGGACAATTCCATCCGCCAGGCACGGGAGCTGCAGCGGCAGCTGGCTGAGGAGCTGGTGAGAAAAGGCTGGAGAAGAACCAACGAGGTCCGCGGCAAGCTGCAGGAGGTCCACAGGCAGCTTAGCGGGCGGGCAGATAGCAAGCAGGCCGCCCAGATCCTGAGCCTCCAAAATGAACTGCAACAGCAGAGGAGACTCTTCCTGCAGTACATCCTGGAGCAGGGTAAGGGCAGGTCGCCTGCTTCCCACAAAGGGGACAAGGCCTGGCACCGCCTGCAGACCCTCCTGGGCATAGGAGCCACCGGGCCCTGCATTTCGAAGTGCCCCGGTGCATCTGGTGCTGCTGGTGGAGGAGGGCAGCAGACAACCCCCTCCAGCTTCAAAGACGCTCACCTCCAGGGAGATGGGAAGAGCAGCGGGCGCTCTGTCACAGATGTGGGTGTTCAGGTCACAGCGCAAGAAGAGGCCTGTCCACCTGGCAGCGGAGACAGCCAGCTGCTGGAGCTGAAAGTTCAGCTGCAGCATGATGTGGAGGACCTGCGGAGGCAATGCAGTGCCCTTCAGCAGGAGACCCGCTGCCTGATAAAGAAAAGCTCTCTGGAAGTGACGGAGGAGGTGGAGTGGCTCCAGAAGAACACCTGTACGCTAGGCCTCCTTACCAAGCTTCTGCAAGAAAAAGCCAGGCAACTGAAAGAGGTTGCAAAGACAGAGCAGGCCAACCAGCAGCAGAGAGGGCAATTGGAAAGCGAGGCTGGGAAAACACTTAGGCCTCACATGAACCTGGAACAGGAACGCTCAAGACTGCGGAAAAGGTACGAGGACCTGAAAGTGCGTCTAGCAGAGATGACAAATGAAAATGCCAGACGTGCAGAAGAAAATTCTCAGCTCCGCGGGCAGAAGGATTGGATAGAGGAGGTCCAATCTGAAAACGCTGCTCTGAAGGCGAAACTCGTGCAAGTGACAGAGCAGCGAAATTCTGCCATTGGAGAGGTCAAACGTCTTCAAACACAACTGAAAGATCTGGGTTGTGAACTGAATGCCATGCGGCAACTGGCAGAAAAAAGACAACAACAGGAGAAAGACCTCGAGGAAACAAAGCGACTGCTGCACAACAAAGCAGAGCAAGTTGAGCATTTCCAGAGGGCTTGGGCAGAGCAAAGAAGGACACATGAGGAAGACGTGCAAGTGGCTCAGGCGCAGCTGAGAGAATTGGAGAAGCAGTATCAGCAGCAAAGTCAACAACGTGAGCTGCTCTCTCAGCAACTTGAGCAAGAAAAAAGAAAAAAATCCAACCGGATCAGCTCTGAACTGCTCCAGGTGACGTCTCCTGCCACAGCACAGGCCTCTGCAGAGCAGTCCCATGACCTTCGCAACGATGAAGACTGCTCTGATGCTTCTGAGAAGGCAACCCAAGTGTTGGCATCCCACACAAGTACCTCAACATCGGATGCCTCACACAACGGTCCTGGTTGCAGCCTTCTTTCAGACGAGGGCCCTGTGGGTGAGACCGGAGACTCAGGAGTAGAGCATGTGTCCTTCCAACTCCCATCCCTGGGACAAGGATTGCTACAACTTCGAAGATTTATAGCTCGCTTTAGCTACAATCCTTTCGAGGGTCCTAACGAGCACCCCGAAGCAGAGCTTCCCCTGACTGCAGGAGAATACGTTTATGTACTTGGAGACATGGATGAGGACGGCTGGTTCGTGGGAGAGCTGACGGATGGCAAACGAGGATTTATCCCCTCTAATTTTGTCGAAGAAGTTTCAGACGACGAGCCAGTGACAAACATGCCTCCAGAGCTACGTGATCTCCTGCAGGATAGCGACGATGAAGTGAGGTTCTGCAGCAGAAGGAGAAGGAAGAAACAAAAAAAAAAATAAAGAGTCTTAACCAAGGAATCTGTGTCTCTTTTGTCTCCCCCCTTTTCCCTCCCCTTCCACAGCTTTTATTGCTGAGTGTGACATCGCCGTATGGACTATCCCCCCTCTTTTACCTTTTTATTGCTGAGCCATCTCCTGATAAGTTGCTAACCTAGCGTATCAGCATCCTGCCTTCCTGTCTCACGCTGGGCGAACATGACCAAAGAAACCCTCCCCCTCCCTCCCCTCCCCTGCGGGACCGGGCACCGGACGCCTCCTTCGGGGCTTCACCGCGGGGCCCGAGACCCGGGGCGGCGGCGGTGGCAGGGAGGGCGCGGGGGAGCCCCGGGAACCCGAAGGGAGAAACCGGAGGCGCGGTCGAGGAGGCGCTGGAGGGGCCGCGAGGCCTGCGGGGAGCGGGGCGCGGAGCGGCACCGGGGGCGTTCCCTTGGGTGCGGAGGGAGCCGAGGCGCAGCGGGACGCGCCCGGCCACAGAGGCCCTGCCGGCGCCGCCGGGCCCAGCCTTGGGCCGCGCTCCCGGTACGGCTCCCGGTACCGCTCCCGGGCCTCTGAGGATCGCGGCCAGCGCCGCCGGGTCCGTCTGGAACGGGGGCGTCCCGCGGGGCTCCGCGGCCCGGCTCTCGCCGCCGCCGGGGAGGCCGCGAGACGCCATGGGGGCTCCGCGCCCTGCGCCCGGCCCTGCCGGGACCCCCTCTGCGGGCCCCGCTCCGCGCGCCGCCGGTTTACAAACCAACGGCGGCGGGGATTGGTCCCCGCGCAGGGCGGGGCGGGCCAATAGGAGGCTTCGCGACGCAGGCGGCGCGGGCGGGATTGGTCAGCGCCGCTCAAGCACCGCCCCCTCTCAGCTGCCCCGGCAGGGAGGGGCCGACCATAGAGAGGAGGCGGCGGCACAGCGCCCCCCTGCGGACGGGGGGAGAGCGGCGGGCGCGGGAGGGGTCGGGGGGCCCGGGCCCGGGCCCGCAGAGTCACAAAATGACAGAATCACAGAATTACAGAATTTCTAGGTTGGAAGAGACCTCAAGATCACCCAGTCCAACCTCTGACCTAACAGTAACCAGTCCTCCACTAAACCATATCGCTGAGCTCTCCATCTAAACGTCTTTTAAAGACTTCCAGGGATGGTGACTCCACCACCTCCCTGGGCAGCCCGTTCCAATACCTCACAACCCTTTCGGTAAAGAAGTTTTTCCTAACATCCAACCTAAAACTCCCCTGGCGCAACTTTAGCCCATTCCCCCTCGTCCTGTCACCAGGCACGTGGGAGAACAGGCCAACCCCCACCTCGCTACAGCCTCCTTTGAGGTACCTGTAGAGAGCGATAAGGTCGCCCCTGAGCCTCCTCTTCTCCAGGCTGAACAAGCCCAGCTCCCTCAGCCGCTCCTCGTAGGCCTTGTTCTCCAGGCCCCTCACCAGCTTCGTCGCCCTTCTTTGGACCCGCTCAAGCACCTCCATGTCCTTCTTGTAGCGAGGGGCCCAAAACTGAACACAGTACTTGAGGTGCAGCCTCACCAGAGCCGAGTCCAGGGGGACGATCACCTCCCTAGCCCTGCTGGTCACAGTGTTTCTGATACAAGCCAGGATGCCGTTGGCCTTCTTGGCCACCTGAGCACACTGCTGGCTCATATTCAGCCGACTGTCCACCATCACTCCCAGTCATGCTTGCCACCTCCTCAGTAGAGGGACTGCTGTTCCCATTAAAGAAAGGAGACACCAAGCCTCCCAGTGCTGCGGAGAAGCTCTGCCCAAGCAGGCCAGAGGCCCGAGGCCTCACAAGCTCAGCACAGTGCTGGTGCCCGGCTCCAAGCCCTGGTAGGGCTGCGAGTAGGCACGCCCCTTCCCCGACAGGGCGGGAGGTGGCCGGGGCTCGCTCCTGTTCCCTCGGGGCTGTGAGGAGAAGCCTTGGGGTCCCCTCAGTGCCGTGAGAGCATGGAGAGCGGAGACGGTGCAGCAAGTACGTACTGCCTGCTGCCCAGAGGGGCGTTAGGCGGCCCCCCAGAGAACGAGGTGGCCCCAGCATGGCCCCAAAGGTGCGCCCGTGCCAGGCAGCACCACGTCGGGCCCCGTAACCTCTCCCGTTGCCCTCCCACAGCCGGGGCCGAGGGTGGCTGGTTGGAGGAGTCCCTGCTGGACTGCGCCTTCGCTGCCTGTGACGTGGAGCAGACAGGTAGCGGTGCCGGGACCTGATTCCACCCCGTGGCCTCCTTCTCCCTCCGTGGTGCCTGTTTCCACCTTCTGAACGGCACGCGGAAGCCGGGGGACGCCGCGGGAACACACGCAGGGGGCTGGAGCCCAATGGGTGGATGCACGGGCAGCCCGATGGATGCGCGCGCTGCCCAACAGACGCAGGGCATGTGGTGAGCTTTGCCTCTGATGGCAGGCGCGGTGCCAGCCTGGCGCATCGTGGAGTACCTGCAGGCCGTGACGGGGCGTAGCGGCGAGGAGCAGCAGCTGCAGGAGCTCAGGCAGATGCTGGAGCTGACGGCAGCAGGGGTAGCCCTGGATCTGCCCACCTTCCGCGCTGTCATGCGTGAGTGGATCGCCCACTGTCAGCAGGACGGGTGAGCGCTTGGGGAAACAGAGGCGAGCGGGGGCAGTGCTTCAAATGGCGACATTACAGCTCCATGCCTGGACACTGGGTGTGCCTGGAGCATACAGTGGAATTCTGGCTCTGTGCCTTGACACTGGGCATTTCAAGCTAAATGTGGGCATTTCAGCTCTGCGCCTGCAACACCTGTCACAACGTGGGAATTCGGGCTCTGCAGCCCAACATGGGGCGTTTCTGGAGCTAGATAACGGGATTGCATTTCTGTGCCCCAGCAGTGGCCTTTCAGGAGCCAAATACTGGAATTACGGCTCCGTGCCCTGACACTGATTGGATCAGGAGCACCGGTGGGAATTGTGGCAGAGAATCCCCGTGCCACGTGCCCATCTCACTGATTCCCACCAACGCCTCAACGGTTTTCTTTCCGCAGGGCCTCGCAGCCTGCTGAGGAGCTGGATGTAACAGCCGGTAGGTGTCCACACCGGAAAAAAGATCAGTGCCTGTTCCAGCCATGCTGCGCCTGCTGGCAGTACTGCTAATTCAAAGCCCCAGCTGAGCAACACCTCCTTCTTTCCTGTGCACGGGGTGTGGGCTTTGGTGGAAAACGCAGTCGCACACAAAGCACTTGAGCCACCCTGTGCCCAGCCAGAATGCCGCAGTGTGGGGTGGAAAGGAGAGTAGCGGGGCAGAAACTATGAGACATGGGGCAGCAATTGGAGGTGTGGGTCAGCAATTCAGAGCGGTGGGGCAGATTCACAGACACAGCATCAGTGGCACTGTGGTTTTGTTGCTGGGGCTCCATGGATGCAGATTCCCATCTCTCTCTACTCTCCCAGGACCTCGCGTGCTCACAGCCACGTTGGATCTTGAGGGCTATGGCGGCGAAAGAGAGAGCGTGACCTTGTAGGTACCGGCATCATCGGGCTCTCAAAACACACCTCAGTGGTGCTAATGAGCCTCCTCTCACTGCAGGGACACCAGGAGTGTCCAGGAGGAGCTGGAGCGCTCCAACCAGCACTTGGCCAGCCAGAACGCCACACTGCGCCGTGCCCTGGAGTCAGCCGAGGAGCTGAATGCCCAGCTGGCTGAGGAGGTGGCAAAGCTGACGGAGCAGCTCCACCGTTCAGGGGGCACTCATAGGTGCTGGGAGCAGGGGACAGGGACATGTGGGAAGCTGCAGATGCGTCTCTGCAGCAGTGCTGCCGGGTGACTACCAGCGGCCATCTGTCTCTTGCAGGGCCCATCAGGCATTGGAGCATGGCTGGGCATCCAGCCAAAAGCTGGAAGACTTGGAGGATGAGGTGAGACAGCTCCAGGAGGAGAAGAGAGGCCTGATAGAACAAAATCAGCGTCTGGTGAGTGCCCCCCAACAGCTGCTCAGCAACTCTGTTGCTATTTTCCCTTTTTTTCCTCTTAAAACAATGCCAAGGTGATGCGGTGACTCCTGGCTTCTGGTCGCTGGCCTTTGCCCTGCCTTCGGCAGTGGGGCTGCGTTGGCCTCAGCAGGGCCAGACCTGGTGGTGTGCAGCCTCCAGTTGCATGCCCTCCAACTAGTGGGCTGAACCCCGCAAATTATGGGGCTGCCCCCAGCAACTTAACGGCACAGTTTTTCCCTTCCAGGAAAGGGAGCAGCATGGCCTTCTGGAGGAAGTCACCGGCCTTCAGGAGATGGTGAGGATGGGAACAAAGAACCAGGGGTGCCCTGCAGCACTGTGTCCCCACCCCAATGCCCCACCAGCAGCTTTCAGTCCAATCTCACTGGGTATCAACCCACTTTCCTCTGGAGCAGAACTCAGCGCTGCTCGCTGAGGCCAAGGGAAGAAAAGAGAATCTGCAGGCACCAGAGGCACAGAAGGATGCCATCCTGCAGGTAAGAGGCATCCGAGCCTTATCACATGCTAACAAACCAGCTCCCTCAGCTGGGGGGGGACAACACATGAGGCTGGCGGCCCCTCTCCCATTATGCCCATCTGTGGAGGCCAATGTGGCCATGGTCTCCAGCCCTGCTGCGTTGCTGTGGTGTCCTGCCACAATCCGCCTTTGCCAAGGTGAGCAACATGATCCCTCTCCTCAAGTGAAAAGGCTCCCCAGGGCTCCAAAGGGATGGGAGCCACCACCGGCACCCCAAATTTGTTGCTGTTCCCCCCAGTTCTGCAGATGACGTGTGGCATGCAGGACCCGATGGAGGCTTTGCAGCACTACGAGGGCGCTGTGTGGGCATGGCCCCCACAAAGTCCCCAAATCCAGCAAAATGGAGGGGAGAAATGGGAGAAACCTTAACAAAGTCTTTTTCTTCCCCCAAACTCAAGGAGCTACAAATGGAGATCAGCAGCCTCCGCAGACTGCTGAGGCAGACACTGGAGGCTTTGGCCACGTAGGTGCTGTGGGTACTTGGGAGGACACTGGGCTCTCACTGGATGAAAATGCCCCTATAAACTCCCAAATCTGCGTTTTCATCCTTCCTTCTAGCTCAGCCTCAATCGCCATACATATTTGTGAGGCGGAGGTCAGGGCAGACGGCCGCCAGCTGCTTTTTGGGGCTGCATGCTAGAAATCGGGGCGGTCAGAATCTTAAGGAGTAGGAAGGTGGGAGGGAAAAAAATGGGTAGAATCGTAATAAAATGTGGGAATGCAAAGACCGTGGACACAAGTGTTGCCCCTGCAAACCTGCACTGGCATGGAGTGAGGGCACGTGGTGCTTTGGGTCCCCCAGAATTCCCATCTACCCCATGCCCATACTGCCCATTTCACCCCACCCCCACTTTCCAGCCCTCCCCACATCCCCCAGGGCCCATCACCGCCCCCCCCCCCAATGCCAATCACTGCCCCACTTTCCAGCTTCTTAGCACAGAGCCGTGGAGGGAGGTAGGAATCATCAGAATCACATCTTTTCCCCTAGAAAATGTCAAGAAGGGGGCAGAGGAGGAACGGCCGTGTCACCGCCCCCTCAATCACCATGTTCCCCACAGCCGTCCCAGTGTGTGGACCAGAAATGCCGGCGTAAATGGTGGTAAGTGGGGGTCCCACCCCACACTGCGGGTCAAGAAAAGCCCTGGAGGTTTGGAGGGGTGCTGCACCCCCCAGATCTCCCCCCAGACCACTGAGTGCCCCTGCAGGCTCCTTCCACACCTGCTGCTGGTGCTGCTGCTGGCACTGCTCTGCCTCCTGCCCCACATCACTCCATGGCTGGAGCTGAGCTACCTGAGATCCCCCCCACTGTGAGAAGCCCCAGGTAAAGTGACCGGACCCTGCTGTGGGGCACATGGGAGCCCAAGCCCCATAGTGGGTACAGCAGCGCATGGGGAGGTGGGGTAGGGTGAGTGTGGAGCGGGGTTAGGCGGGAAAGGGGAAAGGGGATGGAGGGGGGAATTATGGAGTGGAGTGTGGGGCTGTAGGGCAAAGTGTGGGTGGGCTGTGGGACAGTGGTTGGGGCACAATAAATGCCCCCCTGCCCTATAGTTTCCCTGCAGGGGCCAGGCTGGGAGCCAAGGCACCAGGTCATTTCCCCAGCCCAGCCACCCCATCCTGCAGTGCCAGCCCCCCAGGAAACACCCCTCTGCTTTTTCCCAATGAAGTCCCCCTCCCCCACAGTACCCCACTTCTGGGGGAGGCTCTGTATGTGCCGCCCCCCAAAAAGGAGGAATAAAGCCGTGCCTAGCACTGCCTTGCATCACACAGGGTGAATGGGGGGCCTTTATGAGAGGGGGTCATTTGGGCAGGACTTTGAGTGGGGTAGGGGTGCACGAAGTGTTTTGGGGGGGGGTGTCATGAAACATTGGGGTTGCAGCAGGGCCCACTGTGTCCCAGTATGTCTCAGTGTGCTCCAGGGCCACCTACGGGTGTTCTCAGCCCCATCCCAGTGCCCCATTGTCATCATCTCAGTGCTCCCACTGTCCTTACCAGTTTCATCCCAGTGCACACATTATTGCCATTCCCAGTGCTCCCAGGACTACATTGGTCCTATCGTGTGATCCCCATTGTGTCCCTTCTAGTGCCTATGTCCTGATCCCATTACTCCCAGAACCCCATTATCCCCATTCCCAGTGCAGCCAGTGTCGCATCTGGGCGCAGGCCCACCTGTTACTGTAAAAGTCAGTCTAAGAAACTCTCTTTCAGGTTCTCCCAATGTTCCTTGATACTGTGATAGTCAACTCTGAGGCATCCACAATAAGCTACTTCATTTACAAGTCCTGGGATAGATGCGTGCCACGAGTTCCTCACCTAATCTTTTCAGAGAACTCCCAGTCCTGGATCATCATTTACAGTTACAAAGTTTTTAAACTTCCTTCTGTCAAACTAAAGGTTGTAAAGCTTTGGCCTATCTGTTCATAAAACATTTCACATTTGGCTGTTGTGGAGTAATTGCTTAAAGTGACTTGGAAAAATTAAACGGATATTCACATTTTAAAGAAAATGTACGGTATTGAAGAAGCTTTCAGGGTTGAGTGTAGCTGCACTACCTAAGCATTCCCTACGCTTCCAACCTTAGATGTTACTGCACTAGGGGAACTTAGTGTGCTGACTCTAAGGAACAGTACGGAGTGTAGAACGGAGTGGAGATACCACAGCTAGGCTCTCTGAGCATCTGGGGACTCGATTGTTCTTGTGCACACCGAGACCGATGAGCTGCACATTTGCTACCCTGACCAACGACCTGTCATGTTTTTGACAAAATGCAGTACTCCAGTGAACTTTTGCTCATTACAATATCATTATAGTACCAGAACACACCTCCATCCCAAAAGCTACCTGCCTCCAAGGTGTGACCACCCCTCACTGAGCACGTGCTCTGAATTTCTTGGAGCCTATTAACTTTAAACGAAAGCGAGAAAACTTTTTACCAATCATAACCAAGATACACTTGACTAGAGTCAACTGAATCACAGAGTTACTGTGATTCAGAGAATCAACTAGAGTTACTGAATCACAGTCAACATAACTCAGGCAAGGAAGGAGGAAGAAGGCAAGCTACTGTGAAGCAGGGCCATCACGAGAAATGGAGGCAGGAGAAAAAGACATAATAAAAGTAGCTGTAACCATCCAATCCCTAGCTCAGAGTGCAATGCAAGATATGCAAAAAGATTTCAGCCATTGTCCAGGTGAGCACATTGCCACCTGGCTACTCTGATACTGGGATAACGGGGCCAGTAGCCTTGAATCAGAGGGCAGGAAAGCCAGGCAGCTGAGTTCCCTCAGTAGGGAAGGGGACATTGATAAAGCAAAAGGAGCACAAGTCGTCACCCTCTGGAGGTGACTCCTGTCAGGCATGAAGAAAAGGTATCCCTTCAAGGAAGATCGTCTATTTCAGCCAGGCAAGTGGACGACCAGGAAGAGGGGTATGCAGTACCTGAGGGAATTAGCTATGCTGGAGATGATTTATGGTAACCTAGACAATGAACAGATATCCAAACATCCAAATCAAGTCAAGTGCACATGAGCCATGTGGTGGAAGTTTGTACAGAGCACACCATCATCATATGCCAGCTCATTGGCAGTAATGACCTGGAAAGACCAAGAGGAACCCATGGTGGATGAATTGTCTAGCCAACTCCAGCAGTAGGACGGAAGTCTCTTTTCTTCCCTATGGGCTTGTGTCTTGACTATGGAGAAACTACCAAGAGGTCCATCAACTTAAAGAGAATATATCTTCCTCCCCACGTGTACAAAGCAGTGTCTCATCTATCAGGAGTTAAGTGTCCATTTGCTCAAGAAAGGGGATAGAGTGGCTACACACCACATGCCACCCAGTGGTTTTACCTGTGTGACCTTGGAGACGACATGAGAAAATGGGATGGGGAATCTACCTTGACCCTAGAGGCACAGGTATGTTAGCTGCAAGAAAAAACAATTACAAAAGGAGGTTCTGAGAATTGTTGCTCCGGTTTCCAGCAGGCAGTCCCTCAGACAGAGCAATAACCATTTTTAAGAGCTAGAACTATATGGCCCTATATAGAGAACTATATGTTCATTCAGTTGTGACACGTTCATCTGCTGCAGAGACAGCAGCAGCCATTCCTTGGAATTGACCCTGTATCCTGTCAGTAAACCAGACACTGTCTAGATGACGGGTTGAATTCAGGACCTCCTGGACAGGAGGCTCTGCACAGTCAGTGCGCATTACTATAGGTTGTGTGACTTTGGTAACTCCAGTCTGCCTAGGCAAGCCATCTGTGGCTACACAATGATGGACGTACAGTGCCCACAGTGGTCATAGATGCTGCCTGTAAAGGTGGTGGTTACTACCAAGAAGAGGCTTGAGAACAGTTGTTGGCGCATGTAAGTTTACACTTCTGCCCTTGATCAATGGTTCAGCTGCTGCTAGCCTGTTGTAAACAGTTAATAGCACCTTCACCAAGTTGCATAACTGTGATGAAAATTCATAGAATCATAGAATGGCTTGGGTTGGAAGGGACCTTAAAGATCGTCTAATCCTAACACCCCTTGCCATGGGCAGGGACACCTTCCACTAGACCAGGTTGCTCCAAGCTCCATCTGACTTGGCCTTAAACACTTCCAGGGATGGGGCATCTACAACTTCTCTGGGCAACCTCTTCCAGTGCCTCACTACACCCTCAGTAAAGAATTTCTTCCTTATATTGAATCTAAATCTACCCTCTTTTAGTTTGAAGCCATTATTCCTTGTCCTATCACTACACTCCTTGACAAGCAGTCCCTCTCCAACTTTCCTGTAGGCCATTTTAGGTACCAAAAAGATGCTAAGGTCCCCCCAGAACCTTCTCTAGGCTGAACAACCCCAAGTCTCTCAGCCTGTCTTCATAGGAGAAGTCTTGAGGCCTCCCAGAGACTCCCAAAGCAGTGGCACTGCAATGTCCCCTCGATGTCCCCTCGCAGCCACCGGGAGGCAGCAGTGAACCTCGCTCTGCCCGGCGTCGCAGGAATGCCTTTGGGTCAGCAGGAGGCAGAGGCGAGCTCAGAGCCGCCACCCTCAAAGCTCCAACAAGGACCACCCAAAAATCAAACTGCGTATACGAGACCTTTGTGAAAACCGTGCTTAAAGTCCGGCAGGCTTGGTGCTGCGACCGCTTCTCCGGGGAGGCTGCTCTAGTGCTCAACCAGCCACTCTCTCAGTGAAGAACCTTCTCTTAATATCCAATCTGAATAGATTCAAAATTAATTACTTGTTACTTATTTGCGTGACAGCCCCCCAGGCTTCCCTTAGTGAAGCCCCTTTTCACAAAGGGTCTGACCCTGTCATCAGCCGCTTTGGCCCCATGTTCATTGAACTCCTTCCAGGTATACCCATGTCTTGCTTGTACCGTGGAGTCCGGATCTTGCCATGGTATCGCAGGTGTACCCTCACCAGTGCCCAGTAGATGACCCCAGAGGAAGCTCCCACATTCATAAGGAACTGGAGCCCATAGCCCCTGAGGATCCACAATAGCTGTAAAGACCCCATAGCCCCTGGAAACTCACACACAGCTCCCATAAGTCTGACAGGATGCCTTCAAACTCTGAAAGAGCTCCAGTCAATCTAAGAACAGGCCCAGGAAATAAACTCTTGAGTATGGCTTCGAGGTGCCAGAGGCCTGGAAAATTTGTGGCAGACTTAGGATAACTAAGAAAGCTCCAGCACACCTCAAGCAGCTCCAGCAGTTCAAAGACATCCACTCAGAGACCTGGAGAACAACCCAAGTGGTGTGCTAACAACCTTAGAACAGCCCCAGAGACACTAGGATGGCCTAAACCACCCTGTTTATAGGTTTGAAAAGCCCAGTGCTGCCCTGAAGACACTGTGTGTGCTTTACAGGGCCTTAGGAAGAGCCCCCAGGAGCCCAAACAGCTTGCAGAAAAAGCACAGCACTCAGAAACAACGCTGGAAAACACATGGCAGCTTAGAGACATCTAAAGGCCACACAGAGACGCTATGCATTCAGACAGTCCCAGAGACCCTGTAAAGAGTCCCACAGCTCACAGCAGCACTAGAGGTGTCAAGGTAGCCCCCCAGTGTCTATGGAAGAGCCTGGAGATGCCTTCCCCCCCTTCCTTCCCACCCCCCCCCCCATACATTCAAGGATGGTATGAAGGAAAACCCTCAGAGATCCAGGCATAGCCCCAGAAGCACTAAGCCATATCTTGCACCTCCGTGTGTATGGGTCTTGGTGTGCTTCTGCTGGTGCTTTTGCACGATGCCGACAGGTGTGTAACTGAGAGCAGCACTGCCCTGTCCTCCCCGCAACCCTGCAGTGAGAACTGCTGTGTGGGTGGCCTGTGCAGCACACACTATGGCTGGAACCCCACTCCAAAAGGCTTCTCCAGGCCTTGGTACAAATTGGTTGTGGTCCCAGCAGAGGGAAAGGGGTGCCGGAGAGAGCTGTAAAGCACCTAGCACATGGGTCAAGCTTGGAGCCTGACTGCAGGGATAAAGAGGCACACATCTCACGCTCCCCTGAGAAAGGGTTTAATGGGGACAGAGGGAACTGCTGTTTTTCAAACAAAAGAAAAAATGGGATAATACCCACAGGGGAGACAAAGACATACACATATGCACACTATGTACAGAGTGGCACAGGCAGCACCAGGCATCCTGAGCCCATCCCCTTCCCCCCCACATACACACACATACGCCCCATCCTTATGATGAATTGCCTGCCGCTTCTCCCATCTTTGAGCAAGACAGGAGAAGGGGGGGGACGAGGGGAGGGAGGGGAACTTGCCAAGCAAGAGGGGGTGGAGGGGGAGTCACAAAAAGATGGGGATATAAGGGGGCAATGGGAACATATGGAGGGGGGCTGCCTGCAGGGATGGGAAGCATGGAACTCTTTGGTTTCAATGTTATGACTGCACAGGACCGCTTTATCCAGAGGGCCAGCAGATGCAGAGAAAGGTGGAACTGAAATAAAAGGACTCAGTAAAAACAGTTCCCCAACTCCAGAGGTGACTGACATGATCAGGGTTGCAGCTGTGTCTGGGACCCAGCAACATCCCTCCCCTGTGCCTTACACCCACAGACCTGACAAGGGAAAGACTGGAGGGGGTGTTTCTCCCTACTTCCCCACCCTAACCCCCAGTCATAAACCTGAGGCACTGGACGGATTCCATGCCCTCTACCCAAATGCAGTTTGGGCCCCCTTGTTGCAGACATGCCCACCTGACGATTGGTACCTCCTAGTTAGGACAGGGAGTTGAGGAAATGGCTCTCCCCTGCCAGAGTGCTCAACATAGAGCTCATGTCACCCACAGCCATGTTGGCACCACCAGATGATGGAAGCAGGAGGCCACCAGCAGGGCTTGGGGATCCAGGCAGCAGTGCAGGTGTCTCTGAATCCTCCACAATGGCAGCAAAGTCAAGGTGCGTGTTCTCCAGGTCCAGCGAGTCCAGGCTGTTGGACACCTGCTCCCCTGAATCTAGGTAGTAATATGAGCTACCTTTGAGGCTTTCTGAACTCCCACCGTAATGCCCAGGACCCCCACAGCTTGCTGCTGTTTGATCCAGCAGCTTATGCCCACCTTTGCCCACCTGCAGGTGTGTGTCCTGGCCTGGGTAATATGGCAGGGTATTGTTGGGCCCTTCAGGTGTGGGGCGGACAGGGGGCAAGCGAAGCACTCGCCGGGAGCTGGCTTCCACTCCCTCATAGGAATGATTTGGCTCAGCCAGATTACCTACATAGTTGAGGCTGTTTTGGTGACCTGGTGGTTTTGGGCCACCAGGTGGGTGTGGCACCATCTCAGGGTTGAAGCACTGGGGGTTTATGAGGTGGTGGGTCTCTGCCAGACCCTGCAGGTGATCTGGTTTGGCTTGGTAACCAGAGTATTTGGGGCTGAGGTACAGTGGTGCTTGCATAGCATGGTACTGCCCAGGTTCACTGCCCACCCCCATGCCAGCCTCCCCTCCCTTGGAGGGTAACTGTTCACCCCACATCAGAGCCTGCTGGGCCTGCACATAGCTACGGACCATCACTTCTTTGGCCTGCAAGGTGGGGGTGTGGGCTCTTCTACCCCCCGGGCTCAACATGCCCATGTAGCTGACAGGTGCCCGTTCCTCAGACCGATAACCACTGGATACTGCATTCATGGCTTGGCCAAATGACACAGGAGGCTGTATGGGCGCAGTAGGCTTGACGTTCTGGCAAGGACCAAGCGGTGGGGCAGGTGATGAGTAACACTGCTCCGATTTGATCTGCAGTCGGTTAAGCCGGTGCCCCTCAGAAAATCCACTGTCCTGACACGAGCTCACAAGTTTGGGTTGCTGCACACAAGAACTGGGTAGTGGGTACTGAGTACTTTGATGGTGACAGTGTGCCCCAGACATGGCAGTAGCAGAGGCACTCACACTTGGCTGCCCGGAACTCATCTCCAGATTGCCTTGGTGAGGTTCCTCCCAAGGAGCTGACACGGTCCCACTGCCAGCACGCATGCTTGAAAAATGCTGGTTCATCTGGCACTGAGGGAGGGAGAACTCAGACTGAAGCAATCCCTCCTCCATAACCCCATGCCCACCTGGGTTCAGTTGCATACCCCCCATGGTCCGCTGAGCACTGCCATACAGGCCTTCACACTGGAGCTCCACACCTGTCCCCTGGCATGGGAAGCTTTCCTCCAGGTAGTTCGAATACTCATCCATTTCTAGCAAGCCAGACTCTGTGCCTGGGCCAGGGCCCTCAATGCTTACACTCTCCAGGAAGACATTTTCACTGATGCTGGGCGGGTGTGGAGAGAAGACATAGCGCTGAAGGTTAGCATCAGAACCACCCAAGGGCTGCAGGACAGCTCTGCCTGCCCCTGACACATTCACGTTACCCATGCTCTTAAAACGATGCACCTTGGGTACAGCATGAGGGTTGGCTGCTGTCCGGGCAGGGTCACTGGCCCGCCGCACACCATTCCCAGGCACCAGGTGAGGGTGAACGCTGCCTGCATAGCCAGGGTAGTCATTGGAACCATGTCTTCTCAGCAAACCATTCATGAGGAAGGGGGGCACTGTTGGCTTGAGGTAGTCCCCAGGTAAGCTGCTGTGGCCACCCATGCCCACCCGCTCCATGCTGGGCAGCGGGGTTGGCGGGGGGGCACCTGTGGCTGCGGCATATTTGGCTTTGAGACGATAGCGCTGGGCTGGCGTGAGGCTGCCCACGCCTGGCAACCCTCCACAGTGACTGGCATCGCTGGAGCGTCGTGACTCATCTGGAGAGATGGGGTCATAGCCATTTGCCAGGCATGCCCCACCAGGCATTGTCCCTGCCTCACCACCCAGACATGGTCCAGCCAGATATGGGGACGCCACAGAAGAGCGCCGGCTGACGGTGTAGGCTGAGCTCACAGTACTGGTGGCACTGCTCCGGCGCTCGTTCAGCGGCATGCCCATCTCTGATGCTGACAGCTCTGTGATGCGGCGGTGCGAGGCAGCTGGTGGTGGCGCAGAGATCCCAGGCACCTCCCCAGGCAGGCCTGAAAAGAGAAGAGGAGGAGTTAGAGCAGGGAACCCAGAGGAGGAACAGGCAGCCATCTCCAGTACTAGGATATGGCCTCTTCCATGCTTAGTGCCTGCTAGGATGGGAGGTGGATTCAAATGGTAGCAGTAAAGAAGGGTAAAGGATGGGGCAGAGCCCCAGATGTGAGGGTCTACCACCTCTCTGGTTGCAAAGCAGACCTCCCTCAACACAGTGCTCACATCCAGGTGGGAGGGAACCCCAGTCTCACCGGCTCCCGAGATGACTGGCAAATTCAGGCCCTTGGTAGCTGATGGTTTCCTCATCTGCTTCAGTTTGTCAATGCGAAGATTCTCCAGCTTGTGGAGGGCCATGAGCCCTGAGGTGCCCATGGTCTCACCAGGCACCACATCCTCCAGTGTGGACAGATCCTCGTAGCTTCCGCCTGCATTGCCCGTCATCTCCACCCCACTGTCATTGTTGGTGGTGCTGCCGAGAGGGGAGTGGTCACTGCTGCATGATGACTGCCCACCTGGGCTGGGCTGCGGCTTCTGGGGGGGACCCACGACATTAACCGAGGAAAAAGGGGAGTCAGATATCCACTACAAACTTAATGCAGATTGGAAACCCCCACCCTGCCAGATCTGGAGATGTCTTCCCTACCATGCAAACTGACTCCTCCAACAGTGCTGGCCAGGCCTCCCTCCATCACCACATCCCCAGCTCCTTACCGAGGCCAAGTCAGGCACCAAGAGCTTGCTGTCATCCTTCCGGGCCTCAGTGGGGCCATTTGTGTCTCTCTCCTGCTTCATGTCTGGGGGGCCACTGGGAGCTGGCAGTACACGGCCTGGCACCACATCACCTCGGTGCTTCTTAGTGACATGGGCATCGGGGCCGTGCACCGTCTTCACATGTTTGCGCAGGGAACTGGGGTCTGTGTAGCGCTTGGTGCAGCCCGGGATCTTGCACACATAGGGCTTCTATCAGAGAAGAAAGGTAGGCATGGTGGAGTGAGGGTGTTAACTCAGCTGGACTGGAGCACTAGTAGGTCCCTTCCCACTGAACTGTTCTGTTCTGTTCTGTTCTGTTCTGTTCTGTTCTGTTCTGTTCTATTCTATTCTATTCTATTCTAATTCTATATACCAGAGACTCCTCCCAGTCCCTCCAGTAGACCTGAGAGCTGAAGGAAAATAGGGTGGGAATTTGTCAAAGAAGTTGAATCTCCTTGGAGGGGGGCATGTCAGGTGCTACAGGAGAACCTTGGAAGAGGTCATAAGAAGCTCTGAGGAAGGATACAAGGACGGTGCTCCACAGAAGTAGGGCAAGGGCAGAGGGACGCTGGTGGGAGTGCAAGTGAGGTAGGAAGGGAACAGGGGGTGCATACTTTATTAGAGTGGGCAAGGAGGGAGTTGGGGCACAGAGAAAAAAAAAAAAAACAGGGATGCAAGGTACAGGACTAATAGGGTGGCACAAGGGGAGCCCCAAGGGGTGCAAAGAGACACAGATGGCTTTGTACCTCGTTGGAGTGGGTGCGGTTTTGATGTTTGGCTCGGTCAGAAGCATTGGAGAAGGCCTTGTTACAACCCTCGTGTTCACACACATAAGGTTTCTCGCCCGTGTGTGAGCGCAGATGCGTCTTGAGGTTTTCCAGGCGTGAGTAGGCTTTGTTGCAGCCCTCGAACTGTGCAGGCAAGCAAAGGAAAACATGCCACACACCTTCAACAGACCCAGTACCACGTCACCCCCATACTCCATGCCCACAGCACACCTGCCAGACACTTACCACACCTCCCACACATAACACACCTGCACTCCTGCAGGTGTATGTCCTGAGGCCACTGCACAGCCCTTTACCCTTCTGGCCTATGTCAGGCCACCTCGCTATGCACCGGCCACTTACCCATGGTGTACCCAACCTGTTAAATTCCCCTTTATCTCATTTGCATCTGTGCCATGCCATTGATCACAGGGGCTCTGGCCTGCCACACATGAAACATATTCTATCACGTCCTACCATGCTCCTGACCACCCTGTCCATCCCACCTCATTTTCCCCACCACATATCCCCCTCAATACCATAGACCAACTCAGGCCAGCCTGCACCCTGCCCTGAGCTTTGCACCACAGCTTAGCCCAGGCTTTGCAAAGGCCCGTTCCATCTCACCGTGCACTTGTGAGGTTTCTCGCCTGTGTGACGTCGCATGTGTACCACCAACATGTACTGAGCCTTGAAGGGCCTCTGCTCCCGGGAACATGCTGCCCAGTGGCATACAAACTCTTTCTTCTCTCCATGGATATGCTCGTTGTTGATGTGCTGGGGAGAGAAGGGAATCACTAGGGGTGCTGGGGAGGGCATGAAGGGTCAGGGGGATACAGATATCTTAAGAGAGTATCACGAGAGAAATGTGATATAGAGGGACTGGGGTGGCTGGTGGAGACTCAAGACACTACAGGAATACAGAATGGTCAGATGCTGTCTGAAGGAGGTAGGGGATACTGGAGATGGGGGCTATTTTGGGCGGACCAAGACAAGACATAGGGGTCAAGATGGTGAGAAGGGGTGGTCAAGGTGATCTAGGAGATTTGGACTGTCTGGAGGGAGACACAGAGAGCAAAGGAGGAAGTCTGGCTGCACTAGTAGTTCAGAAGAGCTAACCCAGGGGTGAGGAAGGCCAGACCAGTTGTTTACCCTAGGGTATGGGAGGACCATGAAAAACTTGCCCACAGGGAAGAGGAGGCTGCATCTCCCTCCCTCCCTAGAAGCAACTTCCACCACTCACTTGTGTGGTGAGTTCTTGAGGTGGTGGGGGCTGGGGGGGGGAGGGTTGTCCCAGCATAGGACAGTCTGAGAAGGAGTGATGGGTTGACACAGTGGGACAGCAGCCAGTAGCCTAGGCACAGGTTCTGGGACAGGGGATGCCCAGGCAGGACCTAACTCACATGCACCAGCTGCTCCTGAGTGTCAAATTCTTTGGCACAGCCATCCCAGTAGCAATTGGTTTCATAGACAGTCTCGGACTCAGGTTTCCCATCCTCTTTCTCCAGATCTTCCCGCACATCAAGCATCCCCAACAAGGGGTCCTGGGGGTACAGAGCCAGGTGAGCACTCACAGACATGACTCTCTGTGTTCCCTGTTACTGGGAGTGGCACGGAGGAAGAGTGTAGACCCCTTGGGAGGTAGGGGGTTCCCAAGGCCTGGGGAGTACCTGGGTGCCTATGGAGGCTGGGCTGGAGATGTCACCTTCGGATCTCTCCTCTGGGTGTTTGGCTGTCAGAGGACTACTCAGGCTCCTCTCCAACTTTAGCTGCTGCCATAATGGGGGAAATTGGAAAGCAGTCAGCACTGGGATGCCCACTGGCTACCTTACACAGGATGCATGGCATCCCCTGGGGACCGCTTACCTGGCAGTGTTTGAGGGTCCCACGAGTTGGCACATGGTGCAGGAGCCCTGGGCGGCTGGAGAGGTGTTCGTGGGAGGCACATGGTGGCAGGGGGGGTGTGTGGCTGAACAGATGCCCTTGGCCCTTTGGCTGCCCTGGTGGACTCTGGTACCCCAGTGATGGACTGCAAAAAGCAAGATGATGAGCAGATGGCACCAGCAGAGGAGAGAAATTTAGTCCTTTTGAGACAAGGATCCAAGGTGTCTGAGCTCCCAGCCAGTCCTGCACTATCCCACCAGTTCCCCTTGCCCTCCCACTCTGGGCTAACTGTTCCCACCTTCTTTGGCCCTGGTCCCATGGACTCCCCAAACTGGGCATCAGCATTCAGGCTCCCATACTGAGAGGCTGTGTGTGTGCCAACAGGGTTAACTCTGGTGCCCACCTGATGGTGCTGATGGAGAGGTGGCCATAGGAGCTGCTGGTGGAGGCACAACGGGAGTTGATGAACGCAACGAGGGAGTTGGGTGAGGTGCGGATTACCGTCTGCAGGTCAACACTAGAGTCTGACAGGGGTGAGATGGACAGTGTCCGCTTCTTGCCCAGCTTGCCTGCACCGCGGGTTGTTGAGAACCATGAGCCTGGGACGGCAGCAGAGAGGGGGGGGCAATCCTCTTAGCATGGGTCCTAGAAGGCTGAAGTCACCCCCAAGGACACAAGCACGGTTCTTTGGAGACTGGAGGAGTCCCCTGAGTGTTGCTGGCTCTAGATTGCGACAAAGCACAAAAGTATCCCCCCTCCCTACCTAGCACATCAATGTTCCTCGGGGGTACCTGAAACCCTTGACACACACCTACTCCCTTCTATAACCAATACCACACTAAGAAAAGCACCTGATCCCCTTGGCCAACACCTGCCCCTGTACGAGCCATCACAAATTT
The DNA here is from genome assembly GCF_047663525.1 of Anas platyrhynchos. Classification (NCBI taxonomy): domain Eukaryota; kingdom Metazoa; phylum Chordata; class Aves; order Anseriformes; family Anatidae; genus Anas; species Anas platyrhynchos. The sequence goes on from NC_092622.1 coordinate 2,317,590, forward strand.
TCCTGTTCACACAGATGCCACTGTTCCAGGAAAGGTACGTTAAGCCCCAGCAGCCTCTTCCTCTGTAATCACTGCCCCCAACACTGTCTGACCCTTTCAGCACACACATCTGCACTCCTGGTAAACTCATTGTTAAACCTCTACCTGTCCCACACCCCCCTAGATGAGAAACTTACCATCACCACCACCTGGGTGCTCGGTTCCTGGCACCAGCCCATAGCCATGGTGACCACTCATGAGGTTTGACTGGTGGCATAAGGGGAAATCAAGTCCTGGTCGAAAGGAGAAGACAGACAGGAAGATGTATTAGGATGGAGGGCACAAGGGGAAAAGGAAATCCCTGGAGTGTCCCTGAACCCAAAGACTGAAACTGAAGGCAGGTGCCCCTCGTGCTCATGCCAGGCACTGCCCAGGCCCAGCCACTGGCCAGGATGAGGGAGCTGCAACCGACCTTGCGGCCCTGGGGCACCCGTGGCCAGTCCGTGGAGTGGGCGCAGGCAGCAGCGCTCAGCGTAGCCGTTGGTTGGGGAGTTGACAGGGTTGAACATGTCGCAATGGGGCCTGGCCAGGCTCAGGAGCACATCTGGTCCTCACCGAGGGGCTGGCGCCGGTCAGGGCCTGAGGAGGACAACGGTGGGCAGATGGCCCCCTAACCACAAGCCCTGCACCTCCAAGTGCCCCGCAGCCTGCACCCTGGTGGGCTCCGTGTGGCAGCTGGAGCAGACTTGTGCCTGGCAGGGGACGCTGCCGTGCCGCACAGCCATGGCAGTAGGACCACCAGCCACATCCTGCCATGGCTGTAGCCTCCCGGGGCCCATGCCCCTGTCTCCCCACAGCCCACGGCCACCTGCAACCTGCCCACGGGCTGAAGTCTCCCTGCCATGGCCCCGCACCCACCTGCCTGGGGCACACAGCGATCACCACTGCTATCCCACCACTTCCCCAGGTCCTGACACAGATCTGTGTACCCAGCCAAAGGCAAAAGGATGTCCTGGGGCCTGGGGGTGCTGCTCTTTTAATTTAAAGCCATTACTTCGTCTTATCACTACATTCCACAATAAAGGGGTCCCTCCCCAGCTTTTCTGTACCCCCCTTTATGTACTGGAAGGTTGCTATAAGGCCTCCTCAAAGCCTTCTCTTCTCCAGGCTGAACAACACCAATTCTCTCAGACTGTCTTGACAGAATCGGTGCATTGGCCAGTACAAGGCCACCCTTGACAGCTCGGCACAAGCAGTGATACTGCCACAGGGTGCCCTGTGGCCATCCCACATCACAAGGATTCCCAGTTACTGAATTAGCAAGGTGGCCTCATGCTTGGTGCTGTACGAAGAGCATCCTGTCCGAGCAAGCATCCTGAGGCCTGCACAGTGCCCATTGCAGAAGGGATGAAATACACGTCTGTGCACCCAGACACCTGCACAAACATCCACAGCCAAACTCGCATATAGATGTAAAAATTGCAAGCCCTAACTGCCAAAACAGGAAACTAAGGCACAGATGGGTAAAGCCATTCTTGGCCAAAGGACCTGAGCTGGCATCCTGCTCTTCCCTGCTCATGGGTCCCTGCCATATCTGCAGGTTACACCCAGCCCTGCCTTGCCAGCGGGTCCACACCCTGCCTGCAGGTCAAAACCCTGCCCTGTCCCACCCACGTATCCCACCCCTGCCTACAGGGCTCAGCCCAGCCCACTATTGCATCCCTGCTTGTGGGTCTCCCTGCCTGGTGCCCAGGTCTCATTTCCACCTGCCTCCCCGCCTGGCCCTGCCGGCAGTCAGACCTCCACCCATGGCCTCGGCCTCTACACCCTGATCCCAGCCCAAAGCTCCATCCCTAACCATGGTCCCCGTCCTGCCCCAAGACCCCCGTGGGCTTGCATGAAGGACAGAAGCTCTGGAAGGAAGAGGCACTCGTGGGTGGCACCGGGAACAAGGCTTCCTGCATCCTCAGCCTCCCCCTTTGAGAGACCAAGGGAATTGCCCCAAACAAGGGGTCTGGGGGAGTGGGAGCCCCTCACCCTGCTGGGAAAGTGCTGGGTTGCATTTGGAGCATGCGGGGGGTGAGGGGGGCAGCAATTCTTCCGCATGAGTTGCCCCTTTGAAAGCTTGTCTCGGGGCTTTGTGAGAGTGTCAGCCAGGAAGAATGGAGGGGGGGGGGAGCAGCGGGGCAGGCATAGAGGGCGGGAGTACCCAGGAAGGTGGTGGTGGTGCTGGGGGCAGGAAAGGGAAAGAGATGAGTAGGAAAGGAAGGTGAGGTGGAAAGAGGGAGGGCCTCTCACCTGCCTGCTGGACCCAGGCCTTGCAGCAAAGACTGGGGGATTAGCTCTAGGGGACACCCCCCATGCTGCCCCTACCCCAGCCACAGCATTAAACAAAGGGAGGGCTCACAGGTCCCTCATTAAAATTTGACTCCCAGATGCCCCCAGCACTTTGTGCATGCACGCAGATAGTCACAGGTGCACAAACACACGTTTACATGTATCCGTGTATAAGCATACATACTATGTATGCTTACACACATGATACCTGCACACATGAGTGTGTTCACACATAACTGCAAACACATATGCATATAAGTATATACACATACATACACATGCAGACCTGTGCTACCTTTGTCTCTGGACTTCTGCCTGCATGGAAGAACACTCGGGTCTCATATGGGATACAACTGTCCTGGATCCCTCCTGGCACCTCTGGGAGCTCCTGAGGCTGGGGAGACAAGCTGAAGTGCTGGGGACCACTTTGCCTCCTTCTGGTACAATTTAGAGCAGTGGGGACTCAAGAGACCTCCTCAAGCCAGCCCCTGTGTGGAGCTGGGAGCTGATGTGGGTCTGGTGCCAATATTTCCTGCCTCCACCTCCCAAGAACCATCACCTGGGCTACCCCAGGTTGCCCCAGATCCATAGTCTTACCCCACCAGCTCCTTGCTCTGGATGAGAACAGGCAGGTTGCCACCGTATAGCACAGTAACTCCAGCCCAAAGGGGAGAAGGGCGATGGCTGTCCAGATGGGCACAGCCACCTGCTGCAGCAGCAATGGAATGGTGGGCTCTGCCCTGGGCCATGAGCCTACAGCCCCCTCCCCACTCACCTGGGCTGGGGATGCAGCCTGACGTGACCTATAGTGCTCCTCCCTTCCTGAGGCCCGGCAGGATGGGGCACTATCTGTGGAGCATCTTCCAGGAAAGCAGTTTAATTCACCCATAGCCTCTGTGATATGGTATCTACCTTGTGCACTGTCAGCCTCGTCCAGCCTGCTGTACCCTGCTGCGCCAGCCCCTGCCAGGCTCAGCACCCGCATGCACACACGTGCACACACACACACACGTATGTACGCACATGTGCAGAGTGACTGCAACACACACAAACTTCATGCGCACAGCATCTGAGCAATACACAGCGCGCACGTACTTATGCACACACAGAGCTAGAGAACACGTGTCCAATGGAACACACACAAAGCTGCATGTGCACACATACAGCACACACAGACAACACGCGTGTGTGCACAGGTTTGCATAAGCATGCGCAGAACGTGTGGGCACACAGAGCACATGCATACAAAGCATACTGCCACACATGGGGAACATGCAGGCGAGCAGCACAAGCCACATTGCTCCCACCCTCTCTGCTCCATCCTCTCTGCTCCCCTGCAGCACCCACCATGCAGAACTAGGAGCGGCTCGGTGGGGTTCTGGTCCCTATCACCCCCGTTCCCTAAGTACAGAAGGAGGCTGATGGTCCTGCCATGCCAGGACAGCCTCTCCTTCCTGAGCCTGGACAACAGGGAGGGCTTTGGAGAGCAGACCCTGCCTGGCAAGGGCTGGGGTCTCCCCACTGGGGGCAACCTAAGGCAGGCGGGTGCCAGGCGGGCACAACGGCAGCGGCACAGCTCTCTCCAATCCCCCCCGTTCACCCTGCTAAGCACCAGCATGGGACAGGGGGAGGTACGCAAGGAAGAAAGTGCTCGGGGCCCGTGGGTCCCAGCTGCAGGATGCTCCCCACAGCCCGTCTGCAGGGGCTCCCTGCGTCCTGGTGGCCCCCAAGCTGGGGAAGCTGGAGGGGGCCGGGGGCGCGGGGAGCCAATAGGCGCCGGTCTGCGGCTCCCCCACCACCGCGCTCGCCTCCCCCGCCTGCCGCACACCGCCACGGCCCACCCAAGTTGCAGCCTATGGGCATAAATTTGAGAGCCAGGCGCAGCCGGGATTGAGGGGAATCTTCCCTCGGTCTCCTCCTGCCAAGAAACTCAAACTGAAACACATTCCTCCTCCTCTCTGCCAAGAAAACAAGGAGCACAGCCAGCAGCAGGAGCAGTTGAAGCAAGGCTGGCTCCAGATGCAGAAACGCCGCGCAGGAGGGGGTCGGACTGGCCACCACCACCCACCCCCCCTCTTTATTTCCTGCAAACACGTCTGATATCTGTCATCTGGCTCCAGTTTGCTGAGGACACTGGGGAATGGGGGTGGGAAGGAGACAGAGAAGGGGGGAAAAAAGCAAAGAGGGAGGGGAGACGTGGTGAGCTTGCACCGCAGGATGACAGTCGGGATGCCTGCACCGATGGGTGGTGGAGCAGACGCAGACCCGGGGGAAGGAGGGAGAGACACAGGCAGGGCAACCACACACCCTTAGGAAACCTGGCGGCAAGAGGAGGGGAGGAAGAGGAGGAGGAGGAGGGTTGTGTGTCCCACCGTAGCCCCACAGCAGGGCAGACCCCCCCTAGCTCTCACCTCGCAGGGCGCCAAGGCTCAGAAGGCGCCCAGCCTGCACCGCTCGCCACAGCGGGGGGCTCCCACCCGACCCGGCACACGAGGGTGGTGGGCATCCCTCTGCGCCCCAGCACCGACCCCAGCATCTCCTGTCCCAGGCCCAGCCCTGGCAGGGTTAACAGCCCCGGAGTCCCACTGTGGAGGAATGTGATGTCAGGGCTGGATTAGCCCATGCAGCCGAGATCCCAGCCGATAGACCAGCAGCAGCGCAGCGCTGAGCTGTGTGTGGCACAATCCATCAACCCTCCCAGCACAGCCCCCAGCGTGGGGGGCCTGGGGGAGGGCTCTGTGTGTGTATGAGTGGGGGCATCTGTGCTCCTGGAAGTGTGGCTGCCTGTGTGAACGCACAGGTTCGGCCATCTGCATTTGCACATGTGGGGAGGGATTTTTGGTTTCTGTGTATGGTTGAGGGAGGTGCTTGTGTGCAAGCACTCGCACACGGATGTGTTTGCACGCACATTTGCACACGTGCTTGTGCATGTCTGTCCACGCGTGTTGGGAGCCACAATGCTACTGAGCTGAGCTACCACTCAGCTGCTGAAGGGGAGCCGCCACGTGTTTGCAGGCCCAGTCACCCCAAACTTTCACTGGGTGAGAGAACAAGGGAGGGCCGGAGCAGAGAGAGGCAGACAGAGGGTTCCAGCAGAGCAGCAGGGCCTCAGGCACGGAGATGCCCCAGGAGAGGGGGGAGACGTCCCACCCCGCCGAGGTTGGCTCCAGCCCTGGGACAGGGTGGGCACAGAGCCTTTGCCTGCACGCTGCAGCCCTCCTCTCCGCTGTCTTGTGACCCCAAGGTCAGCCACATGCCCAATTGGTTTAACCCTAGAGGGTTTTATGAAAAACATTGATCTGCCCTAAGATCTGCCCTCCCACGCTGGGGCAGCAGTTCAGACGGAGCCACCACCAGAGCAGTTCTGCAGACACAGAAGGGGAACGCGGCAGAGGGCCAGGCCGAGCTGCGGCACACACAAGCCAGCAGCAAGGCTGGGAGAGAGAGGGCTGCCAGGGAACCAACGCTCCCTCATGCCAGTGGCAGTCCAGGACCAAGGGGACGTCCCAGATGCCTCCCAGGGCAGCATCTGGCAGGGTTAACACACTCCTCCCCAGCTACTGCATCTCCTCCATGCCACACAGCCTTTTCATGTGCCACTGCGCTGCTGGGAATGGGCAAATGCCATCGACAGTGGGGCAAAAGGGGCGAAATTCCCTTCTGGAAGAAGCCCCCTTTCCCTGCTCTGGGACTGAACTGGGGCCAGGCTTGTCTGCACTGGGGGAGCTGCATCCCCTGGCCCCACATGCTTTCTCATCTCTGTCTCCAGCAAAACTGACGTGCGGACCTCCCGCTCAGCTGCCTTGCTCTGCATCCGACCCCGCGGTTAGGCCAGGCCTTTAGGGAGAGCCCAGACACCCCTGCAAGGGGCAGCTAATCTGCCCAGGACCGCAGCTGCCACAAAGCACATTGCTTCAGGTTCAGGGGGTCTGAAAGGGGACGATGCAGGGTCGCGATCCCATGCTGGTGTGGGCTGCCAAGCTCATTCCAAGGTGGTCCTTTGCCTGGAGAAGATGAGGCAGAGAAGGAACCAGCTCTGGGGAAAGGCCACGCATGTGTGGAGGGAAAGGGGCAGAGACATCTGTGCCAGGACAGACGTGGGACATCCTCGGCTCATTTCTCCCTCTTTCCCTCTCTAGCCTTCAGAAAACGTAACACATCCCCACTCCCCAGCCCATGCCAAAATTCTTCTCTGCCCTTTGCACCACTTCCAGAAAGGGCCAGAGGTCCCTCCCCAGCCCACCCATCCCTCCAGCAGCACAGCCTTATGCAAGCCTCAGTACACCACCACCCCTACGCCACGTCTCAGCGGGGGGTGCAGGGGGCAAGGGGGGGGGGTGGGGGCAAAAAATCCAGCCCCTCACTCCTACATGCATCCACACCCATTCCTGATCATGCTCCGACGTGCCTCCAGACACATTAACACATGCTAACACATGTGTGCTCTGGGAGGAGAGGCCAGCTGGGGTACAGCCCTGGCTGCCCAGTCTCTGGGTACAGGCAGGCAGCAGAGGAAGGCTGCAGGTGGGAGCTCTGAGCTCTGCATTCCCCTATAACACAGGGGCTACCGGCCCTCAACCACAAGCCGAGCAAGTCAGGAAGCCACAGCAAGCTGGGCAGGAGCAGTGACGCTTGATAGGTGGTCCTGGGGCAGGCAGGCAATTGTCATGGGCTCGTATGTTGTTTGCTTTGGCCCCCAGTGCACACTACCCCTGCAAATTGCTCCCATAAAGCCACTTCCCTGGCCCCTGCCTTCATTGGGCTGGGGTCTGGGTGGGGCCAAGGTTTTGGGGTGAGGGTGAGGAGGGTGCAGACATGGCAGCAGCTGCTGTAAGGAATTTTTATACTTCCCCCTTCCCTTCCCAGTGCTGGAGGGAAACAGCAAAATTGAACATGTGGGACCCATAAAAGCCCAGCTCTGAGTCATAGCTGTAAGAGACCCTGCCAGGCACAACTCCTTCCCATAGCATCAGGGCATCACCCCACAGCCCACAACGCTTGTCCGTTGCACTAAGGGACACACCTAGAAGAGGGGCAGCAGCACAGGAAACCTTGCCTTCCCAAGGTGAGGTAGGACAGGGCAGATACTCAGACACGCTGTCATCTGTCCTCCTGCTGCAGCCAGTGAAGTTCACATCGAGCTTGTTCCCATCCCAACAATTCCATCCTGCAGGATTCCTCAGAATGGGGCAGGAGGATGTCCAGGACATCTTCAGCAGTCATTAAAGCATTAAATACACAACAGTAGTGCCCTTTAAGCTGTAAGCTGCTTGCTGAGCGGTGGAGTAAAGTAAGCTCAGCACTTGGGCATTTAAGAAGCAGAAGTTACTCCTTCTTTGGAGCAGGAGACCCCCCCAGGATCAGGGGCAGGAATTCGAGAAGGGGTGGGAAATGGATGTGTGCTTGCACTACATCTGGAAGCACACACACACACACACCAGCCTCAGACCCGGATGCAGCAAAGCTGAAACCTGACTCTGTGTTTTTGCTGCTTGTTCCCAATCTGTGGCAGCTATTTTATCAGCTGTTCGCCTTGTTATTCTGCAGCTTCTGAAGGGTTCTGATGTGCCATAAGGACAGGGGACAGGAGGGGTACAGTTGCCGTGCTCCTGTAAGGATTTCTGTAGGATGGGGTTTTTCTCAGTCCTTACCAAGAACCCACCCAGTGCATCCTTGGTAGTTACCACATCACTGGGATTGATATCAAGAGAAACTGAGGCATACAGACAAAGAGACTCCAGTCCCAGGGATACAAGAGCCTGACCAGGCAGATAAATGTGCACACACGTACAGGTATATACATACACAAATAGGCCCCTTGATACATGCACCCGTAGGTGTGCGTGCAGACACAGATTCACACATGCTGCAGGGAATGCTCTGGGTGCAGGAACCCTCATTCTCACCAGCTACTGGGCATTAGAGGATTCCCTCTTCCAGTATGGATGTGCAAGGCTGTACACGCTTGTACAGCACACTGAAGTAGTGGGGAGAATCGCATTGGCCAGGGAACACGAGCTGGCCAGCCACCCCAGCCCTGCGGCTGGTGTCCCGAGACGTAGTGTGTCCCTGACAGCATCCCTCCTTTGCACGGGAAGGGTCCTCGTGGCTCCCGCCCACCCACCCACCCACCCACTCTCCGCACGCTCCAGAAGTGAACTGCAAATCCCCTCCGAGCCTGAGCTCAACACCCACCTCCCAGGCTGCAGCGACGCGACAACGCACGTCACAAGGTGTCCACGCTGACTCACACCCCCAGACAAAAACTTCCCTGCTCCGGGGAGATTTCAGCCAGCTCCAGCACCGCCAAACACAGCTCACTGCCCCCCCTCCAACTATACCATCCACGGGGATCTGGTGGCCTTCTACTCCAAACCTGCTCCCGATTTTCTGCTCACCTTTTTGACAGAAAAGACCCTGGTACGGGGAGGGGAGACACAACCCTCCCCGCAGAGCAACCAGGGAGATGGAGACAAGCAAATGCCCCGAGGGCCTCCGGAGCCCACTTGTGAGCATTGCTGGGAGCTCAAGAGCACGGTGCACACAGCGGGAGCTGGGCTGGCACACGCACGAGGGTGTGCAAGGGGTCCTGCTAGGGATGTGCCACCTCTTCAGAGGTGCTAGGATCCTCAGGAGCTCCAGAGCTGGTGGGTCCTGCCAGGCACAGGGAGATCTGGAGTGGATCCTTCCCTGGGTCTGAACCTCCAGCTGACCCCCTCGCCTTGATGAGTGACATCGATGCTATGTGCACTGGAAAAGGCTCAAGGGAGGGCATGGGCCAACCCAGCTAGCGTAACGCAGGGACACACGCATCAATAAACCAGCTTCAGACACCCACAACAGCACAGAAAGGACAGTAGGTGCCTTTGCCATCATCCCCTGTCCACCACAGAAGCAGCTCCTGCCTCGGCTGGAGACAGCAGACTGAGCCGTACAGGGAAAAGTTTTCCCAGGTCTGAGTTTCCAAAGGAGAAACTTCCATCTGCTCCCTTCTCCCTTTCCCCCCCCAGTCTGCCCCTGCACCAAAACCCTGTGCTCTCCTCCCTCAGGAAGCTGCATCCATCAGCTCAGGTTTGGGCACACATCCTACAAAGCGGGGCGGGGGATAACTCCGGTGTCTGGGCGTCCAGCTGCTTCTGCGGGGCCCCCACAACTGGGCACAGGATCCTGGCTGTGGCTGGAATATCTTCTAGTTTTCCAGACTCCAAACATGGCATTGCAAACGCCCCAGACATCCAGTCCCACTCAGGCCCAGCCGCCTGCCTCTCCATCCTCGTAGGAGAGGTGCCACCCTCAGACTGTCGCTGTGGCGCTGAGTCCCCCCCATTCTGCTTAGGGACCATCTGTGTGTGCAGGGCCTGACCCAGGGCACCACAACACAGTTCTCTGGAGAAACATTTCCTCTGCCTTCAGCATCCCTGAACCCTCGGCTCACCGAGGGCTTGGAGAAACGTGGGCAGCCTTGCAGGGAATTCTGTTTAAACCCCAGAAAGGTGGCCCTATGCCCAAACACGTTCAGTTTGCTCACACTCAGCTGCAGGCTGGGCTGATCAAGTCTCACGATGTCCTGCTCAGGTGCCTCTCACGCAGGCGAGGAGGTTGGTTCCCTCCCACCCCTCTGCACCATGCCCAGCCCTGGGCAGCTTCCTCTGCCAGCCCTGGACTCCTGATCCCAGCCAGGGGTTGGCACGGAGCCGACGCCTGAACCCAGTGGTCCCGGAGCCTTTAGCAGGGGGGCGAAAGGGCTGGCAACCAGTGAGGCACCAGAGATGCCTGGAGCCACCCGCCGGAGCTCAGGCCTGTCCTTAGCTGCAGGGGGACTTGGGGCTGAGGTCCCCCACCCAAGACACCTGCCCCCAGTCCCATCTCTCTGGGTACCGAAGCCACCAGTGGTCCATGCTCAGGAGGACTGACGGACATTACGAACGTGCACAGACAAGGACCCCAGGTGCTCCACAAGTGATGTGAAAAAGCAGCTCTGCCCTCCCCGCAGAACCAGAGGGGCTTCCCTGGGCACAGGACACTTCTTTGGCCACTTCTGTGGGCCACACAGGGAGGGCAAAAGCGATGCTCCAGGGTCTGCGGGACAAGGGCTCCGAAGGCCAAGTGTGCCGGGGCCTGGGTGTTCTGCTGCAAGTTCTGGGAGGCTCCTTCGGTGTCCCCAGGCCTCACCCCAGCAAGATGCTGCCCACACAGCCCGGCAGGCTGCCAGGGGAGCCCCTGCGCCCCCTTGGCTCAGCACCAGACAATTCTCCCCTTGGAGCCTTGCCCGAGGCGCCCAGAACACCCCGCGCTGCGTGGGCCAGGCCAGCCAACTCCTTCCTTGCCATGCCGGGGCTGCAGAGGCCCAAAAGGTGTCCGGAGGAACCCCCCGCTTACACCACCACACCCGGGGCAAGAAGGCTGTGTCTGGCCGGGAGCTCTCGGCAGCGATGCGGGTGGCCCCGCTCGTGGTTCCTGCGCGTCCTGGAACCTTCCCGCAGCTGCTGCGTCACTCGGGCTGGGGCAGAAACTTCCACCCGGCCGCTGCTCCCAGCCCAAAACCCTCGACCGGGCAGCAGCGGAGCACCCACAGCCAGGGCTGCGGGAACCCCGCGTCCCCTCCTCGGGCCACCCAGAGCTTGGGTGGCCGGGCAGAGCGGGCCCTCCCAGCCGGTGCACGAAGCCTGGCGGGGCCGTGAGGGCGTGGGAGCGGGCGCAAGCTCCCCTGGACGTGTTGGGGAGCACGGCGAGCCCGGGGAGCTCCGCTGGCCGCACGGTACCGCCCGGCCCGGCTCGGCCCCGGCCGCTTCCCAGCACGGTGCGACCCCCCCGGCTCGCCCCCGGTGTACCCCGTGCGGGGAGCCCGGCGGGGGTCCCCCCGGGGGATCTCCGGCGCCGTCCGGTCCCGCGGCACCTCCAGCGAACCGAGCCCACGGCCCCAGCACCCCCGACGGCCCCGGCGGCTCCTACCTCCGAGCGGCCCCCGCCGGTCCACGCTCCCCCTTCTCCCGGCTGCGGCTCGGGGCCGGCGAGCAGCGGCACATCCAGGGGGGGTCCCGGGCTCGGGACGGGACGGGGCGGCCCCCCCTTACCCCCTTCCTTCCCCAGCACTTCCCCGGCCGCGCTCCCGCTCCTCCCGGGGCTGGCCGGAGCAAGTTGCCGGAGCCCCGCGGGGGCGGCGCGTCCCGGTAAAAGTCGCGGGGCTCCGGGGAGCCGCTCCGCCAAGTCGGGCGGCGGCGGCGCCGAGCCCGCTCGGGACGGAGACCCCGGCCGGGAGTGCCGCCGGTCCCAGCCACTCCGAAAACCCGGGCTGGATCGTGCACACGCGCGCACGCGGGGCACGCGCGCCCGCCACGGGGCTTGCACACGCGCGGGGCCCCGGCGCGCCCCGCAGGAGCACAGCCTCGCGGGGCGGCCCTGCGCGTGCACGGCCGTGCACCCCGGGAAGCCGGGACCCTGCATGCACACGAGTGCGTGCACACGAGTCCGTGCACACACGAATCTGTGCACGAACAAGTCCGTGCTCACACAAATCCATGCACGCACAAGTTGGTGCACACGCAAATTTGTGCACACGCAAGTTGGTGTGCACATGAGTCTGCGCACGCAAGTTGGTGCAGACACACACACACGCACCAGTGCAAACACACAGTTGCAGGCGTGTACACGCGGCGGCGTGCACGCGCAGCAATGCACACGAGTCCATGCACACGCGAGTTCATGCACACACACGTGCGCCAGTGCAAACGCACAGTTGCAGGTGTGCGTGTGTGGCTGAGCACACGCATGGCTCACACGCACAGGGCATGTGCACCCACGTGCCTTCATGTGCGCCTCAAGTTGCACCAGGGGAGGTCCAGGTTGGGAATTAGGAGACATTTCTTCTCAGAAAGAGCAGTCAGGCGTTGGGATGGGTTGCCCGGGGAGGCGGTGGAGTCACTGTCTCTGGGGGTGTTCACGGAGAAGTTGGAGGTGGTGCTTAGGGACATGGTTTAGTGGGTAACGTTGGTGGTAGGGGGATGGTTGGACCAGATGACCTTGGAGGGCTTTTCCAACCTTAATTATTCAATGATTCTACACAAGTTCAACCTGCACGCATCTGTGCAGGCACTTTGCGATGTGCACACTGGGGACAAGCAGAGGGTCACGTGCATGGACACCATTGTGCACAGAAGCACACCCCCATGCTTTTGCATGTATAAACACACGCTTGCACGCGCAGCACACACCTGCACACAGAGCACATGCACATGCAGGACGTGGCACCAGCAGCCAACACGCCTAACGCCCAACCTGGCCCTGGTGAGGCGGCGTGTCGGGGTGCCAACACCTATCAGCCCGGCCAGGAGAGGTCAACCCTCCAAGGAAGGGAGCAGACAGAAGGGTGACACCTCAAAGCGACACCTTCCAGCGGGACAGCGAGGGCTCAGCATTGCACCTCGCCCAGGCACTGCTGGGTGCATGGGTGCAGCAGCAGCCACGCGGACGCTGCCACCCCCAGCACCGGAGCTGCAGCCCCACAGGAGCAGCCCCATTCACCCCAGGGGAGCCTCAGCAGGCCAAAAGGCAGCTGTGACTGCAGCAAGCTCCTCTGCTGCCGGGGACACCCCGAATTGCGTGGTTTTGGGGGGACTGCGCTTGGCAGTCTCCGTGTCCTCTGCAGTCTGGGGGGGCTGCAGTGGTGTGGCAGGGACACCGCAGGGCATGAGGCTGAGCAGGGAAGCAGCACTTGTGGCCCTGCGTCCTCTGGGGTCACCGCTGTGGCCGGGGGGGTGGCACGGCTGGGCACCCCCCCGGGCATGCCGAGCACCTGGGGCCGGGGGGGGGGCGCGGGGCAGCGACCCCTGGTGGCATTTCCAGAGGTGGCCCTCTGGAGGGAAAGGGGCTGCGTGCCCGGACCATCACGGGGCTGCGGAGGACGGGGGGGCTGGGGGCTCCTCTGACCCCTACCTGGAGGTGCAGGGAGTCCAACGAGGGGGGCTCTTTTTCCAGCCGAGGAGCCTCGTCCGCCTTTGCCCAGTGACCCCACTACACTCCTGGGCACGTGCCTTGGAGGGCTGCTGGCTCCAGCAGAGCCCAGAGACTTTGTAATCCCCCCCCCTTTATTTTATTTTTTTTTTTAATCCGTATCCAAATTTCCCCACTCTTCCCCTTTTTTTGCAGCCTCACATAATATGTGAGGCTGCAGCTGGGGCGCTCCTGGCCTGCAGAGCCCCCCCGCGTTACCCTCCCCACCAGGGTCCCACTGTGGAGGAGCAGCTGGGCAGAGCTGGAAACCCAGCCTTTCTCCCCAGGGGTTGCAGTGCCCGGTGTCTCTGCCCAAAGACCCAGAGATGCTGGGTGCAGGCTGCGTCCTGGCATCACCTCACCTCCAGCAACGATGCTCCGTGACCTCTTTCATCCCTCCAAGCCATTGCAGTGGGCATTGTTCAGCTGCTTCAGAGAATACACCCCTCATTCCCACCTGGAAATCTGCCTGCCTCCCCATCCTGGGAGCTGCCAAGGTGGCCAGCAATCCCCCCCAGGGCTGCCGTGATGTCTCCCCCCCCTCATCTGGCCACAACGTCTGTGGCTCACCCCCCAGCCTTCTCCCAGCCCAGAAGCTTCCCTGGCCACCTGGTTGCATGGCCCGTAGCCTGGCTGCCCCATCGCAGCAGTTCAGGCAGCACCAGTGCCTGCAGGTGAGCCTCCCGTTCATCACCCAGAAGTTTTCCCACTGCATTGACTGTTCCTGGGGTAGCGGTGGTGGAGGGGTGAGGGTGACATACACCGGTGGGGGCAGAGATCACCTTGATGGTGCCCAGTTGGTGATTTTCATTTGCAGACACCCCCCAGTCACCATCACGGCTGCACATCCTTGCAGGGGCAAAGTCAAGTCTCACGCCACGGAGCAAAAGATGCAAGCAGAGAGTCAGGGCTGTTGCAGCTCGGGGGGCTGCGAAGCATTCTGCCCCCTACCTCAGATGGCTCCCATGTCCCAAAAGAGGTCTGTGCAGCTGGCCCTTTCCCCAGCACGGCGCAGCCCAGCTCAGCCTCATCCAGCACACGGGGTCTGCACGTAGCCAGGTCCGGATGCACACCAGGGAAGCGTTGCACAGCGGTGGTGCCTGCACTGAGGAGGGGATGAGGGTGCTTGAGCGAGAGCTAGAAACAGGACCCAGGGGCTGCTGGGGTTGCAGAGGGGTGGGGGCAATGAGACGGAAGTGAATTTCTCACCTGGCAGCTCTGCTTTCCCTTGCTATTTGTTTTTACACCGAAGGTCAGTCCCCACCGTGCCGGCGGGTTGCCACAGTGATTCAACGCTGACCCTAGGTGCAAGAGGCTATTTCAGGGAAAGTGGCCTTTGCCCACCTGCTCCCAGCCAGAACGTGACAGCGTGTGTAAATGCCAGCAGGGCACAGGGGGGGACACAGGTTGATCCCTCCCACCCCCCAGCCATGCTTGTGCCTGGGGTCCCTGCTCCCTCCTGCAGCTCTGCCCCTGTCCCGTTTCCCCTAGTCCTGCTGGGAAGGTGCAAAGCTGTGGAGCCCCTGCCTGGAGAGCCCATTCAGGAGCTCCAGACCCAAGGCATCCTGCAGGGAGGACGGCATGCTCAGAGCACCCACGTGTACTCATTTTCCTGAAATGAGACCTAGGCATGTCGTCGGGTGGGCACATCCTCACTCCTACTCTGCGCTGGGTCTCAGCTGTCCCCAGCTGCAGCCAGCTCTGTCCCACTCTCCAGGACAATGCTGCCCATGTCCAGTGCAAGCCTCGAAGGTGACGGGAGCTCTGCCATGCTCCCAGCCTGACCTCAGAGCCTCTTAGCAGGATTACCCCAACTGTGGGCACTCTGTGTTCCTTGGCATTAGCCCGTCCTCCCAGTGCCCCCGCATGTCATCACGCACTGGTATCCAGCATGTCACAGGAGCAGCTTTCCGGCACAACATGTGGCCACAGCTCTGGAAGATGCTCTCCGCACTGACTGCATGGGACCCCCAGAGCAGAGGAACAACGTGGGGAGGACAGCACGAAAGAGAGACTTCAAGAGACACATCAGTTCCCAGCCATGCTCATAAAAGGACCACTCCTTGCATCAGTTTCCCTCTCCACTGCCCACGCATGGCCCCAAACCTTTTCCTGCCCACTGCCCCCAGCCCAGTGAGGGGGGAGCGGTGGTGGCACTGCTGCCCAGGGAGGTCCCAGCATGAAGGGAAGGTGGCAGTGCCTGGACACCGCTCTTGCCCCCCAGCCCCCTTGCCACCATCTGGGTCTTCGGGTGCCCTTGGACTGCTGTGGAGCGTTGAGTCCCAGAGCAGCAGCCCTGAGATAGGGCCAAGGTGGTGGGTGCAGGTGAGAGGCGCTGCCTGCCTGCCAGTTTTGTAATATGCGTAAGCCGCTCAGCAGCTTTGCTTCTGAGCTGAGTGACCCTGGCTAAGCTGTCAGGAAAGACCTACCCTGGCCTGGGCACTGCGTGGGGCCAGCCCTGCCCGCCCACACTTCCATGGCCCTACACATCCTTCCTCCTCAGGACTTGCCCAAAGCCACCCACCCCTTCCCCAGGGGTGACTCGTGTGGCCACGCAAGCCCTGGTCGGTTTTGCCACCAGCGCTGAGCCCCCTTGGTGAAAGGGACGGGTACCTGGGTGCCCCCTGCAGCTCTCGGCCACCAGATCTCAACCCTGCCGTGTCCCCCACCCCACAGTTAATCTTGGCCTCCTGCTTAGGAAAGTTAAAGCGGCTCAGAGCAGGGCCAGATGATCAGCAGGATTAAAGCCTTAATGGTACCCCTGCAGCCAGCTCAGCACCTTGCCTCTGGGCTGGCGGGTCAGCGTGTCAGTGTGTCAGTGAGTCAGCATCCACACCCCCCCCCAAGGGATGCATGCGTTCAGGGCTGCGAGGAGGGCACCGTGCTGCTGGCAAAGCAAAACCGGACACCTGGCATCCCTGAGGGACAGCGTCCCCCATCAACTGTGCTAGCTAAAGCCACAGCACTGGTACAAGGAGGGAGCAGGGAGACCTCAAAATCTTCACGTGTGTCCCCGTGCGCTTACCTGGAGCCCACATCTGCTTCTCCTGGCATCTGTATGGCAGCATGTGCTCCTGGGGAAGCACAGACACTACTGGGGGGCACCCCCTTGTGAGCAGCAAGCCCATTGGGGCTGGTGGAGAGCCTGCAGGGTTGAAGCATCCCGCAGGGGTTGTCGGCTCTTTCCCACGGGTGAGGATATTTTGAGGAGCGTTGGCCATGGCCATGCTGCCCCACAGCCTGGGGGGCTGCCCACTGCGGCTGGCTGATGAAAGCTGCCCTTTGTCCACTTGCAGGGCACAGCACAGGGCCAACCTGGGAGATCAAGTGGGTTTGTTCCCAGATAAAACAGCCCCAAACTGAGCTTTGAGCAGGTGCTTGCACAACAAGGACCCAGGCTAGCCATGTGAGATCCTGGGGGGATGAGCAGGGGGCGCTGCCTTCCACTCCAGGAGCCCCCCCATCCCGAATTGCACAGGAGACCTCCCATCAGCCACCAACTTGTGCATCACCAGCCCCTGTGAGTGGGTGCTATGGGTTGAGAGCAGGGTCACTGGCTAGCATTTAGGGTGGCTACGAGAGGGGAACTGGGCTGGGTGCAATTGCAGGGGGGCAGTGAGAGGTGATTATGGTGGGGGTTTCTGGTATTTGCAGTGGGGGTCACAGGATTTTTGGGGGGAGGCTGTGGCTTGCCATCTGAGGTCATCCTCCAGAGCAGAGCTCCCAGAGCTGTGCTATGCTGAGCTCCTCTCAGGTTTGATCTGTGTGGAAAACAGCATCTTTGGGGGGGTATGGCCCCTCAACTCTACCTACTCTGCTGGGAAATTGTTCCTCTGATGCTCACGCTACAGGCCACCCTCCTTTAGTCCCCACAGTGAGATGCTAAATGGTTCCCAGCCCCTGCCCTGCTCCTGGGTCCCCCTGCCACAGGCACTCGTGGGGGAAGAGCCCCCTGCACAGCCCTGCTCACAGTCTGTGTCCAACACCCCATAGCACTCCGGGAGCCCCAGAAGCAACAAAGGCCCCCTTGCCTCCCAAAACATTGATGCTGCCCCCAGTTGCAGCATTTTACAGCCCATGCACTGCTCCAGCACCCCCAGCACCCAACACGCTCCCAGCCAGAGCCAGAGCAGGGCTGAGCAAGCCCAGGGCCAGGGGTTGGACCTTCTGGCCAAATAGGACCGTTTCCCTCACCCTGGTGGTGCCAGGAGAAAGCAGTCAGAGCCTGGACATTGTGTTTCCACCCATTTATTTGGGAAAGCTGCACCAAAGTATTGAAATAAATTAAAAGCACAGAGCACGTGGGTGCATTGCATACATGAGCACCAGGAAGACAAAGGCAGAGTAGGATCTTCAATAGAGATGTGGGTAGACAGGACAGAGCACCAGGGAGTCCCAATTGCTGCAGAACCCTCTATGATAAAGTAGTATTAGCTGCAAAACTAGAGGTACAAAAAAAAAAAAAATCTGCACCTTTAATACAGCCTTAAAGGCAAAGTCTGACTCAGACCTCCCTGTAAGGAGGCACAGGGCTGGAAGAAACCTGAGTGGTGGGGTGGGCAGCAGGGAAGAAAAGTTCAAAGCCCAGAGGAATGAGGGGGGAAGTGCATGGGACCTGGCCAGGAAGCAAGGCCATCCTTCACAGCTTCACATCCTCCTGGGAGCAGAGGACTGCATCTTTCCGTTGTGGTTTCGGGGTCCTTCGCAAAGCCATACCCTTCATCCTCCGCTTTCCGGCCTCTTAATTGTGCCTCACTCCCCTGTCCCCAACAATAGCACAGATTTGATGCATGATTTGCTATAGTGGGGGAAAAAAAGCAGGACTGCCTCCTGTCCCCCCAAGTTTCTCTGCTTTGAGGGAACAGACCCATTCCCCATCCCACACCATGCTCCCCACTGCGCGGCAGTCAGCCCGCAGCCCGAGGGAGCTTCTCCCCACGCAGTCCCCACCAGAAAGACAGTCCTGGAGGAGGGGGAACCCAGAAGTGCTCCCCTAGCCCTAGCTACAGCCACAGGCATCAACAATCATGTCAGGAATGTCAGTCTTGACAATGTTGCTGTTGCGATCAAAGTAGAGGACAGAGAGAGGCCGGCGTCGCGTGGGCACGCAGCAGGAGTGCCCCGATGCCTGGATGTTGTTGGCTTTGACGAGGTTGAAGACGGCTGTATGGAAGGAAGATGCCATCCCGGGGCTGCCTGCCACGTGCAGAGGGCACTGACCCACACAGTAGTTTATCTGGTAGCCCTCAGGCTTAATGATCCAGTCGTTCCAACCAATGTCGCGGAAATCCACGTAGTAGTCTTTGCGGCAGCAGAGGTTGGAATTCTGGCTGCAGCGGAGGCTGCGCTTGGCCACCCGGTGTCCCGGCTCCCGCACCTTTGCCTCGGCCACCAAGAAGGGCTGGTGGGAATGGGTGGCATTGACTACGGCCACCACATCACCCCTGTCCCCACGGCTTTCCACTTCCAGCCGCAGGGTCCTGCGTTCTCCCCTAAAGAAACTCCGCAGGGCAGGCATGAGGGAGAAGGTGCGCCAGCCGCTGCCTTTGGCGCTCAGTCGACGCTCACTCAGCAACACGCGATCTCCCCCCACCGTGTCACCATCCCCACCAGCCAGGAAGATGCTCAGGGTAAGGTTGGCTACCAAGTCTCGGGGAACTTGCAGATAGAGCCAAAGCTGAGCTTGCAGGATGTGAATGTCCTGGTCTTGCGTGTGAGTGAACTGGAACTGCAGCCCCATGCCAGAGGGAGACGTGGGCTCTGAAGGGAGAGAGGAGAGAGAAGGTGAATGCTGAAGGAGGATGCTGGGGCAGGTGAGGCTGCAGCAGCATCATCAGGGCTGATCTTCTGGCTTCTTTTGGGGGAAGACCTATAAAACTCCTTCCCTCCACACAGGGGCTGTCCCTCCCTTCCCTGGGGATGCTGCGTGGTAAGGCTGCATGTGTGTGTGTGCAATGAGGGACTGTCCCACCCTGCCTGGCAGAAAGGACACAGAAGGAGGCAACAGGGACCTGCTCTCACCTGGCCCTTCGTTTGCCACGCAGGGCCAGGCTGGAGGGTCCCTGCAGCCCCCCCAGTCCCCCTACCTGGGCACCCTGGGCTGCCCCTGGTCGTCAGGAAGGGACCTGAGCAGCCAACGCATCACCAGCAGCTCCAGGAGCCCTCCTGCACACAGCAGGTGCCCGAAGGAACAATCCCGTTCCCATTGCCTCTGGGACCCCCATCTCGCCGCAAGTGGGTGGCCAGCAGCGGCTCCGCAGCCCCCCCGAGGGTCGCAGGCTGCGCACCCTCCCGGGGCTCCCCCGGACAGGGACCAGCCCCAGGGCTGGGGACTCCGTGCCCCGGGGGGGTTGCGCCGAGCCGGGGACCTCCCGCGGGCCGCCACCGGGTGCAGCCCAGCCGGGATGCCTGCTCCTCGGTGGCCGGGCTGAACCCCCCGGGGATCGCTACGGTTCCCCGGAAAGCTCTGGCACCCACCTGGCTCGGCGAAGCTGATGATCTCGTAGCCCCGCTCCTCGGCGTCGGGGCCCCGGCGAGCACCGGCCGCTTGCAGGCGCCGCACGGCGCGGGCAACGGCGGCTCGGGGCACGGCGTGGGAGAGCCTCGGCCGTTCCCGGAGCCGCAGCTTCTCCAGGAGCTGCCGCTTGGCCGCCTCCTCCAGCAGCCGCCGCTCCGCACCGGCACCGCACGACGGGCACCGGGGCTCCGCCGCCGCGCACAGCACCGCCGCCAGCAGCAGCCACGGACCCGCGCCCCGCGTCGCCATCGGCACCGATGGGACCGGGACCGGGACCGGGACCGGGATGGGACGGGACGGGACCACGAGTGGTGCGGAGCCGCCCGCCCGCTTTGGGCACCTGCAGCCGGGGGCGGGCCCGGTGTCCCCCCGCCATTGGCCGGCTCACCTGCCCGTCCCGTCGGGCTGTGGCCGGGGCGGGGGATTACCGGGATTAGCCCCCCCCCGCGGAAGGGGTAAGGGGGGGGGACGATGCCTTGTGGTGCAAGGGAAGGGGCTTCGAGAGCACCGGGACGCCCCCGTCCCGTCCCGTCCCGTCCCGTCGAGAGGGGTCCCCGGGTCGGCCTCGGGGCTCCCGGGGGGGGCGGCTCCAGCCCCCGACCCACGGAGGGCACCGCGGGGGCCAGACACGAGCGGCTGCATGCAGGGGGGGGGTGTGCACGGGGGTCTTGAGTGTGCACATGGGGGTTGCACACCCTGTAGGAACTTGGGATCTGCACATCTGCAGCTCACCCTACTGTCTGCCCGGGGTGCCAAGGGATCCGGCCAGCCCCCCCCCCCCCCCACCACCACCACCAGGGGTCCAGGGTGCTGAGCTCCTCTGCATGGCCCAAAATCTGCAAGTGAGGGCTGGGGTGAATCCTGCCCAGGTGGAGGAGTGGTGTTTCTGCAGGACAGATCCCAGCGCCACCTGCCTGCTCCCAGAGCCCACAGACCTGTCCCCACGCCCTGGGCATTGTTCCCCACACACCCTGCAGCCCCCCCAGCAGGGCCAGGGTGGTTCATTGCTGACCGAGCACCCTGCAGGGTGCCCAGAACAACTCCTGCAGCTCCTGGGCACTGCTCACATCTCTGGGCTTTTGCATCCTCACCATGTGATGAGCTGGGGTCGGGGGGGGGGGTCTCAGCCTTTTCACAGAATGCCTGAGGTTGGAAGGGACCTCTGAAGATCATCTAGTCTACTGCAAGACACAACCCCTTCTTTTCTTCAGACTCACCCCAGGACAGAGTGGGCAGAGCCAGCCTCAGGGCAGGGCAGGTGCATGATGTGCACCCCCCTCCACAAAAATCTAAATGAATGTTTGTATGTACTGCAGCTAAACGAGGTGGCAGAGAGTGTCACAGCAACTTGACAATGGTCTTCAGATTCCCAGCCCCAGGTGCTGTGCTCAGAGCAGGGCGCACAGCCTGAGTGCAGGGCACAGTCTTGTAGAAACCACTCAAAACTGGTTCAAGGTGAGATGTTGCGGGGGCAGCAAGAGAGCTCAGCACCCTTCTGCCAGAGCAGGGAACCCACAGGGTGCACTGGGAACCTGAAACCCAGCCAGGCCTTCAGCCATGTCCTGCACCCACTGTGCCATGCAGCACTGACTCCAAGGTCTTGACCACACAGAGCCCCTGCCTCTGGCCAAGCACAGAGGTGACGTGTAAACAGAGTGGGCTGTCTGGGAAAAAGCACCCACCGGAGATGATGCAACCACAGTGCAAGGGGCAAAGTTCTCAGCTGGCTGAGCCTGCTGGCAGCTCCCAGAATAGCCCAGGAATGTCAACAAGGAGGAAAGAGTGGGCACAGCGTGGCCTGGGAGCACGGCTCCCACAGGGGCTGTGAGCCACGGCCACAGGCAGCAGGCAGCCAGCACTGCCTGGGTACCAGCAGGGCTGTGTGTGTGCTGCTTCCATCCAGGCTCTGACACAGGGGCACTGGTGAAGCACAGGCTCTCATACATGTGATGCTGTCACTCCTGCTTGCACACAAAGCACACGCCAGCAAGTTCCCCTGTCTGCACACATGCATATGCCCACAACCATGCCTGCTTTGTTGCACGCGCTCGCTTACACAGATTGCTCTGCAGTACACAACCAGCTGCATGCTGCCTTGCACACATGCGCTCAGTCTGCCTCCCACATGCTAGGGCGCACGCTCAGTTCATGGACATGCTCTCACGTGCTCCTCGTGTACCTTGCTGGAAGTGGAGCAGTTCCTTTGGGGCTTAATTCCCTGCAGGGTCGGGCTGCTGCTGCCTTCAGCTCATGTTGGGAACCGGGTCCCTGTGGCTGACAGTCCCCACATGCAGACATCCCCACTGTCCCACTGGCAGACGCTGGCTCAGGTACTAGGCAGGTGGCCACAGACCAGGGGATCATTGAAGCCTCTGTGCCACCACCACCTTCCAGCCACCACACCACTTCTTCACACACACAGGAAAGGGAAACTGAGGCACAATGCCTTCCTGAATTCCTCCTTCCCTGCCAGATCCACAGAGCCACAGTCAGGGCTGTGGCACAGCATGGAACAGGGGAGGCAAAGAGTTGGGCAAAGAGAGTGAATTGCTTTCTAACCCACCTTCCTTTCCATGCTGAGGAGCAAGATGTCCCCAAAGGGATGAACCCCTTCGAACCTACTAGGATCTTTCAGGACTAGCCAACACCATGCAGCTGCCCCCATAAGCACCCATTTCCCTCTAGTTTAGCAAGAGCATCCGATCTGCCCAGATCCCTCGCACTGCAGCCACGTGCCCCCTCCCACACTCTGCACGGCCAGATCTAGGCCAGGGGTCAGCACAGAGCTGTGAGCGGTTCTTGCACCCATTGCGTAAGTGTCTTGTTGATTAAGCAGTTCCCAGAAAGCAAAGACAAGGGACCAGCCTGACCAAAATACCTGCCCAGGTCCCCCCGGGCCCAGCACTCGCTGCACACATGGCTTCTGGGCCTCTGACCTCGTGTCCGGTGGGGCAAGGGTGGCACCTGCCAACCTGACCTACAGGTGCCAAATGGCTGCGGTGAGCAGGGACACCCCAGGAGCTCACGCACAGGTGCCTGATCATGGCTCCTGCGGTTGTGCCTGTTTCTGCACGGCTCTGCCCACTGATCCCAGCCGAGGAATTGCCAAATCGAGCCAGGACCGTGGGTCTGGGACCGTGGCTCCATCACAGAGAAGCTTTCTCCCCACAGGCTGCAAGTCAGCGCCCAGGCTGGGGGCTCGGGGCAGCACCAGCAGGGCTGGTGGCTCAAGGCATTGCAGCGAGTCCTGAAAGGGGTTCCCAAGGCATCTGCTGTAACAGGGCGAGGGGACAGCCTCAACTTGCACCAAGGGAGGTTTAGGTTAGGAATTAGGAGACATTTCTTCTCAGAAACAGCAGTCGCGCTGTGGAACAGGCTGCCCAGGGAGGTGGTGGCGTCACCATCCCTGGGAGTGTTTAAGGAAAGGTTGGAGCCGGTGCTTGGGGACATGGTTAGTGGGTGATATCGGTGGTAGGGGGACGGCTGGACCAGATGATCTGGGAGGCCTTTTCCAACCTTAATGACCTTAATGATTGTATGGCAGTGCCCCGGGCTTGAGGGCCTGCACCAGACTGGCACCCCGGGGCTGCGGCCCTGCCAGCGGGGCCGGGAAGAGCCGGGCCCAGCAACACCAGGGCCCGGGGCCGGGGCTCGGCGGCCCCCGTTCCCTCACTGCCGGGTCCCCCCTGGGCCGAGGGGCGAGCGGGCGGACCGGACCCGGACCCCCGGTAACGGCTTCGCCTCTCGCGGCCCGCGGGCGCCTCCCGGCGGCGGCCGGGGTCCGATCGCTGGGGAAGGGGCTCCCGGGGGCTCCCGGGGGCTCGGCGCGGGCCCCAACAGCACCCGAGAGGCCCCGGCGAGGCTCGAGGCTCCCCCGATGCCTCCGAGCCAGCGCCGCGGGCTGGCAAGTGCCCGTGTGAGACGGCAAATTAAAGATTAAACCTTTTCAAGGCAACGCCGGAGGCTTTCAGGAATTCCCACCCCTCCCCTGCCAGCCGGGCGCTGCCAAGAGCCACCCAGCTGGCGTGGCGCGCCCGGCCCTTTGCTTCAGGGTCTGTTGATAGTGGCAAAGGCTCCTTGCAGGAGCCACCGGCCGCAGCCACGCATCCCCTCAGCAGAGCGGAGACCCCAGGGGACAGCACCTCTGCACAGGGCTTGGCACAGCCCAAGGGCACAGCGCCCGTGCTGGGTTGAGGCCGGCTGCACGGCCTTTGTGGTGCTGGGCCAGCTTTGGGGGGGCTGCAGGGAAGGGGCTCCTGCTGGGTTTGTGCCCCCAGGAAGCAGCAGGACGGGCACAGCAGTGCCTCGAGGCACCTGGGCTTTGCCTGTTGAAGATACCTCCTCCAGAGACCCACCTGTGGACGGGGAGCCCCGGCAGGAGCTCAGTGTCAGAGCATGGGGCGAGGGGCCCCAGCAGTGTGAGCGTCCCCCTCGTGCCCCTCGTCTCTCCTAGCAGCCTGGGAAGCTGCACCCTGCTGCCCTTGGGGTTTCTGTTCTGCTCCCTGGCTGGACACTACTCTGCGACCATGCTCACACCAAGGTTTCTTTCGCAGAGGAGGAATAGACTTGCAAAATGTCGGGGCTGTGGTGAGGCCCAGTCAGTGCTGCCAGGACCACCGGCCTCAGGGGTGGGTGGGGGGATCCTCGTGTGCTGGGATCCCTGGGGCCTGGCTGCAGAGAGAGACAGGGATGGGGATTTCTGTCCTCTGCCACCCCCCAGCTGCTGGGAGAGCTCACCCCATGGTGCTGCCACCGGGGGATCCCCCAGCCTTGGTCACCCTCAAATCGGGACAGGGCTGTGGGCTGCACCCGGGCATCCTGTGTGCCCAGAGAGGGGGGCAGCCTGCATGCGTGGAAAGGAGAGCATGGGGTGCGGGCCCCAAGCCCTGCTCAGCCGGGGAATCTCTGACTAGAAGAGGTTGGGGAAAATGCGGTCAGGTGGCTGGCAAACCCCTAGAACAATGCATTCTGCCCTGGGCTCAAACTGTCAGGGGCAGGGAAGGGCTTCGGGGGCCAGGGACCCTCTCGGGGGAGCTGCCAGGGGTTACCCAGGCCCCCCCCAACCAGCAGGACCCCACTGTCACCATGGGGCACCACTCCCCAGCAGCAGGAGTTGGCACGGGGACAACTTTTGGACCCAGGGGGTAGGCAGCAGTCCCACAGGGCTGGCAGGCAGACCCCACCGCGGGTCCTGCCATGTCCAAAGCACACGTGCAGCCCAGCAAAGGGCAGAGCTGGGGAACAGGAGCTGAGCTGGAGAGGGGGCTACTGCATGGCAATGCATGCCAGCCCTCTCTGCTCTGAGCCCCATGGGGAGCATGTTGCTGGGTCAAGGAGGGGAACCAAGGGCACCCCAATCCCACAAGAGGCTCGTGGTACCTCAGAGCTTGGCCGAGGGTCTTTGGCTCACGCATCTCTGAGCCCAGGCAGCTGCAGGGCCACAGGGCTGCAGCCAACATCTCCTCTTGCCCTGCAGCTCAGCCCCTTTCTGCCCCAGCCTGCTGCAGCCTAGAGAGCTCAGCACTGGCCCCAGGAAAGCTGTTTGTTAAATAAATACAGGCAGTGAAAAGAGGCATTGAAAAAGGAGGGAAAAAAAAATCAGAAAACAAAAAAACAAACATCAAATCCTCTTTGGGTTTGCGCAACTGGCCTTGGGTCCCAGACAGTATTGATCCCCGAGTCTTCCACCCTGCCCGTGCGGCAGCTGGGTCAGCAAGAACCCTTCAGGGCTGAACCCCAGAGACTCTGGGGCCTGAGAACCTTGCCCTCAGCACCGTGCTCCTGCGACCTGATGGGGAGATGCGGGTCCCTGCCCCAGCAGCTCAGTGAGAGGACGTGAGTCCCACAGGCAAGCACCGTTTCCTGCTCGTTTCTGTTCCATCTCTGCTTGCAGCACCACAGGTGCTCTCCAACAGCCTGCAGCCCAACTCTGGCTCCAGACAGGGCCACTCACAGCCCTGACCACCTCAGCCTGGTCTCCCCTCCCTCCACTGCTCCTCTTCCCCCTTGGTTCGGTTGTCTCCAGCCGCTGGGGTGGTGGGGTCCGTGCCTGCGTGGCTGATCACAGGGCTGCGGTGGCTCTGCTCTGTCCCAGCTGGCTGCGCACACCTCCCCGGGGTCTGCCCCCACGAGCTGCCCTCTCCCACCACAGCACCTTCTCCCTGTCCTCTCGGCCCTCGCACATGGGGGACACGTGTGGAGCAGTGGAGAAACCCGAACGCAAGATTACGTAACGGGGCCAATGTGTCAAAGCCGCCCTTTGCCCCCGGCTCTCACGGCACCAACGTGTCCCACGGCGCTGCCAGCCAGGTTGGCACGGGGCAGGGCGGGCAGCCACGAGGCCAGAGGCCAGAGATGTGCCAAGAGGCTGCTCCCAGGAAGGGAACTGTTGTGGGGCTGCAGGCAAGGCTGGGCTTCGTGGGCATCATGGCTCTGGCCATCTCCATGCACTTTAAGAGAGAAGTGTTGCTCCGTTTCATCCTGAATTGGGACAATAATGGCCAAATGCAGATGGTTTTGGTGGAATGGGACGTTCAGCCAAATGGTGCCTTCCCTGGTGGGAATCACAAACACCCCATAGGTGGGGTCCCACCCCATGCTCTGGATCTGGTTGAGATAGGACAGGGATTCTGCACCCCCCAGGAAAGGCAGCCAAGGGAGCCTGAGAGCTGTGGGGGCTGGCATGATTACAGCCTCTGGGCATGGCGAGTCCCAGCAGCAGGTGCCCAGCCCCACTGCCTGGTTTTTATGGCCAGGCAGGTGTTCAGAAGGGGACTGTGCATGGCAGCATGGGTCGGTTTTGTGCCATCGTGGGTCTGTCTGCACTAGGGCATATCCATCACCTTGCGGCCTGGGGGCAGAGGGAAGATGAGCTGGCTGATGGCAGGGCACAGGGACGTGCACCCATGGACATGCACACGCTATGGCTGGGAGTCATTTATTGACACTTTCCTCCCAATAGCACCAGTTCCCCCTCCCTCACCCCTAACAACCTCACGTCCAGCTGCTGCATGGGGCTCTGCAGCATCTCTCTCCTCTCTCTCCTTGCCAGCTCCCAGCTTATTCTCAGCTCCTCAGCTCCCCCAGTAGCAGGAGGTGGCCTGGCTGATGCCCATGACCAGAGGACCGCACGTTCAAGTTGCAGCACCACAACATGGCCTGGGTTGGGGGAGCAGCGGTGGGGAGGCTGGGCTGCCCTGAGCCACCCCAGATCAGGGTGCTCAGCAAGGGAGTTGGGCAGGAAGGTCTGGATTCCAGCAGGAGCAGGGCTGAGAGGCCATGGCACAGGGGTTGAGAGGAATCCATGGGCAGATCTGAAAGGGGAAAGAGGTGTGCAGGAGGCCAGGGCAGAGAGGACTTGCGGATTCAGCACCGCCCTGATGCTTCAGCCTCGGGAGGAGAAAATGCCTTGGCAGGGCTCACGCCTGGCAGCAGCTCTCCAGCTCTTGCGCTGCCAAGGAGGAGCTGGGAGGAGGAGGAGTCCCGCACAGCACCCATCTTGCCCCCAGGCCTCCTCCAGTGGCAGGTTAGGTACAGCCACAGGCATCAACGATCATGTCGGGGATGTCGGTCTTGACGATGTTGCTGTCCCGGTCATAATAGAGCAGAGAGAGGGGGCGACGCTGTGTGGGCACGCAGCAGGAGTCCACGGCTGCATCTGCGTTGTTGGCTTTGATGAGGTTGAGGACGGCTGTGTGGAAGGAGGCAGCAAGGCCAGGGATCCCAGCCATGTGCAAGGGGCAGAGCCCTGCGCAGTAGTTCATGTGGTATCCCTCTGGCTGGATGATCCAGTCCTCCCAGCCGATCTCCTTGAAGTCCACGAAGAATTCCTTGCGGCAGCACATCCGCGAGTCCCCGCTGCAGTCAATGCCGCGCCGCTGGACCCGATGGGGCGTCCTGTCCCGGGCCTGGGCTGCCACAAACGGCCAGTGGGAATCGCTGTGGCCAGCCAGAAGGGGAGGCCCGGAGTCCTCAACCATTTCTAGCTCCACCGTCAGCCTCCTGCTCCCTTGGCTGAAGAGGCTCTGGACAGCTTGGCCCACATCCAGCGTGGCCCAGCCAGCCCTCTGCACCTCCAGCAACGTCTTGCTGACCACGGTCATGTTCAGCCCCGTCAGGTCTGGCTGCAAAAGCTTCACCGTGACCTGGTGCGTCCCAGGGCCAGGGGATGCCCAGAACAGGTAGAGGTTGGCTTGCAGGATCTCGGTGCCCTCACCCAGCTCCTGGGCGAAGTGGAAATGCAGGAGGGTTCTGAGGGAAGTGGAGGACCCTGCGCACAGGACCAAAAGCAGAGTCAGGAGGTGGCGGGGAGGAGGGACCCCCAGCCTGGGAGCACCAAAGCAGAGCAGATGGGAGGCACGTCTAAACCAGGGAGCGGGAAGCAGGACACGGGGGGTGTCAAGGGGCCCCCACTTTCCAGCACTGCTCTGCTTCTCCTTCTGCCGCTGCTCTGAAGCAGCAGCACCTGGGCCTGGTGCTTAATGCAGCAACCTGGCCTGGCTCCACCTTCTCTGCCCCGAAATCCCCCTTGTCAGGGAAGCTGCTGAGAATTTTGGAGGTTATCTGGCTGTGTAAACCAGCCCCGGATTTAAGGCGGTCACACCAACTCGCACCGCCGGCACCACCTCTACTTTCCATGGCTGGAACCCACCGCCTGCTCCTGCACGTCCCACTCAGCAGCAGCAGCATTTTGGGGTTGCCAGGCTTCCTCACCAAGGAGGGGGAGCGACGAATGCCCTCCTCTGCGGTCTGGCACAGCACAGCAGGGCAAGAGGTTGGACCCGTGGCTCACGCCTGCTCCTTCGTTTCCAGGAGCTGGGAGACATCTCCACTTTGCCCTCATGTGCAGGAACACCATGTGCCATGGAGGAGCGTTGTTCCCAGAGGTATTCAAGGACAAAGCAAGCCCCCGATATCCCACAGCAGCCATGCAAAACACACAAAGGCCTGCAAGGGGTGCACGTTCCCCCCAGCACCTCGCTGAGCAGCAGCTTGGTCTGGGCAGTGACAGCTCGGGAGGATGGTCTGCAGTGTGCGGGGCCTATTCTGCCTCTTTCCAAAGGCTGCGTTTGCCTGGGAGTGGGGGCACGGGACCCTGCTTTTCCAGGGATGCCTGTAAAGGACCCCTGAGCACGTTTTGTGGAGCTCTCTCTACCCAGGAAGGCCGATTCCGGAGCGCCACGTGGCAGCCCACCACTTCGGTTAGGAAAAACACTGCGGGGAGCAGATGGGCTTTGGAATCAACTCCACGGATGATGAACTTCTGGGGAACCGGGGCCTGAAATCACACTTGGATTAACCTGCCCACCTGACCCACCCACCTCTAGCACAAGCGGGGAAGGTCCAAGAGAAACGGACAACTTAACGAGACCCCGCAGCCTGTCCTTGCTCCCACCCATCCTCTCACCCCCACAAATCACTGAGAGGGGCCCCGGGGTCTCCACGGTGCTTCCCCTCCCCGTGATGAGGGGTGGCTGCTCAAGGCAAGCTCGGGACATGGGTGCAAAGGTTCTGGCCATGGAGCGTCCCGGTGCCAGCCCCTTCGTGCAGGCGCTCTCGAGGTACCTGTGCCCAGGAGGAAACCTCTCAGCACCTTCCCCGCACCCCACCATGCCCCCCACCCTTGGGGTCCCGTCCCACCACACCCACAGGGTCCGGGGGTTCTGCACACACCTGACTCGGCAAAGCTCAGGATCTCGTAGTGCTGCACGCCCGGCACAGGGGGTGGCTGAGGGACGCCGCCAGCACGGAGCACCCCCGGGGCGCCAGGCACATCGGTGCTCTGCACCCGCATCCTTCGCAGGGCGGTCAGCAGAGCCCCCCGGGACGTGGGCTGGGTGATGTTGGGCCTGTCCGGCAAGCGGAGCTTGGAGAGGATGCTCTGCTTCGCCAGCGCGATGAGGACGTCCCGCTGCGTGGCGGGGGCCAGGGCCGCCAGCCCGCAGGCCGGGCACCACAGTCCCTTGGCGGCTGCCACCCTCAGAAGGCTCAGGAGCAGGAAAGCCACCGCGGCCGTCATCCCCGGTGCCCACAGCTGACAATTCGGGGGTCCCGGCACAGCAGGTTCCTCGAACCGTCCCGATAAACCCGAGTCAAAGCGGGACAGCAGAGCTGGTGCCGGGAGAGCGGCGGTAAGGGCAGTGGTGCTGGAGCCGGCAGGAAGGGTTTGTTTTCCCGATGTGACCACAAATATTGGCTGATCCCGGGCGAGATAAACGCCCCTCTGATCCCACAGGAGCCTTTCCTGGGCACGGGGCAGCCGCGGGTGCTGCTGATCCCCGGGGTTAAGGTGGACCCGAGCAGTGGGGGCTCGCCCACGCACCCGGGGCGCCAGCGCCCGCTCGGAGCTGGGGTTTGGGGCTGGGAATGGGGGGCACCATTCACACCCTGGGGGACTGCTGGGGGGGTCCCCAAGTGAGTGGGGGTCTCCACGTGTGCTGAGGGCAGATAGGGGGTCCCTGTGGTGTGGGGCTGCTGGGCAGCTGGGGGGTGGGGGGCGTCTCTGGGCAGACAGGGGGGCCCTCGTTAGGCAGCGGGGGGGTGCTCATGGAATGTGGGGGAGATCCTGGGCAGCCAGGGGGCATCCGTGGATGGGGGGGGGGCTCAGGGCAGATGTGGGGGGGGCTCTTGGGCAGCTGGGGGGGGTCGTGGGCAGCCAGGGGGGGGTCGTGGGCAGCCGGGGGGACCCTGAGCAATGGGGGGGGCTCCTGGGAAGCCGCGGGGAGCCCTCGCTGGGCAGCCAGGGGGGGCTGTGGGCAGAGGAGGGGGACTCCTGGGCAGCTGAAGGGGGGGTCCTGGGCAGCCAGGGGGGGCTCTGGGCAACGCGGAGACCCCCGGGTACACCGTGGGGGGGGGGGGGCGGGGGGGTCTGCCCTCGCGTGGGGCCCGCCCCCAGCCCGGAGTGGGGCGGGGCCTCCGGGCGCGAGGGGGCGGAGCCCGGTAGAGCAGCCCCGCCCCCCCCGCTCCGAGCCCCGCCCCCTCCTCATCTGGGGCCCCGCCCCCTCCGGGCCTCCCCCGCACCAGGGGGCGCCTCCAGCCCCCGGTTGCCATGACAACGGCGGGCGCGCCGCGGTGACGCAATACGCACGGAGCGGTGACGCAGCACGCCGGGGGCCCGCCCCCTTTCCCTTCCCTTCCCTGCCCTGCCCTGCCCCTCCCCTCCCCTCCCCTCCCTCCTCCCCTCCCCTCCTCCCGCCCCTCCCCCTCCCTTCCCGTTCCGGTCCCTCCCCGCCTCCCCCGCGCCGCTCTCCCCGCGCCCCCCCTCCCGCTCCGCCGCCCCGCCCGGGCGGCCCGCGCTGGCCCAGGCCCGGCCCCGGGGTGGCGGCGGCGGCGGCGGCGGCAGCAGCCCCGGCCCCGGCCCCGGCCCCGGCCTCGGCCCCGGCCTCGGCCCGGCGGCGCAGGGCCCGGCCCGGCCCGGTGAGTGCGGAGGGGACGAGGGGGGGGAGGCGGGAGGCCGGAGGCCGGGAACGGAACCGGGAGCGAGACCGGGGCAGGGGCTGGGAGCGGAGCGAGGCAGGGAGCGGGGCCGGGACCGACAGCGGCACCGCCACCGGGCTGGGAGCCGTTGGGGCAGCCGGGCCGCTTCCCCGCACGCTGCTCCCCCCCCCCGGGACCGGCCCGGCCGCGGGTCTCCGGCCTCCAGGGCGAGCCCCGGCCTCGCCCTCCCGGTCCCCGCCACCGGGAGCAGCCGGCGGAGCACCCGGCCCGGTGCCCCGGTGAGGCGGAGCAGCAACAGGTGAGCGGGGCCCGGCGCCGCCATGGGAGCCCCGGGAGCTCGGGGAGGGGACCCGGGCCCTCAGCGGCGGAGCCTTCGCCTCCACACGCGGCCCTGGAACCCCCGCCCCCCCCCTTCCACCGCTGCCAGGGCCGGGCCACGGGGAGCTGGGGGGGCTCCGGGGGTGCTCGGGGGGGGGGGGGTTCTGTGGCCCCCTGTTCTCCGTCAGTCCTCGCCGTGCTTTTGACTGGGAAGCGTTGGAGCTCGGTGCTTGGGGCCGGGCGCTGCTCTGGCACCGAGGCTCCCAGGTAAGTTGCTGTTGTTCCCGGGGGGGCCCCTTCAGCTATTTGGAGCTGGCTCTCGGTGGGGTCCCCCCGAGCTCCTCGTGTGCTGTGGAAATGGATGTGACGGGGGCTGGGGGGTTGCTACCTCTCTTCTGTCCCCCATTTTGTGAACGGCTTTTTCATCCCTTTCCTCCCATCCTTTAGTTCCTCACATTCTGTGTTATATCTTCAGCTGATGGCAACCTTTTTCCAGTTATTGTTCTTTCCGGCCTCTCTCTTCTTGTTTTAAGAAGCTGAGCCTGGGTCTACGCTGCTGCACTGGTCTCTGGTTTTATAAGGGGCTTGATAACGTCTCTTTCAGAAGCCCCAGGAGGGGTGCGTGCCTTTCAGAAGAGAATCCAACCCGTGCCAACACCTTGTCGATAGGCAAGGCTCTAGCCAGTTGATGACTGGTTTATTGAGGGAGGTCTGCAAGCCCTAATGGGTTTCTGCTTCACTTTTATTATGGATCGCTCTGTTACTGACCAGCTGTTAGGCTGCGGAGAGTCTGAACTGGCCTGAGCTCAACTGCTTCTGCCCTGCCTGCTCTCTGTATACTTTTCTGTCTTTTATGAGGCTTCAGTGCTGTCAAAAGAGGTCTGGGGGGAAAAAAAACAAGGAAAAAAAAAACATTTCTAATCATTTATGCTGATATCTTAAATAGATGTGCCTTAGTACTAGGGTTTGTAAGGGAATGAGCTCCAGTGTCAGGAACACGGAGCCAGCCTCTGGCAGAAGCTGCTCAAGTGCAGAGCCTCCAACTGTCCAGGATAAGGCTTTATTTTCCCTAGAGCTCAAGGATGCGGCTGGAATTGTGAATAGAAAGAAACCTTGAGTTTATTATTGCTTCTGCTGCTTTTGCAGCCTCTGTTTGTTCAAAGTGATCCATTAGAATCTGAACCACAGCTGAAGAGGATTCAGATGTGACGGGAGCTGGAAACACAAAGCTAGCCTTAATCCTGCACGTGTTGCTGAGTAGATGCAGATTCCTGTCTGTCTTCAGTTTTGGAGTAAAGTCAAAGTTTAAAAAGCGGGAGAAGAGTACCGAAAAGAAGTGTTGGTAAAGGAAGATAACGTGCTTGGGGAGCTGGAAACATTGCCAAACTTTGGTGTCTGTTTATCACCAAACAAAGGATAGGCTGAAGAATTATATCCTAACGGTAGCAAAAGGGAGGGAAACCCTTTGGCAGAGTTCTGTGGCCGCTGCTTCAATACCTGGGGAATACCAGCAGCAGAGCTGCCCTTACCTGCCAGCTGTGCTGGGGACACTGGCTGGTGTTACAAAGAAAATACTTGAGAGGAGAGCAGGACATAGTCCACAGATATCCCGTGCCATTGCCCTGTACAAGAATTATTTTCTTCCATCTGCATGAGGAGCAATGGGAGTGTGTTGTAGGACCTCATCTGCTCGTCAAAAGCAAACGCCTGCCCGTGTACAGATCAAAATGCTCTGTGCCCTTGCTGATTCCAAGTCTCTGTCTCGGTGTTCCTTTTCCCGCTGACAGCATGCAAAGAAATTCCATGTGTGGCTGGTCTCGGTTTGGTTTTCTCTCACTGGTACTTGCTGAGAATCTCACCTTATCTCTTGCTTCGACCTGTTCTCCATCTCCCTTTGAGACCTGGGGGTCTGGTTCCCTGTAGTAGCTTCAGGTAGTTCCGATTCCTTACGCTCCATTCTTCTGTCCTGTTTGATTCCTGTAGGCTGTTAAGGCTGACTGGCATAACCTCTGTGTCCTTCTCCTTGAATTCAAGCTAGAAATTCTCCATTAAATCGTACCAAGGATACCTGTAGTAATCTTCCTGCCTTACTGAATGACAATTCAGTAGCTTGCAGTTGGCTTGCTGAATTTTTTTCCCCAGCAGATGTTCTCTTAGGGTCTGGCTTCTCCCATCCACAGCTCTTTGTATTTTCAGTGCGCTATTAAACATTTATTTCTCAAGACTTCCCCCTGTTCATTCCTGTTTCTTTGGAATATAAGGATGGATTCTATGTACACAGAAACTTCAGAAGCTTATTCCAGTGTGTGTGTATGTGTATATTTACAAATATGAGGGTATTTTTGACAGTCTGGATGATGAGGAAAGACATCAGACTGATTATTTTTTTCTCTGTCCACCAAGCTGGCACAGTGTGATGTTTGATGGCAGCTTCACTGGATAGTAAACCATTACTTCAGACTCCAGGGATTGCACAAGTGAGGATGGATCTCAACAGGTTGCTTGCAGTGATGATGCTTTGCTGGAGACAGCCACCTGGCTTTTGAGGAGCTGGATTAAGACTCCCAACTCAACTCATGCCAGTTGTGAAGGAGAAACATCACTTGGATATGGTCCGTTCTCTGATCTCTCCCCCTGCTCAGGAGTGGGGACTGACTGGGGACTGGTGCCCTAGAGGTGAGTAGGATCTGGAGCCACCTGACCCCCTAGCCATCAGGCTTTGTAGTTTTGCCCCAGTGGTTCCTGAGGGCCAGTTCGAGCATGAGCGTGATGAAACCTGGAGTGATTTAACGATATCAGACTTTGGTTTGTGGCACCATCTTCCTCTTTGGTGGATCTTAATGGCCTTGATTGCTCACACCTTCCTCAGACCAAAACTGAGAAGCTGTATTCTGTGGTGTAGCTGTAGCTGGGCTTCTCTCCATCCAGAGATGGAGTTAGTCGAGTGCTGCATTGAGATTCGGCTGCCTGACCTGTGAGCGTCAGGTCTCTAGGTTGGTAGGATGTTCGGTGGAGTGGAATTAAAGGAACTAATTTCCTTTGATTTCTCACTAGGCATCTTCATCGTGGCTTGCTGTTTTGGGACGAGATCTGCAGTCCCCAAGGGTACTAGATGTTGAGCTAGAAGAAGCAGGTGCTGCTTGCCAGGACATAATGCATCTTGCAGCACCCTGTGTCCTCTCACATCTGTGAGCTGCAGCTGTAGAATTACATACCTGTGGATTGTCTCTTGATGAGGTGGTAAAGGAAGCCAGTCTGTCCATGCCCTCATTTGGAGGGGTCTCTTGGGGTCTCAGCCACAATCTGACTTACCCAGGCATGGTGCTTGCATTAAGTGAGCTCAGATTTTCTGGGCCCAGCATTACCTAGGGGCTTTTTCAGCAGCCTGCTCTGTGGCGTGCGGGGCTATATGCTATGCTGACGATTAAAGTTAATCCATTCTTGGTGCAAATACTGCATTTCTCGAACAGTTGCTCCAGGCTTCCTGCAGACTCACTGCTAGGTGAGTGCTTTACAGTTGTTTACATTGGGCTTAAGTTTTCGAGGTCGTCTTGTGGCCAAGAGCAGTCCCAGGGTATTTTGACTGCACTGTGCCACACCGAACTAGAAACGTGATGCAGCTGGTTTGAACAGCACAGTGTTTTGTGTGGTTTTGGGGCTTGTGTGACGAGGAGGGGCTAAACCCAGCAAACGAGGCTTGGAGGGGGCCACTGCACGTGTCCGAAACTGCGCTGATGTGGCTAACATCAGGTGTTATGTCACCTGTTGAGTTAAACTCGCGTGACTTTGCATGTCTTTGTTTTAGTTGAGTAAAAGCTGAGGGCTGTGAGTAAAGGAACACTTCCTAATGTGGATTTGTACAGAAAGCGAGCGAAGTCCCAGAGAACTTACAAAATGACGTGCAGTCACTTCCTCTGTGGCTGGGAAACGCTTGCATAAGGACCTGGGATTCTGCCACTGCTTGGAGGAGGCAGTGCCAGGAGAAGGGGCAGCAGCATCGCTCGGTCTCATGGCAGCTGAAGGAGTACTCATCGCTTCTGCCTGTCCCAGTTGTAGTTGTCTCAGGTTGTCTGCAACAAGCCTGGAAAAAAGCCTGGAGAGAATAGAGGGGTCAGCTGAATTAGAGGGGAAGGAGAACTGCCAGGAGTTGGTCAGGGGACGGGCAGGCTCACTTGTTGAGGGATGCCTGAGGAGCAGAGCAGGGCGGCGTGCCCACACCAGAGCCCTAAACCCCTTCCTCCAGGCATTCTGCAGCGCCTCTTGTTCTGCCCCTGATATCCTATCCTCTTGTCGGAGTGCAGATGCATCAAGTTCCCCTTATAGTAGTGATGCCATTTGTGTTGCTAAATTTAAGATTGTGTCAGTGTTTCTATTCTAAAGCTCTGTTTTCAGGGGGAAGGTGTATAAATCACCCACTTAATGAAATAATAATAATAAGCTGAAGGATTGGTTCCAGACTTACCTTCCGTTCAGTGCTTAAACATTTTTCTGTTGTCTTCAGCTACACTACCCTGCTCTCCAGTTATTTGTAAAGGCGATGTATGAGCCAAAGCTTTCTCTGATTAAAGTGGAGTTCGGATTTCACCTGCTGTGTTCCAGCATTCCCATCTATCTACTTTAAATTTTATTTCTTGTCTTTCTTTCTGTGGTAGATGGTGACAGATAAAGAAAGGAATTAGTGTGCTGGAGAAATGTTAACTCCAAGTCATCTTGTCATGGCGTAATTCCCGTGTAGAATCAGGTGGGGGAACAGAGAATGCTTTCATGCCTAAACGGGTTGTTTGAGAAGTGTGAATCTGTCATGCAAAGAGTTGTGTGAAAAGTGTGAAGAATGCATCAAGGTAATCCCAGCACAGATATTTGCTGGTATCTATATGCACATACACAGTGTATTTCACCTCATTATGTATCACTTAATGGTAAGCTTCAACTATATCAATGCTAATTGAAGAACTTGATTTATTTTTTTTCTTTTTTGAGAAGAGGCAGCTGCAGGGTCAGAACTTACAACTTGTTTTTCAGCCCCTAAACCTAATAAAAGGCAGAAGGCATCTGTGTCTCTTTGCTGTTGACATAGCCCTGGCAGGGAAGTGTAATCCTGGGAGGAAGTAAGTGCTGTAACCCAAATGACTCTTACCTTTGGTCTGGATCTTTTTCGTTTTCGTTTTTTTTCTTTAATTACGTGTTTTGGTAGTATATCTTAAAGACTTGGAGAGGTCAGAGAAATAAGTGGCAGTGATGATTGATGCTCCTGGGTCCATGGCGAGTGAGAGGGGTGCTTCAGCTGACGCTGTGCTTGAGGCTTGCTAACTGAGGCTGAAGTTTCGATTAGGTTCGAATGGTTAGTTTGGGGTTTGGATTCTGTTTCCAGCTTGTGTCGATACCAATCTAATAATAACATGCTGTCCTTCTCCTGGTTTCTTTCGCCTGAGGATTCCAGTTCCTTAGGAACAGCAGTTGCCCTGGGAGATGAGGTGAGTGAGTGGTGCAGCCGTACTGTTCAGGAGCTCGTAGCGTGGCACTGAAGCGACTGTACTTGAGAAGAGCCCAGAGTCCTGCTCTTCAATCACCACCTGTGCCTGAGTGAGCTGTTATCACGGCTTCCTCTTCCTGGGGCCAGATATGACCCAACGGCTGCATTTGCTGGTAGCTTTTCCACATGCCCCATGCAGTTTTTTTGAAGTATACATTTCTGGAAGTTCATGTGAGTGAAATAGGTTCTTTTAGGGCGATACGCTTATTTTGACGCTCTGTATTTTTGGTAGCATACCATAGTTTCTTTCTTGCAGAGGCGCTGACAGCCCTGGATATCTGGGTGCCCTGTGTTGGGTGCCACTGGTTTCGATGGACCTCACGGGTGGGTGCAGCACCTCCGCACCTCCAGCTGGCAGAGCCATGTCTGCACTGTTGCTGGAGGTCGGGCTGTAGGAGGACATTTAGAGCTGCTGTAATTTGTAGGTTCCCTTCCTCTCTGCAATGGAGTACAAAGAGTTGGTGTTTGGATAGTCTCTGTCCCCAGCAAGCAGCTGGTTTTGCCTGGTTTACAACAGCGTAGATGTTCATTTGAGCTGATCCTTTCTAGTACTTCAGATAAGGTAGAAAGGGTGTTTGCAATGCTTTTTTTTTTTTTTTTTTTTCCCCAACAACTGAAGGCTAGCTCTCTGGCTTACCTGTGGGTTGTGAATTAGAGGTAACTAATGCCACTCTGTACCTTCTGGTAGCAAAGAAGTTTTGCTTTGTATCTCTGTTGAGGTACTCCAGCTCTGAGGACCAAGCACGGTGACTATGGACAACAAGCAGCAGAGACTTCCTACCACTCTTACGTTCAGCAGTCGTAAGGCATTCAAAATACTTTTTGACTTGTTTAACAAGCAAAAGTGCTGGCAAAAGAGATGTTGCTGCTCAGCGTTGTTCCATAACATAGCAATGGATTATTACAACATCCAAACACTGTTGTGTTCCACGCCTGCTTTGGCACCATTGTAGAGACTTGGCCAATTCAAGCTCCTGGCGGTCTTGTAATGTGGATCATCAGCTCCTAGATCCACTGATAGCCCAGTGCGTGTCCTGATGTTTACTGGGATGTCCTTTCTTTCCGGATACTTTGGGGTCATGCAGGGACAAGCTGCCTGGCAGCATTAAAGTGCAGATACCTAAATCAATTGCGTACCTCCCGACGACTTCCATTATTCCGCTAAATTTAGCCCAAGTAGAGCTGTGGCAAAACAGATCTCTGGGGACTTCAGCGAGTATCCAGGTAGACAATATGCAGTCTCCCCAAGCAGTAGAGGAGGGAGGTAACCTCATAGAAGCTCTAGTCTGCTGCCCAACTGGTTTTATTAAATCGAAATTCAACACACAAGCAGAACAATGTACATGCCTGTTCCCAGTGCCAGCTGCCCAACAGCTTGGCTTCAGGCGAGAGGTTGTACTGATGACTCGGACTCGATGTCATGTCTTCCTTCTGAATCATATCAAGGAATTTTGCAGCTCGGACCCTCCTGTCCGAAAAGCAGCTGTGGAGCCATGCTGCTGTCAGACCTGGGCGATCTCGATGGGCTGCCAGTGTGCAAGGCTCTCCGTGTGTTTTGACTTGGGCACTTCAGCTTTTTGTCTGTCTTCTTACTGTCTGGATTATTATTGTCCCTTTGTAAAAAGGGGAACTATGGCTGCTGTTTAGAAAGGAAGCAGGAGGCAGAGTATCAGGGCTTGTTGGCTGTGTGGGTACAGCTGCGCATGGCCTCCTGGTGGAATGAGCAGTGGCTGCAACACAACACTTCTCTAGGGGAAATCTAGGGGCAATCCTGGACACGTGGATAGACTGGGTGAAGAACTCAGTAAGAGCAGCCCTGCAGAGAAGGACTTGGGGGTTCTGATGGATGAAAAGCTCCATATGAGCTGGCCGTGCATGCTTGCAGCCCAGAAGGCCAACTGCATCCTGGGCTGCATCAAGAGAGGGGTGGCCAGCAGGGGAAGGAGTTCATTGTCCCCCTCTACCCTGCTCTTGGAGGCCTCATTTGGAGTGCTGTACCCAGGTCTGGAGCCCCCAGCACAAGAAGGATGTGGGGCTATTAGAGTGGGTCCAGAGGAGGGCCACAAAGATGATCTGGGGGTGGAGCACCTCTCCTGTAAAGAAAGGCTGAGAGAGCTGGGGATGTTCAGCTTCCAGAAGAGGCTCTGGGGGACCTCATTGCAACCTTTCAGTACCTAAAGGAGGCTCATCAAAGCGATGGAGAGCAACTCTTTGCTCAGTTAGATACTGACAGGACAAGGGGGAATGGCTTTGAACTAAATGAGGGGAGATTTAGATCAGAGGTACCGAGGAAATTCTTCACTCAGAGGTGGTGAGGTGCTGGAACAGGTTGCCCAGAGAGATTGTGGGTGCCCCATCCCTGGAGGTGTTTAAGGACAGCTTAGATGAGGCCCTGGGCAACCTGATCTAGAGGATGGCATCTCTGCCCATGGCAGGGGGGCTGGAATAAGATAATCTTTGAGGTCCTTTCTAACACAAGCCATTTTGTGATTCTATGAAATCCATCTCCTAGTGTGGGAGGAGGTGGAGGAAAGCTTTGAGATCATCTATTAGGATAGCAGCAAGAGGAAG
Source organism: Anas platyrhynchos (assembly GCF_047663525.1). NCBI lineage: Eukaryota > Metazoa > Chordata > Aves > Anseriformes > Anatidae > Anas > Anas platyrhynchos. The sequence goes on from NC_092622.1 coordinate 2,357,270, forward strand.
GGCTGATAATTCCAAGCCCATGTCTGTCAGTGCTGGGATTCCCTTGCATGTGTGTTGTCAATGGGGCGCATGCAGATTTATGGTCGTCTATAAAGCCCAGTTTCATTATGTATTGCGAGCACAAGCTGTCTTTGTGTAGTGCAGACTGAGTCACTGCTGCCTCCCAGTGAATTTCTGTGATGATTATTGAGTGTGGGCAGATGCAGCCTACTCTTTATGCCAGCTCTCTTAGATTTTTTTTTAATGAAGTTATAAAATTCTTATATTGCTTTGACATCCTTTTCTTTGAGAAACTAATTTCTTCTGAGCTGAGTTTAGACACAAGAGCTGCTTTATTATGGAAGGTGTTCCCTGTATCTCAGAGACTGACCTCTTTGGGGAAGCTTCAGGTATGCTGCCTATTAGAAAATAGGATCCTGCCCTGTCTCTTTCCCCATGGCCAAACCAAGACAAGCAGGTGCTTCGGAGCCCACTCCTCCTGTCGTGGCTTCTCACTAGGAAAGAAAAGAAGGAAGCAGAATGAAGATCTAGAACATGGGGAAAATGCAGAGGGGTGGTCTAGATCCTGTGCCTGCAGCTGGGTGAGGTTGTTCAAACCTTAAAGCTTCTTTCCACCTTTAAAGTTACAGAAGCCCAAAAGCTGAGCGTCTGCTCTGTGCTGTGTTGTTCCCCCGTGTCAGGTTTGGACCTGGGACTGAGATGGTTTGGGCTCCTTTGAGCAGCACATAGCTCCCTGAATTTGGGAAAGTGGCAGATATTTCAGCTTTCAGCCGCAATGTTTGTGCGGGCTTTTAGCAGCCTGAGCAGTCTGGCTTTGCTCTGCTGGTAGAGTGAAAGCAACTCTGCTCTGATGCTGTGCTCATCTTGGTACAAATGGGCTTCATCTGATACAGCTGCTGCTTGTGGTAGGAGCTCTTCTTAGAGCTGCTCCGAAAATGAAACCTCTGACCTATCGCTGACTCTGTGTTCGGGGTTGTGCCAACATAATTGTAAGAACAAATGAACTGTTTGGTCGGCAGCAGAACTGGTCAGCCTGGCTCCTTAGCGATCAGTGTTCTGCGGAGGGATTCTGTGCTGGGGATTGATCTCATGAGTCTGTCTGGCCACTAGTGGGAGCATTAATAGGCTCTCTCTGGCTGGTCAACTATCAGAAGGCTTTTTTTTTTTTTGAGGTTTTAACTGTTCTGTCAGAGTACCTTCACTGGATCCAGTGTGTTCAAACGTGAGTTGGACAAATAAGATACGAACGCAAATACTGTTGGCGTAATTGTGTAAGCTTTAACTACCCTCCCTCCCTCAAAAGCATTCTGATAACAGCAAGTTATGATCGAGTTGATCTTGGCAAGCCTTATGGCTCGTGGCTGGGAGGTGTTGCAAAGCCTTTTGGCTTGGCCCAGCAAAGAACAACATCTCCCAACCCTGCTAGTTGTGGACAGAGAGCTTCAACCTGGGAATCTTTACGATTCATCCTGCTGGAACTGCAGGGCACCGTGAGCAGGGTACCTGGCTCTGCTGAAGGTGAAAATGCTGTTCTGCTGTTTTGCTGTTTTTTTTGGTGCTTTTGTGTGTGTGTGTGGTTTTTTTTTTTTTTTAATTGACTGAGCTTATTTTTCTTGGCTCCAGTTTCATGTGCTTTTGAGGACATGGCTTTTGAGTTTTGTGGCTGCCTGGGAAATGCCCATTGCTGCTATTGATGTGATACAATACTTGCTTCATTACTTGTGTAGAAAAATAGGATAACATGAGGCTTCTTCTGAACTCATTTTGAAGAATGATTACTGCCTGCTTTTATTTTCTTTTCTCCATCAAACACATCCTTAATTTAAAATATAACCTCAAAGTTACATGTGAGATTCACACTTTAACGACAGGCACAAAGCTGTAGACTGGACAGTTACCAAATTCTAAATATATTTTTGGGGAGCGGTTCGGGAGGAGAAGCTCTGCTAGAAAAGCATCTCCTCCGTCTGCCTGCTTTAGGAAGCCGTGGTCATCCTCACGGGGAAGGGCGATGAGAAGGGATTTGCAGCTTCCACTCTCGAGTTGCGTGCTTGTGTCCCCTCAGGTTGGTTTCCTGCTTAGAAGAGGAGCCTTTGCTCTGGGCCTGGCATCTGCCAGAGTTACAAACTTCCCAGAATTTAAACCTATTTAAGCTCCCATGCCCTTGGTAGGCCATGGTCTGTTGCTTCCTCCTCGAGGAATTGTGTGGTGGTATGCTGCAGAAAGAAACCCCACAGCAGTGTTGGTGGCTAAAAAGAACCCAGGAAAATGATGGAAATAGGGTTATGAAAGCCTCCTCTCTGACTGAGGTGGGGCAGGGAGTTTGGTTTGATGTCAGACCCCACGTGCCAGCGGTGAATGCGGGTCCCTGGTGCCCAGCCTTGGCTGGGGCCTGCTGGAAGTGGCGGCGCGTGGTTTTGTCAAGTGTGGGGGAGCTTCAGTGGCCTGCTGAAGGATATCCCAGCTCTTCGGGGTCTTATAAAAAGGATTAAGAAGGACTCTACTCATGTAGATCCTGATGGGATAAGGGGGAAGGGTTTTGGGTTAAAAGAGGGGAGTTTAGATTAGGGGTTAGGAGGAAATTTGTCATTCAGAGGTGGTGAGGTGCTGGAAGAAATGGCGGGTGCCCCATCCCTGGAGGTATTCAAGGCCAGGTTAGATGAGGCCTTGGGCAACCTGATGTCACCTGTGGGTGACATCCCTGTCTGTAGCAGGGGGGGGTGGAACCGTGTGGTGCATGAGGCCCCTTCCAACCCGAGCCATTCTGTGAGGGCACTGGGGTTGTTTAGTCTGGAGAAGAGTAGGCTCAGGGGAGACCTCGTTGCTCTCTACCACTACCCAAAGGGAAGGTGTGGGGAGCTGGGGTCCAGCCTCTTCTCGCAGGTAAACATCAATAGGACGTGAGGGAATGGCCTCGAGTTGTGCCAGGGGAGGTTTAGGTTAGAAATCAGGAGATGTTTCTGCTCGGAAAGAGCAGTCAGGAGTTGGAACAGGCTGCCCGGGGAGGCGGTGGTGTCACCGTCCCTGGGGGTGTTCACGGAAAAGTCGGAGGTGGTGCCTGGGGACGTGGTTTAGTGGGTGATGTTGGTAGCAGCAGGGTTATGGTTGGACCAGATGATCTTAAAGATGATCTTGATTTCCAGCCTTAATGATTCAATAATTCTTCAGCTGCGATGAGCTCGTGGCTGTTTCCCTCCCCTTAAAGCCCCTTTCCAGCTTTATGGCTCAAGCAAAACGCGATTGTGGAACTTGTGGTAAGGTGAAGGGGCCAGGAAGGCAGCGTGCTTAGTTTTAGGCAGGATTTCCATGAATATTGCATTCCAGAGAAGCAGGTGAACTCTGCTTTGCAGTGCTCCATTGATTAAGGCTGAGCAATATGGCTTTGTTCACTTCAGCTCAAATTCAGGGCAAAATACATTTTGGGAGATCTTTGCTTGAACCTAAGGGGCCGTTTGTTTATGACTTCCTGTTTAAGACTGAGGTTTTTTACAAGTAGTCTTCTGGATCTGTCTTTTGAACTTCCTCTCAGTGGCCTTTTAACTTTTTTTTTCACTCATTTTTTATGCTTTCAGTTTTTTGGATATTCGGGGGGGGGGGAAGAACTGAAATATTTACAGTAAGGCTGCTTCTGCCTACAGATTTATTAGGTTTTGAATTAGCTGTACATGATAGCATATTATTTTTTCCCTATAAAAATCTGCTTTTTCTTGTTAATGGCAGCTTCCTGCTTTATAAATACTTGGGAAACCGATGATGTTCGCCTTCGCGAGGAGGCAGGGAGAGATGGGTGTCTTTTTGGTGTTATTTTTTGAAACTCTGAGGAGAGAAAAAAGCAGCCATCTGTCAGAGTATTTCACAGGTTCTGCAGAGCCTGGAGTGGCCCCTCTTTTCTGGAGAGCCGCCTGTGGCAAAGCGGGATAAAGGGACCCTGTCTGTGACCAAGGCTTCTTCATAGCTGACAGTAAATGGGAAACGTGTTTGGGTCTGCAGCTGGAAGGGGAAATTCTTTAATCTGATAATGATGTTTCTGGTATGACTTAAATCGCTTCTGTTGTGAAAAAAGGAAAACGCAGGTGGCACCTAAATTACAGATGTGCTGGGACAGGTGAATGCGCTAAGTCAGAGCAAAGGGGCGTTTTACTGTGCAGTTATCAGTGCGGGAAGGACGGTGGAGTTTGGGGGCAAGGTAGGGGCTTCTTGAGCTCTTTCACCCAAAAAAAAGGGTGAAAAAGGGTGGCGGTGGTGGTGGTGATGCTGCGCAGTGTGTCACAAAAAAGTGCGTCAAACACGGGACAGTTGGCTCGTGATGGATGGTACGTAGGATGAGTGGAAGCATCTGAACGCAAGGCGGCTGAATTTAGGAGACTGGCTGCTTGGAGAAAAGCCTCCAGCATCTGCCTGCACCCCGCAGAGAGCGCCGGACCCCATAAAGCTGAGCATCGCTGGTGTCCGCCAGGCACGCCTCAGCCCTGTCCTCGCCGCGGGCTTTCCAGCGTGAAGGCTTTTTTCTCTTTTTCTTGGGTACGTGCATCGCTGCAGGGCTGCGATCCAGAAGGGGTAGCCCTGCTTGCTGTTGCCATGTGAATAATAGTTTGGGATTCCTAATTGAAAGGGTGAGCAAATAAACATCTGCTGGGATCAGCGTATTGAGCTAGGGGGCTGCGGCGCCCGCCAGCCCCCGGCTTGTTGCCACGCAGGCTTTAGTTCATGCCACCTCTCTGCTTTTCTCTCCCTCCGTTCCTCTGGCATCAGCACATGTTCTATTTTTAAACCGTGCTCTGCTCTGTATTGCGGCATTTCTCTTCCTGAATTATTTATCAGTGTTTGGAGCTGAATGGAGTGCGCTACGTCTTTTCCACTGCTCATGATTGCCCACGTGTCTGTCTTTGGGCCATTGACAGATCTGGTTCATGTCAAATCACGCTGGCCTCGGCTTGGAGGGGCTGCGCGGGGTATTTGGGCTTGGCTGCAGTCCGTGTGCTAGCGCAGGATCGTTCAGAGCTGTGTGCTTAATGCTCTCCTCGCTGGGGTAGACAGGGAGGGGATGGTTGCCATGATAACACATCCTCAGCTGAGCCGGATTTGAATGGAAGGTCCTTTTTTTAAAAACATAAAAAAATAAAATCATATAACAATTTTCCTTTTTAATGCCTGGAGACTGGCTTCAGCCTGGGAAGAAAACTCCTCTGGGCACACAAGGGCAGAGGAGAAAACAGCATCAGAGACTGGGCATGGCTGAGGCCGGCTTAAAGCTGCTTGGTGGTAGGGTGGTTTTTTTATTATTTTTCTTTCTTAGGGAAAATCGTGGTTTTTGTTTTTTAATTTAAGACTTCTGTTTTCTCTGCCATGCATGGTACAGGGACCGTTTTCCAGCAGAGATGGCAGTACTGGCTTTAAGAGGAGCTGGAGGGCAGGATGTTTCATCTCAGAAGGATTTTTCCAGCTACTCACTAAACTGAACTCTTCCTCTGACTTTCCTTGAGGGTCTCTCAGCATTGGTATTTTCTCCTGCTATCATTTTTCTCCCCCTTCCTCCATCTCTGATACCCCTTTGACTTTTTGTCCATCAGAGCCAATGGGTTTAGCTGCTTTCCATACCTGCTGCTTCTGAACTTTCTTCCAAAAGGAGCTGGGGAGGAGGAGGATGCCCTCCTTGAAGTCAGGCACCTGGAGGGAAGTGGATTTCCAGCAGTGGGGTGAGCTGAGGATAGGGGAGGCCTTGCCTCTTGCATCCTTATTCTTTGGCCCTAATTTGGATTTGTTTCCCATTCGAATACATACAGAAGCCATTCGAAGTTTCTAAAAGCCTGGGTTTCCCTGCCCCTCTCAGAAGTGTCAACTGCTCATGATTCTGACTTGAGGGGAATTTGGAGGGTGGCCTCTCCTCTGCTCTGCAGGGACTTCTTTATTTTTTTTCCACTCTACCACTCGCTCCCTTATTGTGGTCTCTTCTGCAGAAACCTTGGGCCCTATAAGAAATATGTGCCGGTTGTCGGACTTCAGTTAGGAATTCTGGCTGTTCTCTTTCCCTTCTGTTCATGAGCCCCCTGAAAAAGGCTAAGAGCATCCTTCAGTCCCAGCTGCAGGGATTCTGCTGGCCTCCACTTCCAATTTTTCTGTGACTCTGCTTCTGGCTGCCCATGGAGCTATTTTCTTGGGGCGTGTTAGAGGAGGTGACTGCTATCAGCAGTGCGCTGCAGTTCTCATCCTTCCCACTTCCTGGCTCCAAACACCAAGAAATCTTTTTTTGCTGCATGCACGCTCCTGCACTAAAAAAAAAAAAAAGGAAAAAGGCAAGCCCGTGGCCTGGAGGACTCATGGAAGATTTTTTTCCTTGTCACGCGTAGTTGTTGGTGTTGTCTGCCTGCTCGAGCTGGTCCCCTAGCTCAGATGCTTGGTGTGTACCTGGCAGCACTTGGTTCATGTTAGGCACCCAGGTGTGGAAACCTCTCCTCTTGCAGCCTGCTGCAGCAACCGAGCTGGGTTCCGACCCGAAGAGCAGTCGGTGATGCAGCCCTGCAGCCTCCCAAGCACTGCCTTCCTCCCCCACCACCACGCAGCGCTGCTCCCCCTCTCCGGGAAGGTTCTGCTCCAGGTGGGTACAGGATGAGCCCAGGCCATCGGCGATGCTCTTCTCCCCTTGCAGCTGCTGTCAGTTCCCGATGCTGCCTGGAGCATCTCTGTCACAGGGGGGAGCCCTGTCCAGGGCCGCCGCTGTGGGTTTGCAGCGATGCCATCCCACCGGTTCCGTGTCACAAGTCTGGAGGTGTTTTTTTCCCCCCCTCCCTACCTCGTGATGAGATGATATCCGCTACCTAATCGACGAGTCTTCTCTCAGCAGAAGCTGGCCTGGGAAAAGTGGAGCGTAGGCTCACTTGGTACATGTCTGCCAGAGAGGGAGGTAACGTGTCGAGCCGTTGTTCTGCGCTCGTGTTGCTGCCGTTTGCTCCGCGACGTTACCGCGTTCGGCATCAGCAGCTTCCCTGCAAGCTGCGAGCGCAGGCAACACCCAGAGCTGCGGCATCTTTTCTGTGCCCCGCTTTCCCTGACCTACTTTCGCTGCATGCAAACGCGGTACCTGAGCAAACGACTCTCAGGTGCGGAAGGCAGAAGGCAGCAAAGTCTCAGTAGGGCTTTATCCAGTCTGCGGCAGCCGAGGCTGCTGGTGGGGCTGACTCACACTTCCTTCTCCTCATCCTCCCACCCAGGATATGCTGTCTCCCCATCTGAGGAGAAAAGATACAGCTTAGGAAATCCTCTCACATGCTTGCTTCTTGAAGGCAAAATGCTGCCAACCCACATTAATAACGGGCTGTGATTTCTGGAAGGGCTGGCTGAGCCCCCAGGAGGCTGTGTCTGCTGTCTGGGGCAGGTGCTTGTGTCCTAGAGCTGGAAGGCTTTTCTTTTTTCTTGCTCTGGAATCTGTTCTTGCTTAGCCATCTGCCAGGCCTCTAAGTGCTAGAGACCAGGTTTTCAGACTCAGATTATAGAGCTTCTTTTCATGCTGCTTTAACAGCGCTGTTAAGAGCTGACAACAGGGTTGAAGCAGGAGGCTGGGGTATTTGGAAAATAGGAAGAGCTGATAGGGAAGAACAGCATCGGGAGACCTGATAGGGAAGAACAGCATCTAAAGCTGCCTCCTTTTACAGTGCTGATCTTGCGACTGCAGACTTCCAGAGCAGAGGGCATCTGCCTGTCCTTAACAACCCTGAGTCAGTATGCATCAGACCAGAGACACGCCTTAGCAAAAATAGAGCTTTTGGTTTGCTTTCACGAGGTTCAGTGGAGATTTTAAGGTTCTCTCTGTGGAGCCAAGACCCTTGGCCTGAGCAAGGCATGCTGGAGCACTGCTTGCAGACCTGAGCTCCTCTGTTGCTTCTTCATTTGCAGAGTAGCTGCTGGAGCTTTTTTAGGGCTATGGACTTCAGGTCTGAAACTGCAGGGGACTGGTTGAGTGCTGGGAGACAGGAAGAAACAACCCCAAAATAGACAAGTTAAACGTGGGGAAAATCCCCTGATGTCAAGTTGCTCATCTGATCTCCAAGTCTTACAGCTTTGCTGGGTTCAGGTGCTGCAGAGTCCCTCCAAGCACAGGCTTTCTGCCAGGGAGATGGGAACATCCAGCCTGGCTTCTGCTGAGCAGTCGTGGAGCGGGTGCAGAGACGGCCACGCGCTACCTCTCGGTGCTGGCTGTGCAGGAGTTGCACTCCTAGCAGAGCCCATGAGCTCAGTTGAAGGCCCTCCTGTAAGCTTGCACAGCTCAGACAGCAGTGGGTATTTCCCAAAGAGCTTGGGAGATCAAGGTTCAGTTTCCTTGGATGGATGCCTTCATTTTAAAAGATCAGAGCTGGGAGAAAAGAAATCTTGAAGTGGCCAGGAACAGAAGGCATCAACTTCAGTTCTTTGTTTCACACCTGATGGGGAGATCTCATAATATCCGGGAAGCCTTTGTGTTTCCCCAGTGCAGGGACAGGGTAATTGTGGCTGTTCTCTTGAAAACAGAGCATCACAAGTGACTGTTGTCTCATTACCTCCTCTTTGTCTTGCCTCTCTGTCATTGCGCAGGCAGCATCACAGTAACTTCAGCACGAAGAAGGCGTCTGCTCTGTGCCCAGGCATGGCAGGCTTGGCTCAAGAGGCTTTGAAACGGCGAAGACAATCTCATGTATACACTGAAATTTAGGTGCTGTGCAGGCTAGAAACTTAGTTTACCATGGAGCTGCAATGTGTTGGGTTTCTGCTGTCTGTTACTGTTCTTTTTTAAAAAGCATTGGACTGTTTTGAGTTTTTTTGCCTGTGGCGGGGCATCATTTAGAAGAAACTGTATGAACTTAGGAAAAAGCGGTAGAGACAAGTCCTCTTCAGGACTTGTCAGGACTCACACATGCTCATCATTCAAGTCCTCTTCAGGACTTGTCTCTACCACTGAGGACACCACTGATGTGAAGGAGGAGAGCTTGAGGCGGGCGGCTGCTGCTAGACCGGTGTTCAGAGCTGTAGTCAGGTCTCCATAACCCAAGAGGTGACTCGGCAGCCTGGTGAGGGTCAGGGTGTTGCAGGGACTGTCCCCGTCCCCGCTGGGCTGCCCCAGGTGCTTGAGAGCAAGCTGTGAGCTGTGGCGAGGGGACCTGACTGCAGCCTGCGTGTCTGCGCGGTCTTCGGGTCTGGGATGGAAAACCCCTTTCTGGGGAAAGTTTAAGCGAGTCGTTTACAACCTCTCTCGGGTCATTTGCATTTCCCATTTCCTGTCTTATTAGCGATTAAATACTGACTAAACGAGCAAGAGAGAATAACTGCGTTGAAATGGAAGCATTAAAAAAGCTGACCCCTTGGAAATGTTCCTGGCACCAACGGTAGCAGTGAAGCAAGGCCGCCTGTAACCTACCTGGGTATGTGTCAGGGGATCCCCAAAGTGTCCTCGGTGCACTTGAATCCTGCTGGAAGATGGTTAGGCTTCCTGTGCTATCCCCTCTCTGCTCCTGCACGTACATTTGTGTTGCTCCGGTGCCTGGCAGAACAAGGCTGCTGTGTCTTTAAAGCCTTCTCAGGGCTTTGCGGAGGCAGTTCCATTGAAGTATTTGAATGAGAGCAGGAGGGGGGTGTGCATGTGGCTATTGGCAGAGCTCTCTATGACATCCCTCTGAACAGCTGGGCTCTGCTTTGCTTCAGAGCTGCTTGTCAGAGCAATTAGCTTGCTGTAGCAGCAGCAAAGATTGCTAGCATTTCATTCAGGGGTGAGAGCTGGCGGGGTCTTCTAAGAAGCAAAATTACCTTGGCAAAATTCCTCTCAAATGGGTTGTGGCAATGAAGTCTCCATCGAGATTAGGAAATAGATGACCTGCTGAGAGTACAAAACCACCAGGGTGAGTTTATTTTTGGAATTAAGGTCTCCAATGATTTTGGGCTTGAGAAAGATTGACCAGAGACTTTTCTTTTCCTCCCCCCCTCACCCCCACCGTGCAAAATACAGCATAGGTATAAATGCAAGCGTTTCAGGGATGGGGACCTGACATCATTCATCTCTGGTAAGTGACTGCATTTCTGCTGCTTGATGGGGTTAATTTAAAAAGATGCAGTACTAAAATGAGTATGTGGCTCTCTGAGCCGTTCAGGACTTGCTAACGTATGCTGAACTTTCTCCTTCCTCTTTTTGTGATGCTGAGAAGGCACCTCCAGGAGCTGGGGGAATCCCTGATAAGCACACTGTGCTCTTCCATGTCATTAAGGAGTTCCCCGTGACGGTCTCATGGGTACTCCCTGAGTCTCGGCTTGGTGGTTATGCAGCTTGCTCCTGGGTAGTTTCTGGTCATTTTACACAGACAAAATATTCCCTGCTCTTCTGCCAGGTTATATTTTAAAGGCTTTACTTGCTTGAAGCTGGCTAGTTGATAACACAAGTGGACTACTTGTTAATTGGCTATGTGCCACGTGAAATTTTTAGCTTAGTTCATGCAATTTAGTGTTCTGTGGGACTACATATGCTGTATCTATATTCATGTGTAGATATTAACCCCATCTTTTATTTGAAAACCTCTCAATAAATTGGATTTGGCTTTAGTGGAATCAGGAATTTGGATTCCCTTTCCCTCCTTCTCACACATGCTCATCATGCAGTCTTGCTTAAAAAACAAAAGACTAGAAATAACGTGTCCTTTGTCTGATATTTAGTGCTAGGAACTGGTTTTCTTGGTTGTGGTGTGTTAGCCAGTTACAGCACTGCAAGATCTTTATTTTGGTGCATTGGACCTGTTTCATTTCCCTTCGTCTCTTGAAAATGCTTTTTTTTTTTTTAATAATTGGAAGCATCACCTGTAGCTTGAGGACCTGCAAGCAGCAGCAACACTTGAGTTCCTTTTGCTGAAGGCTTGGGCTGTAGGTAAGTGGGAAGGTGAATACCTCACCTGCCCTTCAGACTCCTGCTTCGCTGTCAAGTCCAACTCTCACAGCTGGCAGCCAAAACACGGTGTCGACTTGTAACATCATTCCCCGCCCTTGACTGATGATCATATCAATTTGGATCTAACATGGAAAGCAGCCACAGCGTCTGTATTTGCTCCATACCTGTTGGCTGTTTAGTGTCTCAGGTGCCTCAGGATCTGCATGCTAATAACCAGGAGCATCAGCCTTGAAAACAGAGAGAGAAACCCTCCTTCCAGGGAGGTTTGCGAGGAGCTGGAATGATTGAGGTCTGGTTGGAAAGTTCCAGGATCTGCTTTTTCAGCCCAGGTCAGCTCGAGGATGGCAAGCTGCACGGGGGAATACCTTGCTCTCAGCCAGCTTCCTAATGTTTAGGCTTCTGCTTCTGATTGGCACGGGCAAGGCACGTGAGGAGTGTGCAGGCAAGAGGGTGAGGGGTTTCTTTCTCACGTCACACATCTCTCCTGAGCCTGGGTGCCACCTCCTGCAGCTGCAGCTGATAGCTCACCGCGAGCGTGTGTTTGGCAGGAATTCCATCAGGGGCTCTCCAAAAGATTTGTGACGTGTGGCAGTGGGAACTGAGCCAGAGTCCTGCTTCTGTGCCCCGGCAGGGTTAACAGAAATTCCTGTTCTCTGCTGTCCTGTTGCATCTTGATGCTGTAGAAAGTAGGTGGATAATTCCTTGCTAGCTTTTCAGGAAACCCCTGTGGTGGACAGCCCTCATTAATTGTTGCTGGGAAACTGCTTTGACGTCATGGGAGCAGTTCCCTGGTCTTTGGATGAATACAGGAATAGCTCGTGATGGGGAAGGGAAGACCGGTGTGAAATGGAGAAGGGAACTCTCTGACAGGGGATTCTTGTCTCAGATTTCCTGTCTTTTTCTCACCATCCTACCTAGGGACCCTCAGCGAGCCCACAAACATTTCCAGCACTGTAAATGTACATTTGGATTGAATTTGATCCCTGCCTTCTCAAGAAATGTTTATACTGATGGCTTCTGTGATCCTTTCACTCTTATAACTATCAGCTTTTTTTTTTTCTCCCCCAGATTTTATAAACAAAGGGGTGAGAGGGTTCTCACATGGCTTCACTGCAGCTCCCAAAATAAACTGAAAAGGAAAAGAAGAACAGCATCACTGTTGTTTTCTTTTTTTGTTTGTTTCTTTTTTACTCATTAAATAAACAGTATTTCCTTAGACTAACAGAGGGGAGAGCAGAAAGATTGAAGATGGCTGCCATTGCTATCAACTTTGGGCTAAGACAACTTTTAAGCCTCTGAGACTGTTTAAACCCCCCACTTTCTTCAGTATCATTTGAATTCATTTCTTTGCAAACTCTCCCAAGGTGTTTGTGCAATAGGTTCCTTTCTCCTCTGTCCAACCTGTCATGGGATGATGCCCCCTAGGGATACGGGCAGCTAAGAACTGCAGCAGGAATTCTCTGCGTCGCCTCTTCCACACCTGTAAATTAGGCGTAAGCAAATTTTACCCATTGAGTTCAAGTGCTTAAGAAATTTTTGCACCCCAAAGTGCTGTAGAGCAGCCGGGAATGTACCGGTTTGGTGATGGATGGAGTCTGGCATTTCCATCTAGGGCTCTTGAGGGTCTGAAAACTTGTCTCGATTGCCTGGTTGCATCTTCATGAGATCCCTCCCCAACACCACCATTTTTTGGTGCATGTTTCCTTTTTAAAGCAAAAAAGTTGAGCAGTAAGCACAGGGTAGGGGGAGGCTTTGGGAGTGATCTGGGGATCTTTACAGCCTCTGGCTTCAGCTCTGAACTGAATTATCTTCCCCAGGATGTCTGCAGAGTGCATGAATCCATTGATTGCCATCTTTGTGTCATCAGCTTTTTACAGCAGAAATTAGAGGGGAGCTCTGATCTTGTGTAGCAGATAGGCTGCTTTGGGAGTGAAAAGAAAGGGCCTGAATATTGCTGAATATTGCAGGTAATCGAGCTGGATTCTCTGAATGCATCCCTCAGCTCGACGTTGGAGTTACCCATCAAGCGCGTGACAACTCTTCCTGCTGCTCCTGCACCCCGTCAGCAGTTTTTGTGTTTGGGGGAGGTTGGGGGGTGGAGGAGAATCCTTCCCTGCTGCTTTTCTTTGGCTGTGAGCCCCCTCATCCCTCAGCTGGCTGGGTGGGGCAGTAGGCATTGCCACCTTCGTATTCCTGGCAAACGAAGCGAATCTGTTAATGAACTGATATTTTTCTCCCCTCCGTGCTGGTTCATGTGGTCTGGGTGTTTCCAAGCCTTGCACCTGGTGTGGCCGGACACGCTGGGTCCCTCTTCTCCCCTCCTGAAGGAGCTCAAAGCTACAAATGGTATTTACCATTTACCAAAAGCAGATTGTTCTGCCTTTAATTCTTCTTTCCTGAGACAAGCGCAAAGTGTTCAACCGTGAGTTTTCCGTTCCACGAGGAGCCGGATCTCAACGTGGCAGGTGCCAGATGAAAAACCGCAGAGTCCCCTGTGGAGTGCGGGGAGGCACTGGGTAGGTGGCTGGGCTTATTCATGTTTCAGAACACAGCTCAATAGCATCTTCTGTTTCCTTCCCTCACGGGGAAGAGAAAACCTCTCTTCCGCTCCCAGGGCTCTGCCTTCCTTCCGTGTGCTGCCTGCCCAGGGCACTGCGCTGCTCCCCTTAAATGATCCGATGAACTTTCAGTCTCAGCCCCTGGTGCTGTTCTTCCTGTGGAGGTTGTGAGATGAGAAGCAGCCGGGCCTTCAGTCAAACTGGCTTTTTTTTTTTCCCCTCATTGTTGGTAGCGGCAGAAGTTGCGTGGTGGAGCCCTCTTCCTGCCTGGAGCTCAGCTGCATGGCAGGCAATTGCCTTCGCTGCTGCTGGCCTGCCTTGTGCTTTCATTTGAGTGGTGGGTTTTGTTCAATCTTTTGCAAAGGAGTATTTTTGAAATACTCCTTTTCAGTGAAAACTATTCCATTGCATCTTTAGGAAGGAAGCATTTCAGTAGCAGCTCCTGAGTGCAGTGGGGTAGGTGTCCGCCCTGCCCAGGGTGGCGCAGTCCCAAGGGCTGCAGCACTCAGGTGCCAGAGGGGCTTAAGTGGACTCTGGGGTCTTCCCAGGGCTCTGGTCCATGGGACAGCCTCGACCACCACGGACCTGCAGAGGTGCGGGCACAGGTCCCCACGGGACAATTCTCCTCTGGCAGCCGGGTTCTCCTGCCACCAGAAGAGCCAGGAGGGTCCCACGGTACGTTAAGCTGCTGCTGGCGTTTGCTCAGCAGCCAAGTTTTCTCCTGGTCTGGGGTTGAAAGCCCCTCAGCTGGCATCTTCTAACCCACCTTGGAGTTAGTTGGGATGTGCTGATATCCTGCAGAATAACCCCGAGGGTTTTGTCTCACCTGCATTTCCTGCCTCCTGGTTCACATGAGGCTATTTCCCCCCCCCCCCTACTTTCCACCTGAAGTCCAAACCTTCCATCTGCATCACAGTTTCACCTCTTTGATGTAATGTGGGGGTGGAGATTAAGACTTGAAGCGGTGACTAAGCACAGGGAGCCTGTGCGCTGTGCAGCCAAATACAGCTGGCCCTCCTGCATTTCGGTGTGCGCGTCTTGCTTTGTTTTAGGGGGAGCTGTAAGGGGGTGAAGACCAAAGCCCCACACTGCAGCTGGTGGAGAAAGCTCTGGAGCGGCTGCTCCCTCGGCTGAGGCGGTCGCAGCTTCTGCTTGTTCCTGGTTAAGGCTTCGGGACCTTCTCCCGAAGCAAGTCTCCTCCTGGGGGGAGTGGGGGGTGGAAGCCCCTTCACCATTTTGCTTTTGAACTGAGACTCCTGCCTCTTGGGGGGCTGCTGGGCATCCCCCTTCACCGATAAAAAGAAAAAGCTGGGGGGCTTTGGTTTGGCCAAGCAGCCCTGGCAGGTGATGTTTCAGCAGCTGCACAGCCTTTGCAGGTCCTGCTTTTTTTTTTTTCTTTTTTTTTCCTTTTTTTCTTTTTCCTAACAGCCTCCTGCCGCAGCTAGGGGCACACCTCGATACTACGGAAACTTCCCTGGCTGCCTAGGGAAGGAGGAGGAGGACGGAGACCTCCCTGCAGAGGCTTGGGGGGGGGGGAATATTCAACGCCCTGAAGGCGCAGCCCCCTCCTAGGGCAGCCGCTGCGCTGGGGGGCCCCGGCTCCCCCCCCCCGGTGCTGGCTGGTTGCTCTTGGTGACAGCGCTGGTTGCCACGGAGCCGCGCTTCTCATCGGGTTACCTGGAGCCAATGAACGAACCCAGCAGGAGAGCGGCCTCAGTTTACCCTGCGGGAGGTTCTTGGTGCTCAGCGGCAGCCCGGGGTGGGTGCTGGGGAGGGTCCTTGCTCCCCCCCCCCCCCCTTCCCCCAGGTTCTCTGCCTTCGGTTTCCAGCAGCACCTTGGCCAGCCCTTCCTGCCCAGCTCCCCGGGGCTGAGAATGACTCGGGCCATCCATCCGCGCTGGCGGGGACTGTCATGCCCACCAGTGAGTCACCAGCCTCGGGGTGTTTATTTCGGAGTCCTCGGAGTGCTTCAGCTCCGCTCAGCATTGCTGATTGGATCCGGTTTGTTTCTAAGCGTGCCGCCTTCGTGTTTAGAACCAGCACAAGGATGCGGAGAGCTGAGCCTCTGGGGGCTGCGGCGGGGTTTCTTGCCGGCAGCGAGCAACCTTCCTTCCCCAGCGTGGGAGCTCCGTGTCGCCTTCATATGGCCCGTGGAGATGGCTTGGGCTGGACCTATTCCCTAAGGCTCCCTATTCCCTATGGGATGAGCCTCAGAAAACAAAGATGAACCCCCCCCAGGGAAGAGGTGGGGGGATATGAGTCAAACCTCTCATCTCTGAAGCACATGGCGAAGCCTGTAAGCGTGCAGGCTTGACCCTGCGCCCGTGGGTTGGGCAAGAACTGAGAGAATGGGGCTCACTTTTGCTTATTTTCCTTTTTTCCAAGACCAGAGGTAGCTTAACCCTCTCGTGGGGCGGGAGAAGCTCCCTTGGGTGCCTCTGTCCTGCAGTGCCGGCCTGCAGTCAAGCACCCGTGTGCCGCCTTTACGCTCCCATTTAGCTTGCAGCAACGTCTGTGCTCAGAGAAGCAAGGCCAGGAAGAGGGTTAGCTGGCCGTAGGCTTTCTGCCCTTCACAGCTCTGCTTCTGGACCCATTCCACCATCAATGCCGAAGTCTCTTGCTTCCATTCCTGCCTAACCAGGACCAGCTGCTGCTTTTGTTGTCGTGGCTTGGCAGCTGCAGCCTGCGCGTAGCCAGGAGGCAGTGGAGGTAGAGTTCAGCGTTTCCCCTTTCGGGGTGGAGGTGAGGATGGAAATCCCTCGTGGCTGCCCTCGGGTTGGCCTTGGCACGTGGTGCTCGGCACCGCAACTCACCTGCTGGCTCTGCCAGCAGCCAGACCCCAAGCAAAACCCAGCGGCAGCTCCCTCGCTTTCTGTGGCTCTGTTGGTCTCTGCTCTGACCCAGATTTTGTGGCTTCCCTGATGCTGCATCTACGTCATCTTTTCATCTCCCTGGCGAAGCTCGGCTCCGTCCCGCCCACCCCACCGAGCCCTCTGAACTTCCCCTTCCCCTGCAAGCTGCTGTCTGTCACTGCAGCTCGTGTCTGCCGCCCCCTCGCTGCATCCCACGGCTGTCCTGGGGGAGCAGGGCTGATTCATTCACACAGAAAGGAAACCTCTTCTTGCAGGCATTGCAATTGAGAAGCACTAGCAGCACACAACACCCCTTCCTTGAATTTTTGGAGCGCTGCTGTCAGGGACAGAAGGTTTCTCGGGAGGGGGCAGTGTACAAATATCTATTCAGTGTCTCCGAGTCTTCTTTTGGGGTGAGGAAAAATGATGATTTTTTTTCCCTTGTGATGCTGAAGTTGCATTGCAGTATGATGAGAAAAGATCCCATTGCCCTGCTTGAATTCTGAGCGCCTTCTGAGGTGCCTGATGTGGGGGTAGAAATTACGGAAGCACAGAATTGTAGGGATTGGAAGGGACTTCAAGAAGTCATCGGAACCAACCCCCCTGCCAAAGCAGGTTCCCTACAGCAGGCTGCCCAGGTGGGCATCCAGATTGAGGGGAACTCCAGGATCCAGGAGTCCTGGGAGGAAGTCTTTGAAGCAAAGACCGAAGGAAAGAAGGCATTCAGTATCTCCACCTTTTCAGCGTCCCCCATTACCTGGACACCCCCCTCATTCAGCAGGGGACTCACATTATCCCTAGTCTTCCTTTTACTGTTTACATACTTTAAAAAAAAATCTTTGTATCATCCTTTCTCTCTTTTGCAAGCTTCATCTCTAGGTGGGCTTTAGCCTTCCTTGTCGCATCCCTGCAGGTCCTGACAACGTTCCTACACTCCTCCCAAGAGGACAGGCCCTTTTTCCACATTTAATAGACTTTCCTTTTCCTTTTGATCTTGTCGATGAGCTCCTTGTTCATCCACGCAGGTTTCCTGCCCCCCTTCCCCGATTTCCTACTCTTAGGGATGCACCGATCCTGAGCATGGAAGAAGTGCCCATGAGATACCCCCAAGTAGGTCCTGGAAGAGGTCAAAGTTGGCTCTCTGAAAGTCCAGGGTAGCAATTCTCCTTTTTGCCCTGCACGAGGAGCCTGACGTGCCCGTCAAGCAAGCACTCCTTTTCCTCTTCTGCCCCAATTTTTTGTCAGAGGCATGGCAGCAGAGAGCAGTGCCCTCAGGCACAGGGTGACTCCAGAGGGAAGCCTCTTCCTGAAGGGTTGCTCCAGGAACATCTGCTAACGGGATCGGCGGTGGTGCCATACCGTGTGCCACGGGGCCGTGCCAGGAAGGAGCAGGGAGCAACAAACGATCCATGCAGCACAAGAACCTACAGCGGGGTGGCCATGCCAGGCTAAAATCAGCAGCCTGTCCCTATGGTTTCTTCTCTGCACCAGCCATGGGTGGCTGCTGGTTTCCGTCAGGAGGCTTCAGCTTGAATTGGGCACTCCAGGCAGCGATGCGACACGGGGCTGAAGCAGCCGGGCTCAGCGCCGCAGCGGGCACGTGGGGGTCTCGCCCAGTTATTTGTGCTTCCTCGTGTCACGCAGGTGAAGAGGGAGCTGTCTGGCCGCTGGTGTCCTCAGCACTTTCAGATGTTCGACACGGAAAGGTGTTTGTGGAATTAACGGTGCGCTTCTCGTCAGCTTTCTGCTCTGAAATGGGTGCACGTGAATTTCCATGCTAGTGAGAAATAGCTCGTTTTATTAGAGTGTTCATTTTATTACAGGGTGGGGATG
Source organism: Anas platyrhynchos (assembly GCF_047663525.1). Lineage (NCBI taxonomy): Eukaryota > Metazoa > Chordata > Aves > Anseriformes > Anatidae > Anas > Anas platyrhynchos. Next base: position 2,375,410 of record NC_092622.1, read on the forward strand.
TGTCCCCTTGCTGTAATCGTGCTCGTGGTCTCCCCAATCAGCCTCCTGCAGTTCGGTGTCTGCCTTGAAATGCACGAGCCCTGTCCATAAAGCAGACAGTGCGACCTCGTCAGCTTCAGCCCTGCGGCATTCCTTGCTTTCTCTGCACCCTTTTCCATCCATCTTTTGGGGTCACCAGGGTTTCCTCCCACACACCCTGAAGGTGCTGCCGACTCATCACAGCCTTGGGTTAAGTAACTTTTTCCTTTCCCCGTTCTCCCACCTGCCACTCTGAGCTGACAGCAGCGAGTCTTGCTGCTGGAGCAGCTCTGAGCCTTTAGCTCATCGTAAGCCTGACGTCAGAGATGGTAGATGTGAAAGAAGGCTCAGGCACCTACAGCTTCCTCCATTTCTCCGTGTCCTGTCCCATCTCCTCGCTTAGATCGAGCACGGGATCCAGGGCCGAGGATTCCCAGGCGCTCTCACTGGATGATGCTGTGGTTTCTGCTTGCACTCCAGCTTTCAGGGGCTGGAACTGGAAATTATTCCAGTAGCTGCACTAAAAGTAAAACACATTTTATGTTCAGCGTTCCCGCAAATTAAAAGGGAGTGAGGTTGAATTAGTTAATGAATATTAGCAGTTCCCGTGCGGAGCCAGGAGTTAATAAATCTTTGTGAAATCTGATGCTCTTTCAGCCTTGTTCTGCCAAAGCAATTAATAAAACAAGTTGATAAACATCAGCCGTGTTCTCCAGTGCTCAGGCCTTTTGTTCGAGCCTCTCTGAAATTCAGGCTTCTACTTTCCTTTCTGGAGTCCTGTCTCGGGGGGCCTGCCTTCATCTTTCCCTTTCCCAGCCCCTTCATCTGTCACCCCACGGTGTCACCATCTCCACAAGCGTGGTTCTCGGTGCTGGAGTTGATGTGAGCAGCGGGGATGTGTCGTGTCCGTTCCTCCTGATAACGCTGCCATCAGGCAGGGGCACCTGCTTCATCTGCTTCTGCTCACTCCTTGCAGGGGCTGGCTGTGTTCCTGCTAATCAAAGGGATGCAATTAACCATAACTTCGTAAGGAAGCATTGTGTTTTCCTCTTAACGTTGGCTCCCACTTTGACTGAAGTAGCTAACCGTAGGCAGAAGACATCAGGTGGCACTTTGTTCCCCAGGAAGAACCAGAGTTATGTCTTTGGTACAAGGCTGTTTTCTCGCTGAAGATGGGACCAATTGCAAGATGGACTGGGCTGGGATTTGGAAAAAAAATGCCGATTTGTTGTTGGTGTTGTTTGTCCCGGGACAGAGCACCCATCCTCCTGTTGCTTGAGTTTATTTCACCTTCTGGATTCTCTGCTTCTGTGTGTTTGTTAGCAGGAGCTCTACCCTTAGCCTCTCCCTCACATCAAAGAACTTAAAGGGCAGGGTAGTGACCTCTGCATATCTCAGGGTCTTTGCTCAGCCCTGCTGATGTCTTCAGAGTCTTGGGAAATAGAGTGGAGCTCCTGCAAGGTCTCCTCGAAGCAGGGGCTGCCTCCCAGGGGATGAGGGGGGGGGCTGTCATTAGGATGCTCGGTTTGGAGTACACCAGATGAGTTACAAGAAAGTCACAAGCTCTATGTGCAAGAGTTTGTGCTCTGATGGAAACCTCTCCACCGCCTGACCCCCTTCTACCCCTTCTGTCACCTCTTCTGGCAGGTGCCCACTGCTCCGTTGTAGGGCTCTGAAGATGTCAAATAGCAACACAACGCAGGAGTCTCTGGAAATAATGAAGGAGTCTGAAAAAAAAGTGGTCGAGGAATCTGTGAACAAAACCAAATGTGTATCCAGGTCACTGAGCAAGGAGGAGGTGGAAAAGGATGGGGAGGAGATCAGCGTGCGTCAGGAATCTCAGGTAAGCATGCAGACCGGGGGCGATCTCTGACAGCTTGTGGAGCTGCGACCCCTTTAGTGGCAAACACGAGCCAGTTTCCATGGAATGGAATAATCTAAATATTCATGGAGCCAGGGAGAAAATGAGACCGGTCTGCTCCTGAGGGCACTGTACTCAGTCCCCAGATTCCAGCCCCTTGTCTATAACCTCCTTTCTTTGACCTAAAGATGATTTAATGACTTAACGTGAAGTGGAGGCATCCCAGTGAGAGCTCAGTTTCAGGAATGCTGCTTGGCCATTGCTTTGCTGCTGCTAAAAAATGCCCAAAAAGGAAATGAATGTTTTGGGGTTTCATTTCAGCAAGGGGGAAAAAAAAAATGTGCAAGCATTATTTGGAGAGTGCTGGCACTCTTCCCTGCTGCTTTGCTGTCCTGTCACGTGTTCTTTCAGCTTAGTGTGGAGCTTGAAGAAATGCCCAACCTGCTGAATGCTTCTGCATTTAAAGGTGGTGGCTGCTGCCGGGTTTGGTGCACCAGTGAGGCTCAGAAAGAGCCGACTTTGGTCGCTTTGTGGTAGCGGGGAAAGGTTCCTAAGAAGGCAGCAATAACCAATGACTCCATCTGAATCAGAGCAGCAGCATCTCCATCATGATCCATCATGCTAAAGTCTCCTTCCCGTCTCAGGACTGGTAGAAGACTCCTAATTTTTCCACTTAGAATTGCGTTGTGCACCTTCACACGCCTGTCCTGTGATCGTTCTGCTGTGCTGGTTCTTCCAGAAACAGATCCACGTGGGGCTGATCCACGTGAAGTTTCTAAGGCAGGTTTAGCTCACCTGGAGGCTGACGGGACAGCTCAGCTCTCCAGGTCTTCCCGTTTGCACAACCTTTCGCTGCTGCCGGGTCGAGATTTCCTTCAGTCATTTTACACGCTCAGCGTTGTGCTGCCTCAAACAACAAATACCTTTTCTGTCTACATTCATATTAAGCTTCTTGCCTTCTCTGTTCTTTCTCTACAGAGGCGGACATCAAGTCATGGACATGCCAGAAAAAGAGCCAAGGTATGGGATATGCTGCCATCCCTTTCTTGCTCTGTCCATTCTGAGCCAAGCCACGATCCCAGCCCTAAAACAGTTCCCTCAAGTCTTCTCTGTTTCCGTAATCAACACACAGCATGTCTATTTTAATCAGCATGGTTCAGGATGGTGCCTTTCCACCCACTGGAGCATGAATGTTCCTATTTAACACACACTTGCCCGTGGAGGAACTATTTGCTGCTCCTAACGACCACACTGGTGCCCTCCTCAGACTCTGAAATGCCAGAAAGGAAATCCGGAGATTTCATCGGAGGGACAGGGCAGCAAGCTTTCCTGTTACACCCTCCTGTTAAAAAAAGAGTTAAAGTGTAACTGTCTGGTTTCACCTAGAGCCCTGTTTCTTCAGGGAATGCTGCATTTGCTCTTACAGTGATGCCATATGCAAGTTAGCATATCTGAAACTTTTGCTAGTAACAAGCACCAGGACACCATTGTTCTAGAATGTTTTTTAAGGCAAAATCTGAGGGTAAAATGCAGCCATTGGGTTCTTTATATTCTTTAACTTTCCTAGTGTTAACCTCAGTTTTTATTTGCAAAATTTGAATTCAACAATAACTACTGAGCCAGGTTACCAAAAGTGGCTGTGAATTTTCCAGAACTGGCAATTATAAAACACATAATTCAGGCATCCATCTAGTCCAGCTAGGATTCATTTAGAGCAACCTCCAAGACAAAACAGGGTCAGCTATGAGGTTGTTCAGGGCTTGATTTTAAAACTGTGATTGGGAGGGTGAAGGTCTCTCTTTTTCCTCTTTCTCCTTTTTTTCCCCCTCTTTCCCAAAATTCAAACCCAAATGAAGACATGTTATGCACTGAGGCACGGGAGAGAGGGGAGACCGGTTAAATTTGTAGTAATGGGTATGTCTGGTTTTAATTAAGGTAATGTATGAAAACAATGTGCTGCTTTTATGACCTACAGGGTGTGCAGAAAAAGTATTCTAGTGGTTCTGTTTGCTCTTAGAAGCCAGGACTCTGTGCAGCACACAAACAGGCTGCGATTCCAATTCCTGCCCTTTCCATGCAGAAGGCAGAATGTGTCTGTGCACCTCAGGCACCCCATATTGCCAATCCTGCCTGGGTTCCCATGTGACTGAACGATAATGTTTTTTCCCGTTTGTCACCCAAGTGAGTCAGCTTGCCAACAGTCCAGCAAGTGCAGGTTTAATTTTAAACTTTTTCTCAAAGCACTACTATATCACCCAAAATAACCGAAGGCAGCAGGTCAGACAGGCAAGATGTAAATGGGATGACAGCCTTGTAATTAAGAACAGTAACAATTCTCACTTCACATCTTAGAAAAGAAGATAGTTGGTTTCAGCTGTATCCTTTCTGAATGGTTTTGATTCTTATCTGGCAAGGAGGGGAGGAGCTAGGATTGCCCTGGCTGAAGAGGCCAATGAATGCATGAATTAAGGCTTTCCCACCTATAAGTTGCTTGGTTCAAATCCTAATCACAGACCAAAGGAACAAAATAACTGGTTCACTCTAGGGCTCCAAGCATGTGCACGTTCCTGTTTGTTGCAAGGACCTGGTTTAGTACTCCTCCTTTTCAGCAGTTTAATCAACACTGACTGCAGGAGTGGCTTTGTAATGCAGCAGCATGAACTTTTAAGTGTGCTTTCTGACTTAGATGTCTTAACTGCACTCTTTCTTTTCCTTTTCCAGTCTAATTCAAAGCTTAAGCTGGTCAGAAGTTTGGCTGTATGTGAAGAATCATCTAGCCCCTTTGTAGATGGCCTGCTGGAGTCCCAGGTAGGCCCAAAATCAGACAAACTGGATTGTAGAAGACGAGAAAATCCCCTTCATGCTGGAGGTGATGTCTTACACTGTGCTTGTACCTCTGAGAGCCAATAAGTTCCCAGGTTTTGAAGGAAGCGGTCGTGCTCATGAGCACTGCTTGTATGCATACAGTCACAATCCTTGTCTGACAAGGAATCACTTGTAATGGTGCAAGACCTAACTCACCTCGGGTAATCAAAGTGTAATGGAGTTTTATCAGCCTCGAGCAGAGAAGCATGTGACTTAGATCCTGAGCTGATCCAGGCAAGTCAGGTTTTCAGCAGTGGGAAATGCTGTTGAGTCCCATCAGATCCTGCTGAAAGCTTCTCGTTGGGAGGAGGATGGGGAGAGAGAGACTACTTTGTCTGCTCTCAGAACTGGGATAATTATGAAATACCTTGGATCTGCTACCTGAAACTCCTGCCTTTCCCTAATGCCTTTCTCAGCTGCCAACATCTCTAACCATGGCAGTGATTCTGGGGAGGGTCCAAGTGACTCAGACCAGCCTGGTTTGTTTTGTTCCAGGACATCATTCAGTTGCACGTTAGCTGCCCTTCTGACAAGGAAGAGGAAAAGTCCACGAAAGATGGGGCTGAGAAAGAAGAAAAAGACAAGAATAAAGACAAGGCACCAAGGAAAATGCTGTCTCGAGGTCAGGTGCTCTTATGGACAGAGCGAGTCTGGTCTTAACCCACTTTGGGGATTCTGCTGGCCAGGGGTGCAGTTGCTGGAAGCAGAGGGGTTATCTCTGCTGATGACTGTACAGGAATGTGTTATCTTTATCACATCCTTTCTGGAGCAAAGCATGGTGAGGGAGGGCAAGGGTTTCTCTAGATTGTCATGTGCCCCAACAGACTTGCAGGCTTCCTGTGCCTTTAGAGTGGTGTTGGTGGCTTTTTAGATGTGCAGGTGCAAAACTAGGAAGAGCCACTGCATAGGCTCCTGGTTTCAGTTTAGTTTTGATTCTCTGAAAACCTGCCACTGGTGCCAAGATGTGAGGTTGCAAGGAGGTGAGCTCAGTTCGTGCTGTATGATCCCGTGTGTTTGATTTTGGGGCACAGAAATGGCTAAAAGATGCACATTTGATCTGTTGAGCAAATTGCACCTTAAATCTTTACACAGAGGGCGTGCCTGCACCAGTGCAGATACAGTTACTGATTTACTGTTTTTTTCTGCAGTTACTTCTAAAATTAAAAAGGGTGTGAGGAAAGGGGAAGAACCGAGCCAGCGGGGCTCTCCAGTTAAGTAGCTTGCAGAATCAAAGGTGCGGAAGTTGCTTATTTCTACAAAAGCACGATACATTACACTTGCAGGGGCCTCCTGTAACTGTCTGGACTATCCCTCAATGTGCTCTGAGTGGTTGGAATGTGCTCTGAACAGGCTTCAGGGGCAAGGTTTCCCTTTGTGAACTGTGTTCTCCATCTCTTTGGCATCCTCCTTATGGGGTCTTGTGCTCATAGTGCCCTGTACATAGCTTTCTGGTCCTCCTGCTGCCCGCAGAGGCAAGGAATGCAGTCCCCATTTCTCAGATCAAGAGACTTGACCTCAAGGTCGCGTTCAGATTCTGTGCTAGAAGCTGGACTTTAGCCAAGGTGATGCAGGTCCCAACCCAATCAGTGCGGTAACAGGATGGGCCTTTCTTCCTCACTGCCTGCTGTGAATGGTCAGTGCTGGTAATGAGGCTGAATTTCCTGCAGCAGCTGTGTGGGGACATCATCCTCATGCATGTAGTGAGTCATTGCTGAGACACGTACCTCTTCCCTTCAACCTATTCTTCTATTGCAGTGTTTTGTTAATTTGTTCTGCTGCTATTGTTGTTTCAGATTCCAGCCAGGAATATACAGACTCCACTGGAATAGATTTACATGAATTTTTAGTAAATACACTGAAAAAAAACCCGAGGTAGGTCCCTAGTCAGTAAAAGAACTTGCTGATGGAATGAAGGGAGGGAGTACCTGGTGACCAGTGCTTCTCTAATTGACCCTAAACTCATGGTGTTTGTGTGTATGTCTGCATGTATCTTGGGAGGAGAGGGAAGCAGCGACTATGGAAAGTACCTGAAAGTGTGTTTTACTTTTTGGAATTCAGAGAGTCTTGCTGGAGCAGTGTGGAAACAAAAAACACAACTGCAACTTCATGTACTGCAGTCAATCAAAACGTGCCCATATATTATGGAGACAGAGAAAGAGGAAGAGGAATTTGTTTGAATGCAAGCAGGAAGTAATCTGGATTGCCTTAAAACCCTTTACAAAAATGACTGCCAAATATTAGCCTGCAAAGGAACTGCTCCCATGTCAGTAATAAACATCATGAAGCTGAATGCTGGCATAAGAATAGCAAAGCTGGAGTCTCTACCACTGGAGCTTCCAGCAGAGCAGAGATTCGGTATTACCAAAAGCCAAGCACAAAAAAATTATTATGAAAACAAGAACTCTAAACTGGAAAAAAAAAATCTGGCAATTAATTTACTATATAGGCAAAAATACAGAGCTTTTTAGTTCATTGCTGTGGAGGATGTGTGAAGCTCAGTTAATACTGTTGATTGCTCCTGGCGGGTACCACGCAGAGGAAGCTGTGCTTCACTATCTCTAAAGGTGACTTTTTGCTTTTTCTTTTTTTGACAGGGATAGAATGATGCTGCTAAAGTTAGAACAGGAGATTCTGGAATTTATTAGTGATAACAAGTAAGTGATCTTCAAGTTTGTGTTAAGCAAAAGAGGTTTGTAACTTGCAGTTTAGGAGCTTGGTCACCCAGGAGAGAAGAGTCTGTCTTTTGGACACGCTGTTCTCTCAGACATCTTCCACCTTCCCTTGCCCATGAAAGTGGAATAGAATAGAATTATGGAGTCATCTAAGTTGCAAAAGATCTTTGAGATAACAAGTCCAACCATCAGACAGACCTGTCGAGTCCCATCACTAATCATGTCCCTTACTGCCCTATCCACACACCTCTTAAATGCCCCCAAGAATGAAGTCTCCACCACTTCCCTGGACAGCCCATTCCAATGCTTGATGACCCTCTCCATGAAGAAATTCTTCTTAATATCCAATCTGAACCTTCCCTGGTGCAACTCAAGACTGTTTCCTCTCATCCTATCACTTGTCACCTTAGAAAAGAGACCAATACCCTCCTCGCTGCAACCTCCTTTCAGGTGGTTGTAGAGAGCAATAAGGTCTTCTCTCAGCCTCCTCTTCTCCAGACTAAACACCTTCAGTTCCCTCAGTCAGTCCTTGTAAATCTTATTTTCTAGTCCCTGCACCAGCTTCATTGTTGTTCTGTGCACATACTTGAGTAACTCAGTATTTTTCTTTTGCTGAGGGGTCCAAAACTGAACATAATATTCAAGCTACAATAGAATAGGTGTCTGCAGCAGGGCTTGCAGAATTCTTTGTCTAATAGGATCAGAAAAGTCACTGTACATACTAATTCTGGCTCCTGTTTCTGCTTAGAAATAAGCATGTGCATTTTTGCAAAAGTTGATCTGGTTTCAGAAACGGCCTGTTCAGCTTGAGACCTTGAATCAGCCCAGTTCTGTCTGGCAGAGAGCTGTAAGCCCACGTTGATGCTCAGTGTAAGAAGCAGTGCTCGAGTGCTGACTGCTTCAAATGGGTGGTGTGATCTGATCTGGGATCTGCTCAAGGCCTCCGTGGCCTCTCCTTTGCCTCTCTGTTTTGGTGTCTGATTATCATTGTCTGTTTCGAAGCCTTCTAAATTGCAATGCTTTCTTCCCTGTTCTCAGCAATCAGTTTAAGAAGTTTCCTCAGATGACCTCGTACCACAGGATGCTGCTGCACCGGGTAGCTGCCTACTTCGGCATGGACCATAACGTTGACCAAACCGGGAAGGCGGTCATTATCAACAAGACGAGTAACACACGCATGTAAGGGGGAGGGAGAGAGGACAAGTGGGCTAGCACTCCTTGCCCTTGCCCTTGCCCTTCCATTCGCTACAAGAGCCCTGGCATGGTCCAGAGCAGAATGAATTTTGCACCACATTTAATGCCTCCATAAGAAGGGCTTTTTCCTTCTCTGGAAGGGCCCAAAGAATCCTGCACTTCCAGTCCCCAGTGTTTGTATCTGCAAGCCCTTTCCAGCTCTCTTTAGTTCCCAGAGAAGGGATAGGGGCTCTCATTGCTGTTAGACAGAGGAGATTTAACACAACAAACATCTGTTCCCCGCTCCCTACAAGGCAGTGGTTTTATGGAGACAGTTCTACACCCATTTTCACCCTTCTAATAAGAGCTGGTTCTTCCTGCAGCCCTGAGCAGAGGTTCTCTGAGCACATCAAAGATGAGAAGAATGCAGAGTTCCCGCAGAGGTTTATCCTAAAACGAGATGATACCAGCATGGACCGAGATGATAATCAGGTAAGAGATGGCAATGAGTTACCCGCACACTTGTGAAAGTCAGATTAGACTTTTCTAAGATGAGGATGACTGTAAACTCCTCTTGGGTGTCCTGCAGAAACCTTTGATAGAAGCTTCCCTACCCAAACAGCAGCAGAACCCTACACAAACAACAGCATCTAGATATATTCTGAAAACTTGACAAAATACTGTAGAAAACCAGAAAGAATTTGTGGGGATTCTATGCGGGGTACCTTTCTATATCCTGAATATTGACTGGTGGCTGGGCCAGACTTTAAGGTGAAAGCCTTTACTAAGGTTTCCTTGGAAAAGTCCCAGAGCTGAGCATTGCCAAGTGTCTTTCCCATCTCTCACTGGGGCTTGCAGCAAGTCAAGCTGTGAAGTCATCAGGACCTCGCAGTGCTGCTGGAAGGAAACCATCAGCAAAGTGAAACGTTCTAGTTTTTGCGCTCAGCAGCACTGCCAGTCCTCTGCATCAGGAGGAAGGTTGTGATACAGGAGGTGGAGTGCACTGAGTCTTCCAGGACGTTCATCCCTAGACGTAGGTGTCCAGGTGGTATGTTCAAAGGCTAGGGCTGTGTCATTGCATCCAGGCGTCATGCACGTACTCCACAATCCACATCCACTTACACTGTTATGTAGAAATATCAGCAGCTGACTACACCCTCTGCTGCCATTGGCAACTGCTGACCCGCTGAGCTGTGTTTGTCCCTTCAGATCAGACTCCCCTTGCAGGATGGGAGAAGGAGCAAATCTATAGAAGAACGAGAGGAAGAGTATCAGCGGGTCAGGGAGCGGATATTTGCACGAGAGGTAAGCATGGGTGACTCACTTGCCAGGTACCTTCCTGGAACTTTGTATCAGAAGGTGTCCTTGAATATTCTAAGAGGTCAGATCTCAGCGTTGCCTTTTCTACAAATTTCACACTGTTCTGGTACCTACCAGTGAATTCCAGCTCCTAACAAAGATACCTAGGACACTCAATTTTCTCCTTACAAAATGTCCAGCTTGGTTATTGTTTGCTTGAGAAGTCTGGTCCCTATGTCGAATTCCTCTAAGGCAGAGCTGTGTTCCTCACTCACATCTGGCTCAGAGAAGCTGCTGTGCTCCACCTGCTATGCTGAGTGCTGTCTGCCAGCTGGAGGCAGCTCTCTGTGCTGTGCCAAGTGGCAAATGCATGGACGTGGGACAATTCCAAGTACTGATCTGCCGTGGGTCAAGTTTAAAGTCCAGCTCCTTGCCTGCTGCTCTGAGTTTCTGGGGGACAATTCTTTCCTTTGTCCTAAAGGGAATTGCCATGTGCCAGGCCAAGGAGGATGTTCAAGCAGCCACTGTGCTGAGTTCCTCCTCAAGTCATCAGGTTTCAGCTATACTCTCTAGCCGATGGTAGTCACAGAGTTGTCTTGCAGATGGACTCAAAGCCATCCAGACACGCCAGTAAGCAGCTCTGCTGATAGTCCTGGAGTAGAGCAGGTGCTGTCCCATATTGACACAACACTGGGTGGGTATATACCTACCTTTTCTCCATGTTCATGGGCAGAGCCAGAGTTTTGCATCTGACTCGCAGAGGCAGGGCTGGCTCTCACCTTGTGGACTGGGCTGAGTCCTCTGACTGTTTTTCATGGCTCTGATAACTGCCTGCAAGTAAGCACCCTTGTATGTCTGGCCTTCCTTGATTGTTCCACTGACAAAGCAACCATCGGCACTGCCTTTGAGCAGTGAGGTAGAGATTTGAGGACTCAGATTTGGATATTCCTGAGAGATCTCGGGGTCAGATATTGGGAAAGGCTCCTAGTGGGCCTGGATGGAGAGCCAGATGGGGTCTGAAGTGCAGAAGGCTCAGCAAGACTCCTGGGTGACCATGCAACTAGTGCCCAACCCCAATTGTGTCTGAGTCCCATACCATTAGTGCTTTGCTCCTCTTTGCTTTGAAATTGCCTGGGTTTGTTGCTTTCAAAGTTATTAAGTCTCCCTTTTCTTTCCTTCCCATCTCCATGTCTTTTCCGTGCTTCCAGACTGGCCAGAATGGATATCTCACTGACAGCAGGTTAGTACTATTTAACAGATGCCTTCTGTATCTCTGGCTTTCTCTGTGGAGGACTGCATGACTCTATAATGATGCTTTTTTCTGATGTTAACCGACAGAATCTCCAAAGAAGGCTTTTCTTCTAGTTCTCACAAACAGAGGCAGATTTTTAGGTATCTCTGTGATTTATTTTGTACATTGTCCTGCTGAGTAAGTTTGCCCCATGCACGGCTGCTTGTGAAGTTACTGAAGTTGTATTTTTTGCAACATCAATTTCCAAGTCCTTTTTTGCCAACTGATCAATTAAAATGGAGCAGTGCAAGGTGGGAATGGCAGGCAGGAAGGGAAAGCCACAGGATTTCAATAGTTTTCAAACCATTCAGCCTCTTCTTTCCCAGAGGTGTAGGAGAGCTCCTGCCCTTATAGTGACAGGGTCAGCAACCAGATATGGTGGAGCTGTCCCCAGTCCCCTGATCATAACAGCTGGATGACTTAATGGTGGCAGTGAAGCATCTCAGGCATCCATTTCAACTAGAGTATGTTGCAGAGGGCAATGGGAACACGTTTGAGCAGCATTTCCCTATTAAGTAGTTTTTCTGTGGCTGAGAAGGCTGGAAGGATGGAATTAGCCTGAAGAGCCACCTTGCACAGCCCTCTGCTTGGCAGTGGAGGCTGTCAATGCTACATGGATAAAAGAATGGAATGAAAATGGAGAGATCCTTGTGCCCACTGCCCTCTTGTTTAATAGTCAGAGCTCTGGAGATGAAGCATCTCCACGAACAGGACAGAAGGATATAAGCAAGGAGCAGCTTTGCTTCTCTCAGCCTTCCTGTGGCTCCGGCTGCCTTTGGAGGAATGCTGCAGTGGAAAATGAAGTGTCCTCAGCACAGTTACAGGGATGCTGTGCTGGAGCCTGCTGGTGGCAGTAGTGCTGAAGGCAGGACACCGTTTTCAGGTCAGACATGGGGCTGTAGAAAAAGGCACCCAGCAAGTGGCAGGATGACAATTGCTGATGTGATTGCAGCTGGAGGAGAAGCCAAGGTGCAGTCAGGGCTCTGCTAAGAACTGGGTTTCAAAAGTCAGCCCTGACATGCCCCTTCTCCCCCCAAACCTCTCTGAACATCCTCAGAAGCAGCCTTCAGGGTTTAAGTTGAAGAGAGTCCAAGCTCAAGTGTGATGCTTGTTAGGTCACCTGTGATTTGGGCTGTGAAGCTGCATGGTCCAATTCCTTCACCTGTTTAGTGATAATAAACATTGCACTGGTTGCTTTTCCAGGCCAGGTGTTCCCTTTTGTTCTCACACATTCCCAGCAGCCTTACAAGGACTGGTGCAGAAATGCAGAAAGTGGTCTTGCAAGATCATCCTTGTCTCTAAAGCTCTGTGTTCTGAGACAAGGAGGGCTTTAGCAAGGGATCATGCTCTGACCCTTGCTGGCATCTCTTCCAGGCTGGCATCTGGTTAGGAAAAAGAGGCAGCAGCCAGCTCTCAGCACACACCAAGGAAGATCAGCAGTGTCTGGGTCCTCACGGTGCATGCCCAAGACGGGCTGTTTGTTTGCTGTCAGATTTCTGTGCGCGGTGCCCGTGTGCTGTCTCACAGAGCCAGCTGCTGGCTGGGGTCACCGCCCTGGTGTGAGAGCTCAGATGCAGCACCGGTGGGTCCTGCTCCTGCCCCTTTCCCCTGGAGGTGTTGTCTAACTCTGCTGGTCTCTGCAGGGGCAACCGGGACAGTTTGAACCGGGCCTCGGGCAGCCGCCAGAGCAGCACAGAGAGCGAGATAAAGTCGCTGGAGCCTCGGCCGTGGAGCAGCACAGACTCAGATGGTTCCATCCGCAACCTGCGACCGCCCGTCACCAAAGCCAGCAGCTTCAGTGGCATCTCCATCCTGACGCGGGGGGACAGCATCGGGAGTACCAAAGGCAGCACTGCCAGCAGAACATCCCGGGCAGGTACTGGGTTGGTTTCCCCGTCTGCCTGCTGCCAAAGGGCACCTAGCAGACATGGGTTGGATGGATGGGGCTCATGATGCTATTGTGGTCAGTGACTGGTTCAAATGGGACATGGTTGACATCATCTGAACATGTTTGGTACCCAGGATATGCCAATTGGCTCACCGTCTGCTTTTTCAATACTCACCGTTAGATTACTTACTTCCCTTTAGCAGAGTTATCCAAGGCAAAAGTTGTGCAGTCCCACACCCTGGGACTCAAGCTACCAATCTTCTGTTATTTTCTCTCCCCTGCTGAGCTGCAAGTTATGTTCCCATTTCTTTCTCCTCCCCACAATCCCTCACAGCCCTAAGACTTACTCAGGATGAACCATCTGGCACTTTTCCTTGCTTTCCAGCAAAGGAGGTCCAGGGAATGGCATTACCAATTAGCTTGTCTCATCAGACATACAGTCTCATCACGTAAAGGCTGTGTTCAGTGGTATCTGCCTACAATGTTCCCCCCAAATGATTCACCCTGCTCCTGAGAGCAAACATAACAGCAGGGTGCTGGGTCTGCAGCTCTTGAAGAGCTCTTGAATACAGCTCAAGGTTTCAGGAACACCAAAGGGAGTTAGGGTCAGACATCTCTTTGCCTGCTTCAGATCAGTTCTTTTCCATCCAGATAGCACAAAGCACAGCCCGTGTAGAGAAAGGTGTGGTGGGACTTCACCAGTAACCTGTAACTGGCAACAGCTCTTTGAGAGGACGTGCGGTGCTCTTGGCACTGACAGCGGGGAGCAGAGTCCTTTATTTACAACCAACTGCTTGTGAAGGTCACTTGTGGCAGAGGCCTCGCAGGTCTTTGCTCTCATTTGGATGATCTGGTGATAAGCAAGGTAGCTGGTTGCACTTGCTGTGCAGTATCAGTGAGCAGAACCCAGTTCTCACTGGTAGGCAACGGGTCCCCAAACGCTCGAGAACTGTCCAGCATTTTCTGGGGAGAGGAAGCAAATTGGTGCTTGTGGGTGATGAGACTGTTTCATAAGGATCTGCCCAAATAAAGGGGTGGATCTAAAAGGCAGCCAGGCTGCTCTTCTAGCACCCAGGCTGGCTTTGAAAACCAGACATTCATCTTGCAGTTTGAAGGTAGCTGCATCATCTCCTGGGACTCTGTTTCCATTGTGCTCAGGGCTGCGCTTACTCTGATTATTGCAACCACCTCCAAGACTGATTCATCAGCTGACGGGAGCAGTTATTTGAAGATTTGTCCCAGCCACGTGCAAAGCAAAGCAGAAAAAGATCTGGGTTTTCACTCTTTCTATATTTTTCTTCCAGGTCTCCCTTGAGAACAGAAGCCAATTGCTCTTCAGGCTTAATATAATGGCGAGTGATTAGAAATGCCTGGGGAGGGGGGAGCTGAATTTTCACTAGAAAGAAAAAAAACAACACCATATCCTCTGTGTTTGTTCTGTGCAGGAGGAAGCGCCTCAGGCTCTGGGGCTCTTTTCCCATGTCAGCATTCAGCCCCTGGGCAACTGTGAGCAAAATGTTTCCTTCTTCGCCCCATGTGGCTGATGATACCGGCTTCCTTAGCAGAATGCCTGAAGATTAGCTGTTGCAATGCAGTAGATCAGAGGCAGAATTAGTTAAATAACAGCTACGGGGCTTCGAGCAGTAGTTTCAAAGACCTTTTATTTCTGGAAGTAACACTGAAACAGTGAGGAGAGCACTTCCCAGCTGGGTGCCTTGCAGCGTGTGTCACGATCCTTCCTAACAATTTTTCCTACCAAGGGAAGGAATTGCTTTCAAACACCGCCGCCACCCCCCTTTCCTTTGCTCAAAGGGTGTGCACGTGCTAGGTCTGTATCGCCATTTAATGGATTCCTTCAATCCCCTCTGCACTGGGTGAACACTTGGACAAATCTCAACAGGGGCCTTGCCTGGCTGCAGAACTGAGCTGTGACTGAGAACAGCTCTCCAGCTTCTTTCCACAGACTGGTCTATGCCACTGAGTTGAAATGAGTATTGTCCAGCAGCTCCCTCATTTAGTAACCTCTCATCTCTACCAGCCAGGTTTCTCTTCCCAGCAGAAGTCCCATGGCATTTCTAGAGTCTGTCTTCTTTACAGACAAAACAGGACATCCTTCTGGACAAAGTGTCCAGCATACAACTAGATAAATATATAATAATAATATATATATAAATATATTATATAAATATATTATATAAACTATACAATAATTAAATATATTATACAAATATAATATAATACGATGGGTGTGCAGTTGGCTGACGGATCAGGCTCAAAGAGTATCAGCAAATGGAATTATGTCAGGCTGGCAGAAAGTCACTAGTGGGGTTCCCCAGGGCTCCATTTTAGGGCCAGTTCTCTTTAATGTTTTCTAAAATTAATTGAATGCAGGACTTGAAGGTATACAAAGTAAGTATGCATACGACACTAAATTGGGAGGAGCTGTTGACTTCCTCAGGGGTAGAGAGAGGTCTTGCAGAGAGATCTTGACAAATTAGAGGACTGGACAGTTACCAACCGCATGAGTTTTAACAAGAACCAGTGCCAGAGTCTGCACCTGGGACAGGGCAACCCTGGCTGTGTGTACAGACTGGGGGACAAGAGGCTGGAGGGCAGCCCTGCAGAAAGGGATCTGGGGGTTCTGGTAGACATCCAGTTGAATACAAGTCAACAGTGTGCCCAGGCAGCCAAAAGGGCAAACCATACCCTGGGGTGCCTCAAGCTCAGCACTGCAAGGTGCCCAAAGGAGGGGATTGTCCCACTCTGCTCTGCACTGATGCGGCCTTATCTTGAGTACTGTGTGCAGTTTCATATAAAAAAGACTGAAAACTCTTAGAGAGTGTCCAAAGGAGGGTTATGAAGATAGCGAAGGGTCTAGAGCGGAAGATCTGTGAGGAGTGGGATCACAGGCTGTTCCTGTGCAGTGAGGGTGCTAGGTTGGGGTCAGGGAAGAGGACACCTGAGGATCCCCCAAGGTTCAAAACACCTTGGTTTGCTGTGAGGCAAACTAGTGACTTAGACTGCAGCCCGTTTACCCCGTTCTTTTTGGAAGGAAGCTCCCTTTTGCACAGCAGCCAACACAATCTGGATGCAGTACAGGAGGGAGTGCCAGGATCCATCCCCCCCGCCACTTCCTACCCCTACCCCAGGCAATGAATCGTGACTTCTCTCTCACAGGTACCAACCCTGCTTTGCCTTTCTCTCTTCAAGGTCTGGTACTAGGTGCCCCTGAAGCATGCAGCCAACCCCCTTCTTCACAGCCCAGCCGTGGCCTCCTTCCCTGCACATCCCAGCAGTCTCAACCGCCACCACCCCAACAGCCACCACCGCAGCCACAAGGACTACCACCAGCACCCCAGCAGCAGCCAGCCATGAGCAACCACATGATATCGCAGGTGAGTTGCTGCACCATACCCAGGGCTCAGTGGACTCCTTAGGCACGCCAGCACCAGCAGAGCCGATACATATCCAGGATGCTCTGGACTCATATTTGCCCAGCGGGGTTTTTGGGAGCACTCACACTTGCTCCCTGTTAGGGAGCGACAGCCCCCCTGAGCTGGAGGCAGAGTAGGGGAAGTTCAGGGAGCCTTGCTGAGTCTGAAAATGATGCATGACATCTCAACTTGACAACAGCGCTCCTAGCAAGGCATCTGTAGCCCTTTGGTGAGCGGCCCTTTGCACTCCGGGACTGGCTGCTCTCCTAGTAGGGAATGGCACAAACTGCAGCTGGGTTTGAGCTCCCCAGTGCTGAGACCCCATGGCTAGCCACCTGATGTCCTGCAGAGAGTCAGACCTGGGCCTGGGCCTGGGTGTATTCTCCAGACCCTCCCCAGGTCAAACCCAAGTGATGTTCCAGTGCCTTTTGGGGCTATTTATGAAGATGGAGCCCTAGAGAAAGCAGTTGTGGCTGTCGTCCTTACACACTCAGTTCCAAAGGCTGTAAGAAACCACAGCACAAGAGCTGGCACATTGGGATAGCAAAGCTGCCTTGTGCTGAATAGGTGCAGAGCTGGGTAATATGTGTGGGAAGTGTCCTCAGTGCCCTCAGCTGAGGTGCTGGACCTCAACCTGCCTGTGAGTTTTATAAATGATGCCCCAGAAAGGATCCCTCATGCTTAGAGTGGTGCGTACAGTAAAGTACAAATGTTTTCAGTGGGATTTGGTGTGAGGAAGCAAGCCTCTTCAGGTACCTTTAACTGCAGATGATGCTAACAGATCTGTTTTTCTCCATGTCCTTTGCTGTCATTTGCCAACTGAGTGAGGATGGAGGGAGGCTGTAGTTCTTCGGATACTGAGACTCAAAGGCAACATCTCTGTTCTGTAGATAAGGTGACTCCCTGAGGTGTAGCCAGAGTCCAGTGCTAAAGCTAGCAGAGCACAGTGCCCTGAGAGGGTGATTTGAACATACAGTGGTTTTCTGGAACTTGTGCAGGACCACTCCATCTTGCTGGGGCATTATTTTCTGTCTTCTGCTGTTTGGCTGTTCTCCTAATTGTTTAGCTCCTGGAAACACAGTTTTTTTGTGTATTTGACTGTTGGTGAAAAGCGTGCAGATGCACTGTTCCCCATGTGCACGCACCTTCTGTTTCACCATGCTCAAAAAGCAGCCCAGTGCTGGCCATCACAGGTCCATTGCCCAAAGCACATCGTGAACAGGCATCAGCAGGTCCTCCCAGCAATAAGGTGAGAGGGGCCCCTGCAGAAGGCAAGAGTGAAGCACAGGGGTCCTGGTAGGGGAGGCCAAGAAGCACGGCAGAGAAAGCTGGCAGGCAGTGCCATACATAAGTGGGCAGTGGAGTGGGAGAGGCACAAAGGTTGTGCTGGGGGGAAATGACTCTCCTGCTGCTGTTGGCCGTAGCTGACCTTTGTAAACTCGTGTCATGTTCATGCCAGGCAAGACCTGCTTTGTGAACACAGTCGGCTGTCACGGCTTCCACAAAGCAACTGGCCAGGCTGTGTGTCTTCACAGAGAGATGAATGCTCTCCCATTCTGCTCTCCGTGCTTTCCAACCCTCTGCAATGCCCACTTCTGTGCATTGGCAATTGGCTCAGTTGACTAACCTTGTTGTTCCTTCTTTCTCTCCTTCCTCCTATCCTTCCTCCCCCCCCCCCACCTTCTCCAACCCAAATCTCTCTCCTCTGCTCCCTTCTCTGCTGGTCTCAGCCGGTCCCAGCGCTGCAGCCTGTTCAGTATTCTCCAAGCTCCTGCCCCCAAGTCCTCTTGCCAGTCTCTCCACCCCAGCAGTACAACCTGGTATAAATCCCATTTCCTCTTCTGCACTGCCTCTGTTGTACTCGTGTGCTGTGTTTGTGTTGTATGAGCTTTTGCTAATCAGGTATGTCACAGACACTGCACCCAGTGGGTTTGGGATTCAGGGAGGCCCTGCGCTGCAGTGGGATGCCTGAGGCTGTGGGACCCACCAGTGCCGGGCACTGCTGGAGTGTCTGGTCTTAGAAAGAGGCTGGGGAAGAGCAAGTGCCAAGCCCAGAGTTCCACTGGGAAGAGCTGCTTGTGCCCAGCACTGGGGTCCAGGGGCCGCAGCTGCCCTGCAGTTCATGGTCAGCCCCTGTGTTGTCTTGTTGGGAATGACGCGTTCTGTGTGGCATGGTGTGCCCTGCAGGACACAGCATCCTGCCTGTGTGGGGCCATGTATGGCACCAGTGTCTGCTGAGCTTCTGGGCTCCCCAGCAGCCCACATAACCCTGTCCCCGTCCTGCCATACGCTCGTGGTCTGTGGCTCAGTTCTGGGGATTTTTTCTGGGAGAGTCCCTGCACACAGAGTTGGGAGAAGGCGTCTGCCACCTACTTGGTAGAGCCATGTCCTACTTGCTGTCGTCCTACATGCTGTCCTCCTCCATCCTTCCCGCTTATCCCCAATGCAGGCTGACGAACTCAGCAACCCCTTCGGGCAGATCAGCCTCAGCCGGCAGGGCTCTACAGAAGCACCGGATCCTTCCTCTGCTATGTTCCAGTCATCCCTCATCTCCCAGCACCCGCAGCAGACTGGGTTCATCATGGCAACTCCTGGGCAGCCCATTCCCACCTCCAACTACTCCGCCTCAGGGCACACGGCCCCCACGCAGCAGGTGCTGCAGCCCCAGGGCTACATGCAGCCTCCCCAGCAAGTAAGGAGACGTGCGAACCCGGAGGGGACGTGCCCCTCAGCCCAAATCCGTCAGACAAGGGGCTGCTGGGGAGCAGGCAAGAGAATAAATAGTTTCTTGGGAGCAGGCCCCCTCTTTTTCTGCTGCTTCTTTGTGTTGGATCAATACAGAGAGGTCAGAGCACTTGGCCACATGCTCCCTTGCTAGGCACAGTATGATTTCTGCCCCCTTGTCACTCTGAGCTCACAAGGCACTTGCCTGGGGAGCCCTCTGTCCGTTCCTGCCTCAGACTGGGGGAGGGACAGTGACCAGATTCAGGACTGACACCTCTAAGCTCTCTTTGGGGTCTCGCAGGGCATTATGGCTCTAGGATTGTTCCCCTGAGCTATGGTGAGAATTGTGCCTACTGTGCTCTTGCACTGCTGGGAAAAGCTTGGAAGTGCAGGCTTGGGAGGAGGGGCAGGGGCTGCAGTTCCCTGAGGAGCCATCATCTGGCCAGAGCCAAAGCCCTGGTTGGTATTTTTTTCAGCAGAAGTCAGGCCAGGTGAGAGGGAAAACTGGTCCTGAGGGTCCAGCTTTCTTGATCCCACTTCTTATGTTCTCATCACCATGTTTTTTTTTTTGTTTGTTTTTGTTTGTTTGTTGGTGGTTTTTTTTATATAGATTCAGGTTTCTTACTACCCTCCTGGGCAGTACCCAAACTCCAGCCAGCAATACCGATCTCTCAGTCACCCAGTGGCCTACAGCTCCCAGCGCACGCAGCAGCTCCCCCAGCAAACCCAGCAACCTGGTAAGGAATGGGGGTGGAAGGGGGGAGGGAGCAGCACGTTTCCCTTCCCTGGCACTCCCTTGGCTCTTAAGGATCTCCCTTGCACTGTCTGGGTTCTGGTACTCTTCCTTGTCCTAAGGTGCTCTTCTGCCACTCTTTGCTGGATTTGCTGGCTAGAGAGTGCCTCTTGACAGTGCAAAGCAAAGCTGAAACTTGGCCTGGCTGCAGGGGCTTTCTTTTCTCTCCCTCTCAGCACGTAGCCTACACTGAGGTGCTGCAGGGTGCTGCCAGGAGCTTCCTTCAGCTCTTTTAACATCTTCCAGGAGGGAAGCCCTTTTCTCACTGTTTAGTAAGAGAAGGGGCCGAAGCAGGATTTCACCTCTCATACGCCAAGTCACAGGCTGCCTACCTTGGCCAGCTGCAAAACTGCTCCATTTAAATGTTCTTCTGACAGGTTTACAGCCAATGATGTCCAACCAGCAGCAAACGTACCAAGGTGTAATGGGAGTGCAGCAGGCACAGCCCCCCGGGGGGCTCCTCAACAGCCAGAGGAACAGTATGGGGGGCCAGATGCAGAATATGATGGGAGTGCAGCAGGCACAGCCCCCGAGCCTCCTCAGCAGCCAGAGGAACAGTATGGGGAGCCAGATGCAAGGTCTGATGGTCCAGTACACTCCACTGCCTTCGTACCAGGTAGGCATCGTTTTTTTTTCAGTGAGGGGCTGCTGGGGAGGGGACCTCAGCTCTGCAGGCCTTGCAGCACCCTGTTCCTGTGCATGAGGGACGGAGCCAAAGTCAGGCATTGAGAAGATCATGTATGTTTGCCAGCTAGGGTGGGGGACACGTTCACATTTGAACCAGTGTAGGGCAGCTCTTGAGAAGGACTGCGTGCCGCTGCTCCCTTAGCCACTGTGTTCCACGAAGAGCTGAGAGGGGCTGCCCTTTCCTGGGCAAGATTGCTCCGGACAGCAGTAGACAACTGCCTGGTATCTCTTGTACCTTGTATGGACCTCACTGGCGTCTCTTTGGGGTCAATTCTCCCTGCTACATTCCAGACAGCTGCTTCTCTCCTCCCTGCACAGGTTCCCGTGGCCAACGAGTCCCAGAGTGTGGTCCAGCAGCCCTTCCAGCAGCCAGTGCTCGTACCGGCCAGCCAGTCCGTTCAGGGGGGGCTTCAGGCTGGGGGTGTACCCATCTACTACAGCGTCATCCCGACCGCCCAGCAGAATGGCACCAGGTAGAGCTTCTGTATCTCTGGCCTGCCGTGGGGAGGGAGACCCTGCAGCCAAAAGGGTCTCACGTCCTACTCCTGCAGCTAGGGGAGGTGGTAGGGCACCATAAATGTCTCTTCAGCTTGCCCTGTCCTAAATCCCCTAGCCAGTGGTTCCTGGGCACAGCTGCCCTGCAGGATGCAGTGCTGCTCCCCCAGAGGCAGCTGTCTTTCCATGTACCGAGGGGGCTGCTTCCACATACAGTCCTGCTGGCTCTTCCCCATCCCCTGCAGTTTCTCAGAGCACTTTCTGCTTCACAGCCCTTCGGTGGGGTTCCTTCAGCCGCCCGGCTCTGAACAGTACCAGATGCCACAGTCCCCCTCGCCCTGCAGCCCCCCACAGATGCAGCAGCAGTATTCAGGTAAGAGGGGTCCCCAGTCAGGGCTGGCATCAATTCTGCCTGGGTTGGATCAGGTTTCAGGGGCAAAAGGGGTATAGGGTATAGGGGCTGCCGATTCATAGACCGGTCTCTCTTACTGCTCCCCATCCCATGGCTCACTGTGAGTCCTCAGGATGTGGCAAAGTGATTTGGCTTCACAGGCTGATGCTGGCCTGTGCCTGGTGTCCCCAAACCTTGGCAGGTGGGGTAGGAGCCACAGCGAGTTGCTGTGGGCTGCAGACTCCCTCTGCTGGCAGCAGGGCTTAGTGTGTCACCGGGGCAGCTCCTGGGGTGAGAGAGCTGGATCCCTGCGTCCTGTCCCAGCTGCAGGGGTGTGAGGTGGGGACCTGGTGAATTACTGCAAGAGCTGGAGCTGGAACCAGAACACTTGGGCTCTGTGCCCAGCTCTGGGGTCAGATCCTTTGCCTGGGGTTGTGTTGTGATGCTCAGAGAGGTCACACAAGTTGTCTTCGGCTTGTCCCCTCTTCTTGCATTTTTCCTGGATAAAAAGTCATCACTCTGATGTAAGGCATGATATCAGAGATCTTGGCAGGGTTTTAGTAGGGCCCCTCTTCACCCACCTGGACAGGCAGGAACGGTGAAGGACAGAGTAAGGTGGAGGTGTTCTTGGGAAGAGTGCAAGGCTGCAGTTGCTGCCTCTTCTTCCACAGCGAGCAGCAGCAGTGTGCAGAGCCTGGGCAATACTGCTGCTGTCCTCTCTCCCCAGGGGTGTCTCCATCAGGCCCTGGCGTGGTTGTGATGCAGCTGAATGTACCCAATGGCCCCCAGCCCCCCCAGAACGCCCCTGTGGTGCAGTGGAGCCACTGTAAGTACTACAGCCTGGACCAGCGGGGGCAGAAGCCAGGAGACCTGTACAACCCAGACACCAGTGCTCAGGTATTGAGAGGACTGGGAGGAAGGCAGCTCATCTTTTGGGAGCAGCCTGGTGGGAGAAAAAAGGACGCCGGCATCCATGCTGTGTGCGTGGGCTGGGAGAAGGGGGTGGGCTCATCCCACGGTGGTGAGACAGGATCGGGACTGGTCCCAAGCACTGGGAGTGTCTGACCCTCTGCCTCCCGCAGGCCAGCACCCAGCTGAACAGCCCCATCACGTCGCCCACGCAGTCCCCGACGCCGTCTCCTGTCACCAACCTCAACAGCGTCTGCACGGGGCTGAGCTCCCTCCCGGTCCTCACACAGTTCCCCCGCCCCATGGGCCCAGCACAAGGTAAGGGAAAAGAGTGGGAACAGCACAGGGGTGGGTCCTTCCTGTGATTTCTTTAGACACCTACCAATATTTGCTTCAAATTTTGTAGGTGATGGGCGTTACTCGTTGCTGGGCCAGCCGCTGCAGTATAATTTGTCTATCTGTCCCCCACCACTGCTCCACAACCAGCCCAACTACAACACACACCAGGTAAAACGGGGGCTGACCCCCATCCATCCTTTTCACTGCTGTGGGAGCAGAGCAAGACCCCCCCCACACAGACCACACTGGGCTTAGAATTTCACCTTGTCCCTGGCTTTGCCTAGAAGCATTGTCAGCACCAGGTCCTTGGGAGTGTCCTGGAACCAAGGCTGTGTCCTGGGCTCCTCCAACCTCAGAAGCACGGTGCCACTAAAAGGTGCCAGGGGTGCAGGTTTCACCCAGGTGTCTCCATTCCCCCTTGTCACATTTGGTCTTGCCCACCCGCTGCCCCGGGACGCACTGTGAGGCCACCATTTCTCCTCGGGTGACGTGCTGCTGTTTTTATTCTTTAAGGGACAGACTGGAATGAAACACGGAAACCGGAGCAAGAGGCATGCCCTCAAGTCAGCATCCACTGACCTTGGGACAAGTGATGTAGGCAAGTGACCTTCCTCGAGCAATTCCCCCTTTGCCCCCTGCCTGGGTCCCTCCTGCATGGGTGTAGGTGGCATTGGCAGCGATCCCAGATGCTCCCTCTGCCCACACAAGCATCCCACAGACCAGTTCCTGCCCCCACCACCTCCCCACACACACCCCACAGCCCATGTGAGGCCTGACTGGGGCGTGTGGGGATGCTCAGTCCCTCTCAGCTGTGTCCAGAGGGAGGTGAGGGGACAGGGGTTGCTCAGGTTGCAGTGAACGCTGCCTACACCAATCAAAGCTTTTGCAGAAGAGAGGTGAAAAACTATTTGAAAGGCAGGGATGGGCACCAGGTCACCTGGGCCCTGTTGATGTCCCCCATGAGGGTTGAAATGATGGAGCAGGTGGGGCTGGCAGGCAGAACTCAGGGTTTTTTCCTCTGTCAGCAGACAGTGACTGCCCAGACCTCCGATACCTTGTTCCCACCGTTATCCTCCCAAGCACCCCTTCCCTCTAATGTGCCAGTTTCCCAGTGGGGCCAGGAGCTGCAAAGCCCTCATCTCTGTGAAGATCTTTGGGATCTTCCAGGAGCGGCTGCCAAGGACCGTTTCCCTCCTGTTTCCCTCCCGGGAGTCCCCAATTGCTTGTGTCAGGCCAGAAGGAGTCTGGTTTCTCCCCCCAGTTGTGCAAGCCTTGCTGGCTGGGCAGTTTGCATGGGCTCTCTGGAGGCTCCGGATGTGTCCCCCACATCCCCTCCTCGTCACCAGCAAGCACAGCCGGTCACAGGGGGCCCTTTAAGAGCAGCTTGCCTGGGGAGCTGTCCCCCCTCCCTGCAGCTGGCATGGTCATTACATGCCATGTTAATATTAGCAAAGAATCCATTCAGCCAGCCCTCCGCTAAGCCCAAAAGCCAGGGCTGGAGCCAGGAGGCAGCAGAAGTGTTTGGGTACCACAGGACAGAGGCAGAGAGTTTGGCACGACGCTGGCCTGGGCACACGAGGGGATCCTGCTCCCTGTGGGGGGAGCACAGCGGGCAAAGGCACATTCAGGGTCTGTGTATGTCAAGGTGCAACAGTCGTCTGTCTGTGGGTCCTCCCTGCCACGGCAGAGGGTGGGAAGGTGGGGCAGGACACCTGGGAAAGCCCAAACTGAAAAGCCAAGCCCAGACAAAGGAAGCGAGGAGGACTCGGTGTTGCTGGAGCCCTTGGGACCAGCAAGGGTCAGGATGGGGCAGTGCAGGGACCAGGCTGGTAGGGGCGGCTTGAGGGGGGAGAAGTGTCCGGCTTCAAAAAATACATTCCTATTGTGGGGGCAGCTTAGCAAAGCTCTGCTTTCATGGGAGAGGTAGAGACTGACCACTCCAACCCCAGAGCTGGTGAGGCAGCAGACCCCTCCAAGCTGTCGCCACCCCAGAACCGCAGCTGCTGACATGTGCTTGTCTTTCCATCGCAGTGCTGGGCCGAGTGCTGGAGGTGACGGACCTGCCTGAGGGCATCACACGGACAGAGGCTGACAAGCTCTTTACCCAGCTTGCGATGGCTGGTGCCAAAATCCAGTGGCTCAAAGAGACTCAGGGGCGTCGCGGAGATGGGGTTGGCGGGGACAGCAACGGGACTCCAGAGAACAGCAGACACACTGACCTTGCTGCCTTATACACCATCGTGGCCGTGTTCCCCAGCCCGCTGGCTGCCCAGAATGCCTCCCTCCGCCTCAACAACTCCCTCAGCCGCTTCAAGCTGCGTGTGGCCAAAAAGAACTACGACTTGCGAGTGCTGGAACGTGCCAGCTCACAGTAGGGCTCATGCATGGGCACAGAGCACACTGGACTGCAGGCACTTCCCTCTGCCTTCTCTCCTCCTTTCTGCCCTCCCTTCTTCTCGCCCTCCTTCCTGGATATATTTATATGGACTTAATTAAGAGACAAGAAATTGATTTTTTTTTTTTTTTTGGAGTGACGCCCATGCCCACCCACCTTACCCTGTGTATATTGTTTTGTTAAGCACTGTGTTGAACTGCACATACAGGTGTTGATTGGTATGTTCACTGCACATTTTATTTAATCTGGTTATTATTTTGGGGGGGTATTTTTGTTTTTGTTTGGGGGGAGGTTGTTTTTAAATATAAAAAGAAAACTTGTCCATCACTTTAATGCTGCTTTACCATTCTCTGTCAGTACCAGAGCTAGGGGTTTTCTGTTTGCTTCTTTGAGGTAAGATGACAGCCAGAGAGCTGAATGAGCTCCCTGGCTTTCAGGAGGGTGTGCTCCTGCCCCGGTCCTGCCCCATGCTTGATGTGTGCAAGGGCTCGTGGCCTTGCCAAGGCTGGGAGCTGAGACTGGGAGAGGAGCGCTGCACCCTTTGACCTGGGTCTGGGTCCCCCTTTCAGATGTTCATAGCCTCTTTTCCCAGCAGCTGGGCCCCACGCAGCTGTGTGGGATGGGATTTGGGGTGTCCCCGGCTGTATTCCCTGCCAGGGGGCACCAGGATTAAATGGGAGCAGCCCTTGAGCTGCTAGATGCAACCCTCCTGCCCTGCAGGTACAGGAGTTGGGCTGGTTCCAACCTCACCGTGGCACTGCACGCAGCAGCTGGAGCCTCTTGCCACACTTGGACGCTACCTTCACGAGCAGGTGGAGAGGTAAAAGCTACCTGGAAGGGCTGGGCTCTAACCCCTGCTCCAGGGCCACCTACAGCCTCTCCGGGACAGAGGTCCAGGACCTCTGGCACTGGGGTTCAGCTCCAGGACCACAGCACCCAGCACAGGCAGCACTGGGTTCCCTGTGCACGTTTCTGTCCCAGCGGAGAGCAGACCAGCAGGGTTTTCTGCCCGGGACAGCCACCAGAGCCTGGTACCCGCTGCTGCCCCGCATTTCCTTTCCCTCTCCCAGCTGCAGGGGCATTGAATGCAGCAACAAATGAGGCAGTGGGGCTGGTGGAGTACTTGACGTGCCCTGGCTCTGTGGCTGCCCCGTGCCAGGGGGTGGGTGGGCCGCTGTGACGCCCAGCAACCCACCAACGCAAATAGCCAACGGCTCCTCCACCCCGCTCCCCTCCCGGCTCGCGCATGGGCTCCAATTTCTCGGCGTCAGCCTCCGCCAGCGCTCAGCTGTCGGCTCCCCTCTGGCCTGTCACTCCCGCTCTCCACGGGACTGGGGCGGCTGCCCCCCTCCCTGCACACCCAGCGCATTGGGCTGGGGGCTCCGCAGCCAGCAAAGGCTCTGACACCGGCCACCCACCCCTTGCAGGGTTTTTCGTCGCGGGACGTGAGCTCCAGACACGGCGTAAGTGCACAGCTCCCCTTCCTCATGGCCACTGACCCCCCCCGAGCCCTCCCCCGCCCCACACACGTCGCTGCAAGGCCCCGGGGCCCCTTGGCTCCTGCAGCACCCCTTGCCCCAGGACTCCCCAGCTCCCATCGCTGTCTCCTGGGGCAAGGAGTCATCCTGGGGGGTTTCCATGGGGGTATGTGGGAGCCTGGGGTTAGGTAGCACCAAACATGGTGATGTCTGGGTGGAGGGGCTGTGCAGATGGTGGGCTGGCTGGCAGAGGGGGAATTGGGAATGTTTTGGGGGATGCAGGAGAGATCCCATCCCCTTGGTAGCGCTGGGCTTCTGGGGAGGAGAAAGCGGGGCTGTGCCGTGATGTCGGACAGTGAAACATGCACGCCTGTCACAGGGGGCCAAGAGTGGCACCGTTTGCAGTTTAATTGTGAGATGGAGATGTCTGGGCAGAGGTGACGCATGCAGGTAGCCCAGGGTCTGGCTCACAGCACTTGGCACCGTGTGTCTGAGCCTGCGAGCAGCAGTGCTGCGTGCGCTGGGCTGGGAGCAGCGCCTGCTGCTCTCCAGTCTCTGCAGCAGGGCCCCCAGAGGTGCTGGGCCCTGGGACTTGTCCCCAGCAAAGGTGGCCCCTTCCTGGGGCAGGAGACGACACTGCCTCGGGGGATGCTCCCCATCCAGCAAGGTCTGGGTGTTCCTGCACCCTCCAGGGACCTGCAGTGGGGCCAGCCCTAGCCAACACCGTGTCTCTGTTTTCCCCTGGTAGTATGACAGAGAAGGAAGTGCCAGAGCCGCCAGCTTCACCCGCTTCAGGTGGGAAACCCAAGAGCCGGGTAAGTGGGTGCCTGCAGGACAGCTTGGGCAGGTGGGGGAAGCACAGTCCCTGCAGCAGCTGCAGGAGCCTTTGTGGGATCGGGAAGGCCTACCAGGCCCCAAGGCAAGTGGGGCTCTAGATGGCCGTTTGCCAGCTTGCAGCGCTGCATCCCCACGGACTCACAGCTGCTCCTTTTGTGGGGACCTCACTGGGCTGGGAGAAGGACCCCATCCTCCCAGCATTTCTGCCCCAGGGTGCCTGGGATCTACCCCCACCTAGGGGGGAAGAAGGGGTCTCTAGGTCAGAGCGTGGAGCAGAGAGCTGGGCACCAGGTTTTCTGCCTGCCTTCCTCGCCGCTGCACCCGCAGTGCACGATGCATCCTCTCCTGTCCCAGCAGCTACAGAAGCTGAAGCAACTTTTCCAGCGAAAACCCAAGGAGGAGGTGGCGCCGGAGCCGCAGCCCAACGGGGAGCTTGTCAGCCCCTCAGGGGGACCCATCTACTACATCTACGAGGAGGAGGAAGAGGAGGAAGAGGAGGAGGAGCCTGAGCCCCCTCCTGAGCCCCAGAAACTTGTCAATGACAAACCCCACAAGTTCAAGGATCATTACTTCAAAAAGCCCAAGTTCTGTGACGTTTGTGCCCGCATGATCGTCCGTGAGTCCCGCGGGTGCTCGGGCTGGGGGCCGCGGGCAGGGCGAGGGCTGGGGGCCAAGGCTGGCGAGGGCCCGAGCCCAGCCGTTCCCACAGCTGCAGTGTCACGTTGCCTCTCCTTTCCCCCCCACCACCCCCCCCACGGCCAGTCAACAACAAGTTCGGCCTGAGGTGCAAGAACTGCAAAACCAACATCCACCACCACTGCCAGTCCTACGTGGAGATGCAACGCTGCTTCGGTAAAATCGTGAGTGCTCCCCCCCAGCCCCGGGCTCACGGCGCCTCCCCGCAGGGAAAACCCCGGCACCGCAGCGGGGAGAGCGAGCGGCTGGGTCCCCGCGGCCGTAGCCCGGGTGCCGTCACCCCGTCACCCCCCCCTGCCCTCCTGGTTCTGAGGGGTTGCCCAGCACCCTGAGCTATCTCCAGGCACCACGTCCACCACCGAGCCCCCATGGGTCTGGGTCTGGGTGGTGGCGATGCTCTGACCCCCCCATCCACTCCTAGCCCCCAGGGTTTCGCCGGGCGTACAGCTCGCCCCTGTACAGTGACCAGCAGTACGCCTGCGTCAAGGAGCTGCTCTGTAAGTAGCGTCCCCGTGCCGGGGCTGCCCCCCTTCTCCTCACATCCTGTGGCCAAACCCCTCTCACAGTGTCCGTGCCCCAGCAGCAGCCAACAGGAGCGACCCCGTGTTCGAGACCCTCCGGACAGGCGTCATTATGGCCAACAAGGAGCGCAAGAAAGGGCAGGATGACAAGAAAAATGTGAGTGCGGGGCTGAGCTGTCACCCCAAAGGCACGAGGGGCCTGTGCCCCAGTGCCACCCGGAGCTCCCTGCCCGCTGACTGCTCTCTGCTTTGCAGCCTTTGGCTGCGATGATGGATGAGGAACCCGAGGCCACAAAGCCAGAAGGGGGCAAAACGGAGGGCGGTGAGTTCATGGGATAGGGAAGGAGCTGCGGGGAGGACTGTACAGAAGGCCCCCCCCCCCCCCAGGGTGGGATCTGCCCTGCAGACAGGGGGTCTCCAGTTCAGGTCTTGGATCTCCTGAGCGTAAGAGGTCCCGGAGATGAGGCTGGTGCCATGGGTGGGGTGGCAGCAGCAGGAGAGATGTCACCACCACCACTCCCCTCCCATTTCCAGGCACTTCTGAAGGGGACAAGAAGGCTGAGAAGAGCACGACAGATGATAAGGTATGCATCATCCTCACCCTACACCCCAAAGGCTCTGAGCCCTCCCTGCTGAGCTCCCTGGGGCTGTGCCCAGTCTCCCTGTAGCCGTGAACCCCCCTTTCTTGCTCTCCAAGAACAAGAAGCCCCAGCCGGGGATGCGTGGTGGCTATCTGCAGTCTCACTATTTCGTGGCGCTTTATCGCTTCAAAGCCTTGGAGAAAGACGACCTGGATTTCCCGTGAGTTTGCAGCCACACAGTGGGCACGGGGGTGATGGGGGGAAGGAATTGGGGTGTCCAGCAGGGATGGGGAGATGTCGTCACCTCAACAGTGAGGTTCTTGGAGCCCGGAGGGTTCAGCCACTTAATGAGGGCAGAATTTAGAGCCATGCTGGCTCTGGGGTAGGTTTTGTGGATTTTCTGCCCCTATGGGTAAAGCATCGAGGGGGAGCCCTGGCTCTCACTGAGCCAGCTCTCCCAGCTCCCAGGTTTTGAGCACAAGCCTCATTTCTAAGGTTGCTGGTGTTTGTCTTTTATGGTTCCGCTGATTTATTGCACCCCAGACTTGAGGCTGAGCTGCTCACGTACAGGACCTGTCCATGAGTCCGTGAGCTGTATGCATCCTCCACATGGAGCCCTAAGAGTCTGTGCCATGGGAAGAGCAATTTTCCTTTTCTCCCATAGCAGGGTGGTCCCAGCCCCCCTCACACCAAGCCCTTCCTTCCCTTTGCAGGCCAGGGGAGAAGATCACGGTGGTTGATGACTCCAATGAGGAGTGGTGGCGGGTAAGGCTGATATCCTGCAGACACAGAGGGAAGACATGCAGGGCTTAAAGAAAAGGGAGAGCTCGACTGGAGGTGCAAATTGCACTCCAAGGGAGGCACAGCCCCCTAAATTTGCTGTGTTTTAATCAACGCACAATCTGCAGGCTGAGGGTATCTGGGGGTCTTATAGATTGACTCCAACCCCTGCCTGACATCCATCCATGGACTTATTTCAGGGGAAGATTGGTGAAAAAATTGGCTACTTCCCCCCGAACTTCATCATCCGGGTGCGGGCTGGGGAGCGGGTGCACAAGGTGACTCGCTCCTTCGTGGGCAACCGGGAAATTGGGCAGATAACGCTCAAGAAGGATCAGGTGAGGCAGGACCATGTGGTCACAACCAGTGCTTTTTGAGCCCCCCCCCATCTCTGCCCCAGCCCCCTTTCATTAACTGCCCCCCTCCCCCTATGTCTATCTCCCCCAGCCCCCTGTACTGGACCCTCTCTGTTGTCCCCCTCTTCCTGGGGGTCACCCCCTTCCCCTGCTGACCGGGGCCCACGCACCTCACCCACACCCCTTTCCCCCCCCCAGATCGTGGTGCAGAAAGGTGAGGAGGTGAACGGTTACGTGAAAGTCTACACCGGCCGCAAAGTGGGGCTCTTCCCCGTGGACTTCCTGCAGGAGATCTGAGCAGGGCAGCATCCCGGGGCCCCCCAGCAGGGGGGACGGATGGACCCTGGCTGCAGGGAGCTGCGGAGCCAGGCAGGGATGGCTGGCACCCTGTCCCTGATGCCTGTGGTGATGGGGCCTTCAGTGGGGACCGTCTCCACCAGGACCGGGCAGGCCAGGGGCACGGGAGGTGCCTCTCTGGGGCTGTTCCCATCTGGGGCTTTTGGTGCCCGCAGAGACCCTGGGTGTGAGGAGGGGGCTGCTTGGATGCCACCCAGCTCCTGCGCCTTGGGTGGTGGATGACTCGGGGGTGTCAGTGGGGTCCTGTCCCAGTGCTCTGGGCTGTGTAATTCTGTGTTTTGGCAATACATGTCTGCTCCGGAGCCCTCCCCGCTTTGAACGTCCTTGAGAGGGGGGGGGGGTCACCACAGTGCTGCTGTGGAAGGGGCTGCAGTGATGCTTTCCTGCGTGGCCCACGTGTGACACCCTGTGCGGCACGTTCCTGCCTCGCGTGTGTGCCTGGAGCTTCGGCCCAGCCTCCCCCAGGCCTCGCCCACACAGGCCCCCTCTGCCCCCAGCTCCTCTGGTGGAGCCCTGGCACCCAAGGGTGCTCCACGCGTGCACCGAGCTGGCCCAGTCTCGGCAGGGGCCCCATTTTCCCCCGGCCTGTACAGGGCTGGGGCCGAGTGCTGGCAGTGGGCCCAGCAGGGCCCGAATAGGGGCCGTGGGTGACAGGTGACAGTGCCAGGGACGGGTCAAGTCCTTGGAACCATGGGGCGAGCACCGAGCCAGGAACAGGTGCCCGCCCAGGACGGCAGACAGGGGGGCTCCGTCCAGGCCCCCGCAGCCTCGGCCCCTCGCGGGGGCAGCACTCGGGGGTCCACTGCGAGGACTGGGGCAGGGCCCACCAAGGTCACAGTACCCATGGGGACAGGGATGGGGACAGGGCCACTGGGGCCCCTTGGCAGGGCTCCCAGCACCAGCCTCAGCAGGCCCCATGCAGCTGCCCCGGCCTTGCCTCTGGGCTGGGGGGGGGGGGCGCTGCTGCTGCACGACGTTCCTCCATGCATATGAATGCAAATTTATGCAAATCTATGCAAAAAAAGCTCAGCTGCAGTGGTGCCGCCTCGTGGTGTCTCGTGAGGTAGCCCCAGCCCAGTGCTGCAGGGAGCATTCATGCAAGGGTCCAAGGGCAAAGCAGCCCCCGTGCTGCCCCCCAAGGGGCTCCCCAAGACCCCACCGCTGCCCCCCACTCCTATGTCTGCAGGGGTCCCGGGTCACACAACAAGGCCCTCGCTGCCTTCAGCTGCACCACCACTGCTGGAAGCAGCCCCAAAGCAAGGCACCACCATCCCTCAATTCCTGCACCTTAGTACTCAGTGTCAGACCCCCAGGAGGGGGTGACAGCCCCCAGCCCCAGGGGATTTGTTCCTTGTTACTCAGCAGGCTGGGGCCAGGTTGGTATCGGGTACAGACACCCTGTCCCCCAGTACAAGTGTCTCAGGAGCCAGCTGGGAGGTGTACTGGGTATACTGGAGGCCCATAGGCAGAAGGGAACGATGAAAAGGGAGGGGGGGGGGTGCGGGGTGCCACACACCACAGCATGCCTGGGGGCAGCACATAGCCTCCAGGACTGCTTCCTCCCTGCTCATCTCGTCTCTGCCAGGCAGCTTTTAAATGCGGAACCATTAAAATTTTCCACCTCATTTGCAGCTTCTCATATGGTTAATTTTACTGGGACTGTCTATTTATTTATTTGCAGGGCCCCGCAGGGGGGTGCTGAGGAGGGCTGGAAGCTGATTTGCTGCATCTGGGAAGTAGGGAGGAGAAGGGGGGAACCACCCAGGGAAGGGGTAGGGCTCCAGCTAATTTAACAGCTGAAGAGAACAACTTAATTAGAGTCATCTGGAAAATTGGGTAAAACCCTTTCATCGCCCCCCCAACCTACCCCCAGGCCCCTTCCCTGCCAGCAGCCATGGACTTCCCGGGAGGCTGCGCACGTTTTGGGGTGGGGAGGCAGAGCTGGGGCCCCACCTCCCAAGCAGATGGCCTTCATTACATGCAGGCTCTAATTGGATTGATCAGCAGTTAATATGAAATTAAAAGGTGATTCCCCCCCCCAGCACCACATGTGCATCCTGGCTGTCCAGGTGCTCCCTGCAGCCACTCCGGGCTCAGGGGTGTGGGTCCCTGGCAAGAGTGATGCAGGCAGAGGAGGGGAGGGCTGGGGGGCTGCTGGCACCTAACGGGGCAAGGGGCTGAGTGCCACGGCCATCCCGCGTAGGAGGGAAGGATGCTGCCAGGTGGCCATGCTCACCCACTGGCTGCACGCACCAGTCTGCGTGCTCGTGACACGCTGTGGCTGCAAGGCACAAGGTCAGGGTGTGCTCGTGCTCCCCATTAGCTTGCAGCCTGGTCATGACCCAGCTGTGACACACAGGGGCAGTGACTCTGCTGGTGGGGGGACAGCCAGTGTCCCACTGCTAAACCCTCTGCAGCTGGGTTATAGGAAGGGGTCTGCTCCCCACCCCACCCCATGCATCACGTGGGGAATGTCAGAGTGGAGGAGCCACCCTGACCTGCTAGATTAATCACCTCAATTTCTCTGTACGTCTCACAAAAGGTCAGGAGTCCTTGCGAGGCTCAAAATTAATTGAGGTACCGCTGCTCTCGTGCTGGATCCATACATCATCCCAGGAGAGCACCCCCGGCAGGGAGGGGATGGGGCCCCAACGCACCATCCTGCAGGCAGCGAGCCCCAGGCAGCACAGCTGGAAGCGGGGGTCCCAGGGCTGCGTGGGCACCCCACAGCCTGTCCACTGCTTGTCCCCAACCAGGAGGCCTGGCCCCCAGTGCCCCTCACCTGTGTGGCTCTGCCTGAACCTTCTCCTCCAGCTGGGCTGATGCGATGATCAGAGGATTGTTCTCAATCCTAAGGCAGAAAAAAAAAAAAAAAGCATTAAACTAAACCAAACTGTCTCATCTCCCCTCCCCAACTGCCCTCCCCCCCCCCCCCACCTGCCACACACGCACCCTGCCATAAATCAGCATAAATGCAATTTACATATTTATGGTATTTATCCAGTAACTGTCCTGTCCCAGATTAAATGTGCCCCAGGGATCACCCCGGGCTCCTTATCTGTGCCAGGGTGCTCCCAGGAAGGAGCAGCTCCGCTGTGGGATTCGAGCGGGGCTCAGCAGCTGCCTGCATCTCCCCCACTCCCAGTGAGTCCAGGGAGAGGAGGATGGAGAGGAAAATCCAGTGGCGAGCAGCAGCCCTGCCCCACAGCCTTGCTCTCCTGCCCAAAACCCCTTTCTGCTTGGGGTCGGAGCCCAGACCCTGCTGTCTCCCACCCAGCCCAACACCTCTCCTTGGGGTTTTCTCCTGTCCCTGCTTTCCTGGTGTCTGTCCCCCAAGCCCAACTGTGCTGTTGGGGCTGAACCAGCCACCTCCCCCCCCACAGGCCCTCTGCTACCTGAGTGCCCCGACCCACGCAGGACCTGTGTCATTGAGGGCTGTGGGGACCCTCCAAAGGGAGGGGTGTCTCTGGCTCCGGGGTGCTCCCTGCCCTGGGGTGTCCCCTGGCTGTGCTCCTGTGCAGGGGGGAGGCTGGGGGCCGCAGCTCCACTCTGACAGCTCCTTGTCAGCAGTAATGACCGGCTCTGAGTCCAGCCAGGCCCCAGGGCTTGGTGCTGAGCTCGTTAGGGGGGATTTAATGAGGGCAGGAGGCAGGCGCTGCCTCTGGCTGTTTGTCGCAGCCGCTCTGGCCTCAGCCTGCCTAGACTGCTCGGGTGTTTGCACGGGGCCCCTGGCAGGGCTCATTCTGCTGCCCCCCTCACCCCCACCTCTGCCCCATGCTGTGCCCCCCAGCTCAGCCCCCAGTCACCCACCACAGGTTCCTACTCTGCCACCCATGTCCACCATGCCGGAGCTGATAGGACTGGGGCATCCTGATGCTGTTTTCCCCCAGCCCAGGGGGTGAGGTTGCACCCCCTGGAGACAGGAAACCACGGAGGGGCCACTTGCGCTGCTTTTCCTCACCTGGGGTCTGGCAAAAAGGCTGCTAGGGCTGAGAACGCCCCGCTGAGGGGCAGATGGAGTAAAGCCGGGGCTGCGGGATGCAGCCGGGAGGTGCCTCCCCCCTGCCCTGTGCGCAGGGTGCCGGCGGGGGCTGCTCCAGGCAGTGCGGGGGCTCTCCAAGGTGGGGAGAGCCCAGGTGAGAGGGCTGGAGGCTGAGCCTCACGCCCGTGGTCCTGGCTGCAGTTTGCACCCTCCGTGCTCTGAGGCATCCGGGAGTCCTCCTCGGCTCAACAACAAGCTGCGTAAACAGGAGCCTGCAGGCAGTGTTAATTAGTTAAATATTTGGCAAGGCAGAAGGCACAGGAAGAATCTGAACAAGCTGGAGGGGACAACGCGCTGCCCCCTGCCCCACTGCCTGCAGCAGAGCAGACCCCAGGCATCCAGGGACGATCTGGTCCTGCTGGGAGCAGCTCACGCCTGCTGCAGGCCCCGCAGCCCACCAAGGAGCCCTGGGTCTGCATGGGAAAGGATGCTGGTGAGGAGGGGTCCCCAGAGACCCCCAGCCACCCCACTTTGCTGCCTAACTCAGAGTCATGCAAGCTGGCGGCTCCTTGTTCACAGCCCCTGGTGGGCCCAATCCAGAGGTCCCAAACTCGTGTTTGCCCCATCAGTTTTGTTCATGACCTCAGTGGCGCAGTAAAATCCACCTGGGCGTTAACCAAGGGCAGCGCTGAGTTGCAGGGGGGCACAGATTTGCCTCCAGCTGGGGGATGTCCCTGACAAGGGCTGTCAGAAGGATTCTGGCTGGTGTGGGGGTGCTGAGCACCATCAGTGGGACCTGGCATTTCAGAGCAGCCCCTGCCCCCCCCCGGCTGCCCCCAGCCCTGACCTCCAGACCGTGGGGTCTGTCCTCCCCAGTCCTCAGATGAGGCTGAAACACCCCAAAGCCCAGCTGGGGAGCGACGACCGTATGCAGCTTCCGTCCCCACAGCCCCTGTGATGTGAACTAAATCCATCCTAATTAGCACTGATTTGCATGGGGAAATTAAAATTAATCTAGCCTGGGTTCATCGGAATTAGTGATTCTAGTTGGGCACATCAGAAAGTGGCAGACAGACAGGCAGGGCAGGGCTTGGTATGGTAGAAAGCCGTCTGCCCCCCCCCCCCCCGACCTCGTGCCCTCCCTGGGGCTCTGCCCCACGCCCCTGTCCTGGCCCCGCAAGACCCCAGCACAGGGCTCAGATGCCTGGGGTCAGTCCCGCACCCTTCCTGGGTGCAGGGGGGGGTTGGTGCATTCCCCCCCCCACCCCACCCCGATCCCATGGCTGTTCCTGGCTGCAGGACAGGGAGAGCAGCGCTCGGCTGACCCCACTGCCCCATCCCACGCCTGGTTTCTGGCAACGAGGGCGAAGGGCACGAAGGGGTCGGTTCCTGCATCTCCAGGGTGGGAGATGCTGCAAGACCCCCGGGGGGGGGGGGAGGTGGGGGACGACAGACAGGTGTGTGATGTACACACACATGCACTCACATCGACATGCTCCCGTGCACACATGGCCGTGCATGGCTCCGTGTGAGTCCTCGCACACCTCCTTCTGTGCATGGTTCCTTACACAGCTGCGTGCGTGTGGCCCCTGTGCTTGCCGTGCAGGAGTGAATTCTCGTGGAGCCCCCCCGGCCTGGCAGGGAGTGGGCACAGCGGGGGGAGCCCAGGCCATGCCCCCGTCAGCAAATTCCTGTCCCAGCCGTCCCCAATTCTGGCACTGCTAAGCCTGGGGGAGCACCGCGGCTCATTGGTATGGGGTCCGTGGCAGCGCAATGAGCAGAATGATCAGCACGCTCATGAAAAATTAACCAGGCAAAAACAGCTGGGCAGGAGCTTTGTCTGCTGGGGCTGGGGGGGGCGGCACGGCGTGGGCAGGCTGGCGTCGTCCAGGCAGCTGCAGGATGGGAGCTGGTGTCTGCCTGTGCTCCACAGGTCATCCCCGCCTGCCGCACGCCTTCCAGCCCAAAAAGCAGGGCCGTCAATCTGGGATTGTCCCAGCCCCGTGGCAGCTGCGTCCCCTGCCCCGTCCCTGTCTGCTGGGGCACGTCTGGTCGTGGTGACCCCATTGCTGGCCCACGGGATTTCAGTCTGGCTGACAGGAGCGAGACCTCCATCTCCTGCGGCCGCATTTGCAAGTCAACCACGAGCTCTGCAGCAGTGGTGGGGGCTACCGGGGGACAGGGACGGGGGCACCCTGGGGAGGGGAGCAGGAACAGAGCAGCCTTTCGTCGCTGCCCCCCCCCCCCCCCCTCCCTGGACATCTATGGCTGGTTTGGGGAGGGGGTGCAGCTTTTCTATAGAGCTGTTATTGCCACCACCACCACCCCCCCGCCCATCCACAGGGCTGTAAACACTCAATTAAGCACGAGCGCCTGGTCCTGCCTTCCCTGTCGCTGCTGGTAATTATGTAGGTTTTTCGGTGTCAGGCACCGCGGGGAAGCGCGATTACAGCTAATTGGAGCGGCTCTCCCCAGCCCAGGCCCTTCTGCAGCTGCTGGAGCTGCCATGTGACAGCAGCTCTGCACCCCCCCACCCTCAGTCTCCCCCCCCCCAGTTCTGCACCACCACCACCCCCAATTTACACCCACAGGGTGCTTCCCACCTGCCTGGCTGGAGATGTGGGGATGGGTGAGGATCCCGGTGGGTGTCTGTGTGCCAGGCAGACCCTGAAGGTGGGGGGTTTGCCCCCCCCCTCCCCCCAAGATATTTCAGGGACCCAGAGGCGCCCTAAAGGCTGCAGCAGGATGGGGTGCACCTGCCCGAAGCACTGCCCAGGGCTCTGCTCTGCTGGCAGGAGCTGGCTCAGCCCCGTGTATTGCTCGCAGCACCGAATGCACCCAGGGCGCATGGGTGCAAGGAGCCCTGAGGCAGCCAGGGGAAGGGTGGGGGGGTCCTGGAAAGGACGGGGCGCCTGCTCTGTGCCCCGCCAGATCTTGGGGTTGGCGGGGGGACCTGAGAACTGGGGGGGGAGGGTGGAGAAGGACCCAACGCCACCCGTCCCGGCGGAGACGCATCAGGAGCACAGCGTCTGCCATTGATTTCTTATTATGGAGTTCAACAAGAAAAATGAGGTGCTGGGGCTGCGGAGCAGCAGCCGTGATTTGTCGCCTTCGTGCCGTGTCCTGGCGGGGATGGGAATTGATTTGGGCGTCGCTGGCATCGCTCAGTGGGGCTGGGGGGGGACCAAAGGGGGGACCGGGGGGGGTCGGGTCCT
Organism: Anas platyrhynchos; assembly: GCF_047663525.1. Lineage (NCBI taxonomy): Eukaryota > Metazoa > Chordata > Aves > Anseriformes > Anatidae > Anas > Anas platyrhynchos. The sequence goes on from NC_092622.1 coordinate 2,413,447, forward strand.
TGGAGCTGTGCGCCACGAGAGGGCGCCGCAGGACTCCCGACGGGCCCGGGACGCCCCACGGTGGGCAGGGGGGGGCGCGGACATGCGTGGGCTGCTCGTGCAAGAACACGAGGCCCCGGGGCGCACGCCTGGGGGGTGCAGGGGTTGGGGTCGTGGCACGGTCCCGCATCTCGGGTTGGGCACACGCGTGTCCCCGTGCATCGGCCGGGCACGCTCAGCACCGTCGTGCACACCTCGGCCACGTGCTCCACTGCTGGGCACAGCTCTGTCCCCACCAGTGTCTTTGTCACGATGAAGGAAGAGGCTGCGATGCTTATTAAATCGCATCAAGGCGGCGTTACAGCAATCGGCAGCTGGCGACCCCGGTTATTTATAAAAACAGGCTTTGGAAATCGCAGCTCTGGGCTTGGGCTTTTCTTCAGAGAATTACGGAAAAAAAAAAAAAAAAAAAAGAATAAAAAAATAAATAAATAAAAAGAAAATAAAAATCGATGTTGCAGGACAAGGCCAAGGCGGTGGTTAATTGCAGGGTCGGTTCTAGGAAACGCCTCCAGCAGCCACGGAAGCGGCAACCTCCCCGCTGCCATCCTGGAGCCCCCGCCTGCGGTGCTGGATGCCCCTCAGCGCCCCAGCTGCACCCTGCAGGCCCATGGCTGGGTCTCTGGGGACAAGGAGGGGGGTTCGTCTCAGCTGTCGCTTGCAGTATCTTGGGGGATTTGGGGTCCCAAGTTATGAGGGTGGTGCCCCCAATCCTGCAGCAGTTGTGGGTCAGGAATCGGCTTTCCTGGTGCTCATCACGCAGTGCCCTGTGATTAATGGGGGGAATTAGGATGATAATAGCCCTGTAAATGAAGGTGCCAGCTATAAATGATGTGTGCCTGTGTTGGGTGATGGATGGCACCGGGGCCAGCCCTGGGTGCTGGCAGACAAGCGTGCTCAGAGGCATGCTGCAGCCAGGGCAAGCACGTGGGGGAGCAAGAAAGGGGGGGGGGGGGGGGGGCATGATGTCATAGCGATCAGTGACATCACGGCATGGCCATGACATCACACTCAACAGGAGGAGACGTGGGACAATCCCAGCATGGCAGGGAGGAAGGGGTGAGGTTGCCCCACCGTTATCTGGCTGTGCAATCCATCGTGACATGTCTCAGCAGTGCTGGTGGTGATGCCCTTTGTGGAGCTGCTCCTTCAGCCACTGCCCCCCCCCCCCCAAAAAAAAAAAACCACCCCCTTGCCAATCCCCTCAACCTGTCCCTGTCCCTGTCCCCCTGGCTACCTCCTCTCCCTGCGAAGGTCTGGAAGACCCCCAGCACCCAGCCCCTTCTGCCTGTGCTGAGGCTTGTCCTACAGCACGCCTCTGTGGGGCTATGAAATATATCCCGTTAATTCACCATTTAATTATTGGCTGTTTGTTTATTGTTTGTTTGCTTTAGATGATATGAATTTTTTATGATGGTTTCCATTGCGCCCCGGCCAAAAGCCAGGGAGATTTACAGCTTTGGCACGAGCAGCACCGTGTGGCTCCATCCAGCCCCCTAAAAAGGGGACAGGCCTAATTATCAGAGGGGTACGACTCTATTCTTGGAGGGGGTGCAACTCTGTGTCACCCCCACAGGAGGTCTGGGGTCTGCTCCTTGCAGGGTCTGGGGGTCTGCCTGGGGAGCAACAAATGGGGGCCAGGTGTGGGGCCAGGGGGGCAGTGAGGAGGCTGTGGGGTGGGGAGGGGGGGTGTGGAGCCGGCTGGGTGCTGGGGGAGGCATGCGGGGACAGGGGGGGGCTGAGTGCCAAGGCTGGGAGCTGGAGGAAACAGCACGCTCAGGTGCAGGCACGTTCAGCCCCGAGCTGCAGCATCTCCCATTAATGAAGCACTTCATCACCGCGGCGTTGCAGGGGGGGCACCCAATTCGGGATGATAAATTCCCCGCGACGGCCCTGCGCTCGCTCGCAGCAGCCGTGATTCTCCTTCATCTTGAATAATATTTTTGGAGTGGCTGTAAAATACCCGCCGCAGCAGCTGCGAGCAGCAGCACCAAGGCCTGGCAGCTCCCCCCGTTCCCCCCACTGTGTTTGTCTCTCAGCTGCTTACCCTGACCGGGGGGGCCCTTATATAGGGTCTGGGACTGCACTGGCACACGTGGGATTGTGTGTTGAGTGTGCAAGCCTACGTCTTGCCCATAAAGGTGTGTAAGTGTCCCTGTGGCCATGCACATCTGTTGGGATCGGAGCAGGGGTTGTGCATGTGTCTGTGCACAAACTTGTGCACACAGACGGGTGCAGCAGCACAGGCTGGGGGGGGGATCTGTGCGCAGGCCAGAAGCAGCCATGAAGAGCTCGAAAGGTTTCTATCTGCTTGGATTGATGGTGTCTCCCTCCTGGGGGGGGCAGGGGGGTTGTGCTGGCATCCTCCCAGCACTCGGCAGGGCTGAGCCCCTTGAGATGGCCGCTGTCACAGGGGTGGGCTCGCGGTGCCCAGGAGAGCGCCTGAGCAGCAGGGCACGAGCTCTAATCACCATAGAAGAGGGAAGTGCGGCACAGAATTAAATGCTCTCTTAATTATAATCATTAATGAGCATGGAGGCAGCTGGGCTTTGCAGGCAGGGAATCCCACTGCTTCTCCAGGGGAAGTCCTGGGCTTGTCTGCAGGGAGCTTGGAGCTTGCGGGGTGCTCCAGAGCAGTCCTGGCTCTGATGGGGCCGAGTGCCTCCCCCCCTGCCAAGGGGATCCTGGCGGTGCCTGTGGGGTCACCCTTGCACCATGTGGGCACTTGCCCCATCACAAACCCTCCTGCACAGCTCTGCCCCGACCCTGCCCACGCACGCACCCCACGCCACCGTCCCTGCACCGCGGCAGTCGCTGGCAGAGGGAGGCAGCGAAGGACGCGAGCCGAGGGCAGGATGCACTCTGTCTTGGGGAGTGGCACTTAATCAATCCCATTTCAAAACTCTAATTATATCAACAAAGGCCTCAACACGGCGCTGCTGGCTGCGATTCAGGTCTTGTTTATTTATTTCCACACGCTCCAGAGAAGTTTCTCCCCTTTGTCCTCTTAGACTTTGCTGAGAGAAAGGAGGTGAGGATGAAGTGGCCGCAGCGGAGCTGGGCTGTGTGGAGGGGTGGCAGCAGAGCTCTGTGCGTGTGCCAGCCAAGGCTGGGCTGGGGCGATATGGGGGTGCTGGCCCCCCGCAGAAGGGGGTGCATTTCGGGTATCAGCCCATACCCATCACATGCAGAAGGGGCACTGCCACGTGCTCTGTGCCCCGAGGAGCCGTGGGGCTCGGCTGCTGCAGGGCAGGATGCGGCCAGCGGCCGTGGGGATGGATGCCACGTCCCTGCCTGCTGCGCCGGGCTGCCGGCTCCGCCAATCTCCCCAGTCTTTTGTTAAGAGCCAATGGGTACAAATAGCTGGTTTCCATATGCACGGCAGCATCTGTTACTGCCAGGGAGATTTGCATTGCTAAATGTAAATTGGGTGTTATGTCATTTATCATAAAGGGGAGGGTGGCGGGGGGTGCTGAGGGGAGGCCGCAAACATCGGAGAAGTTGTCATAACAAATCACACAACTCATCTTTCGCCCTAGCAGGAAGGTGCCGAGCAACCTGGGAGGGCTTCGCGTGTGGAGGAGAGGGGCTGGCCCCTCATCCAGACAGGGAAACTGAGGCACGAGTGCTGGGGGAGGGCATCCAGGGGGTGTCGTGGAGAACCCAGCCCCACAGCTGGTCGCCAACCCAGTGGTGGCAGCTCGGGACAGGAGTTGTTGGAAGGGGCAGAGCGTGGCTGGGGCTCCGCGGTGGATGCTCAGCTGCCCGCTTCCAGCTTGCTGCCCCTGGGCCGGGATCCCCGTCCCGCCCCGTCCCTCCCAGCCCTGCTGCAGACGCCTCCCCGTGTGTCCTGCCCTCCTCCAGCCTCGGCCAGCGCTCGGAGCCTCGCACCACAGCCAGACCTCCGGCCCCGCTCCCTTGCCATGAAGGGCCCCCTGCTCGGAGCAATGTTCTCCCGGCACGTCAAGCGGCACCCCGGAGTGAGTCCCCCATCGCCCCTCTGGCCGGATTCCCTGCATCCTTCTGCCCCTCGCCCCCTCCCAGACCCTTTGGCCCTTACCCCTCCATCTCCCTTCCCTCCCCTGGGACGTGTGCCCTGTGCCCACCCTCACCCTTCTCCCCTTATCCCTTATTCCTCCTCCACCCACTGCTCCCTCCTCCAGCTCCGCTTCCACCCCAAGCCTCTTCTCAGCCCCCTCTGCCCTCCCCGTGCCATCCCAGGGCTGCCCCCCCCTGCTCGCTTGCTGTCCCCTTGCACTTGGCCCGCCTGGCTCCTGCAGCACCCCACAGGTGCTGGGGGGTCCTGCCCGTGCCCCCAAGGTGAGCCACCCGCGTCCAGCGCTGTTGGGGTGCAGCAGGGCTGGGCTTTGTGTGCATGGAGGGGTTTGTACCCAGCCTCACTCACAGGCAGTTGCATGGGTGGATGGAGGGCACTGCTCCCTGCTCGGGGGGGGTCTTTGGAAGAGGGTGGGAATGGAAGCTCAGCGTGCTGCTGGCCAGCCCCCACACAGCCACTTTGATCCCGGTTTGATGTGCCAGCTCCTGTCCTTCCAGCCTTCCCCATTCCCTGCCACCGAAACCTTCCAGACCCTCCAAGAGGACCACAGTTGTGTGTCCCCACCCTGCCAGGAAGGTTCCCCCCCCATGGCAGGGCTCTTGCCCCTACCAGAGGGTCCCCGGTGTCCTCCCTGCATCCTGCCAGGGGCTGGTGACCCGCGCAGGGTTGATGAGCTGCCGGTGCCGGGCTGAAAGTCACGTAAGCGCTTGGCAGCTGGGTTTGTGGGGAGGCAGAGCTGCCAGGCTGGAAAGGATGATGAGCCGTGGCCGAGCACCAGGCCGGCTCCGGTGCTGGGAGGCAGGAGGCCAGGCAGGAGGCGCGGGAGGCTGGGGCCTCTCCCGTGCTGGAGGACGCCCGGCTGATTCTGCAACTGCCGGGAGAGCACGGGTGTGCAGCAAGGGCCGGGGCTCTCGTGCCGACTTCGCAGCGCAGCTGCAGGACAGGGATTTGGGGCTTTTCTGCTCATGCCCCGCTGCGGTGCCTGCAGCTGTCGGGCAGAGATTTGTGCATGGTTTGAGGGTCCCCGAGCAGCGTGTGTGAGGGGCGCTTGGCCTGGATGCCCGTGCCTGAAGCGCCTGCAGCCGTCCCGCAGGGCTGGTGCCAGCAGAAGTTGCTGTGGCGGTTTCTGAGACGTCGTTCTTCACACGCGACCACCCGGGCAGGGATATCGGGGCTCCCACCTTGCAGCAGAGCCCCCCCACTGCCCACCTGCCTGGCGGTGACCCACGGCCGTGCCGAGCCCAAGGAGCCTGGTGCCGGTGAGGTGCAGGAGCCCTGGCAGGACGGTGCCCTCGCCTCACCTGGCACCCGCACACATTTTCTTTCTCCTTCCCGCTGCTTTTGCAGCCAGTGCGGTGGGATGAGGGCCAGGTCCCTGCTATGTCAGTGCTGGCTCTGGCTCTCCACAAGCTCACGGCGAGGTGCGGGTGGTGGCTGTGGCACAGCTGAGGGGTGCCCGAGGCCCTGGGGCACACGTGCCTCACTCTGGACATGGCCATCTGCAGCTGCCACCATTAGGGTTAAGGGGCAAACATTCCTGGGCAGCTCAGCCCCACAAATAAATGCCCACAAGCAGCACTTTAATGCTCTGTATTAAGGTCAGACTCGTAACGTCTTATTTATTTCTGGAGGAGGCTGTTCCCAGAACTCTGTAGCCCCCTTGCCTGCTGCATGCCTGGTCCCGCTGCTCCCCCTACCTTTAATTCTTCCCAGGCATTAATTACCCAGAAGGTGTCAGCAGCAGATGGTGAGACGGATCCGTCGCCCCGAATCTCCTCCAACAGACACTGCAATTCCCGGCGCTGTGGAGTTCTTCTTGATTAGCCGGCGCGGCTGGGTAGTGGCTACTGCCAGATCCTCTTGGCACCTGGCCGCACACAGCGCAAAAGATCATTATCTGCTGATGCCTCTAACCTCCCGAATCGGCACTGGCATCTGCCGGGCGAGAGCACGGCGTGCTGCTTGGCTTGGGTTTTGGCGCTGCAGAGCAGGGTGTGGGCCATGCAGGGGCACTGGGAAGGATGCGGGGTGGCCAGCGAGGACTGAGGGGCAGCGAGGGAGCCCGTGGGGAGCGGGAGATATTTTATGTCAAGGTGCCTTCCCCACAAGACACCTTCCCTGTGGGGGTGCTTGGTGGAGAACAGCTCAGCGAGGTTCAGCTGGATCCTGTTTTTTGTGTTTTGGAATCCCCCCCCTGCTACCCACCAACCCCCCAGCCTCATCCAGGTGGGGAAACTGAGTCACCGCACAGCGGGTGGGCGGGTGGGGGGTTCGGAGACACTTGCTGAGAGCTCGAGCTGCCAAACAGCACTGCGGATATAACCCAAGAGCTCAGGTGCTGGCAATGCAAACCGCGCTGAGCGCGAGGCGCTCGCTGTGCACCACCGGCCCCCGCTCCCGCGCTGCCACTAATGGGCACGGCGAGGCGCCGGCCGTGTTTGCCTTCCCAGGGGCACAGGTTGGCGGGAGGTTCATTACACTCCGACCGTCTTCCCTGGCGCGGGGGCCACAGCAATTTGGGGGAGGTCAGAGCTGCTGCGTCTCAGCTCCGATTGAGGCCGCGTCCCCCTGGGCACCGGGGATTGGCAGCGCGAGGAGGGGGGAGTGGAGATGAGGAGATGGAGCTGCTCACCCTGCAGTGGTGAGATGAAAGCCCTGCCTTGAGGGGGGGGGACTGCTCGCAGGGACCCCCACCATGGTGGCCAAGGCAGCACCAAGGGGGTAGCTGAGTGCCCCCCCCGTGCTGTTACCGCTTCTCGGAGCCCTGCCTTGCACCCAGCAGCACAGCGCAGTGAATGCAGCACCTCAGCAGCAGCAGGGGATGCAGCCCCAGCTGTCCTGTGCTTGGCAGGGACGTGGGACAGGAGGACAGCGAGTGCTGGACCTGCAGGGGGGGGGTAGCTTGCTGGGGTGGGGGTCCATGCTCTGCCTGCAGACCAAAGGGACCCCATGTCCTGGGGGGCACCACCAGCTAGGTGCGGGTACCCTCAGCTATGCCGGTGAGCACGGGGCCGGGCCGGCAGTGGGGAAGTGATTTCTCATTCTAAACCCAATTCCTCTCCAACATGAGCCGATTTTTCTCTCCCTCTTTTAATTCAGTCACTCAAGCTGACAGCTACACTGTGTACTGCAGCCCAGCTACAGGATTGCTCTGCCATATTTCCCCTGTAAATCTCCCAGTGTGTCAGCTCTCCCTTTCACTCTCCAGTCGGCCTGATAAATATTCATTTTATTGGGGTATTTTTCATTTTTCTCTCTCTCTCTGCAGCTCGTTCCCCTCATTGGCTTCATCAGCGTTGGACTGGGCAGCGCTGTGCTGTACTTGCTCAGGCTGGCCCTATACAGCCCGGACGTCAGGTATGGGGGTGCCGGCACGCAGCCCACACGCACCATGCACCCAGCACAGCGCTGGGGGCTGCAAGGTGCTCCCCCCTGCTCAAAAACCTCTGTGGGGGGCTCCGAGGGGTGGGCACGGACCAGCAGCACTGGGGAACGAGGGAAGCTGATGCCCTGCCTGCCCTGCCCCTGCTTTGGGGTGCCTCAAGGCCCCCTCCAGCCCTGCGGCTCCAGGAACAGCTGGGGGGTGCAGGGAGGGGAGTGGGAGATGGGCACGCTCCGAGGAAGGGCAGAGGAAGAGCAGGGTGGGCGCAGGAGTGACGAGGCAGATAACAGCAGCGTGCGACTGATGGATGGACAGACGGACAGCCAGACAGCCGGCGTGGGGCTGGCTGGATTGACAGAGGGCCAGAGAGGGCTGCGAAAACAGCGGGACAGCTGGCTGCTGAAGGGCTGGGGCGCGAGGTTGGAGGGGTGGCTAGGCAGATAAAAAACCGCGCAAGGACGAATGGCGAAGGGGAGGAAGACGAGGTGTAAGGATAGATTGATGAGGAACAGAGGCTGGATGGATTGGCACAGGGAAAGGCAGGCACGCCGCAGCGTGCGAGGCATTTTTTTTTTTTTTTTTCCCCTTATAACTGAGTGGCCCACGGTCCCTGCAGCCCCACGCTGTCTAATGCCTATCTAATATTTGTTTGCTCCGGGTAAAACGCTCATTGATTTAATTTGATGCCAGCTGCCCAGGGTACTTAGCTCAGCAATTAGCAGATCCAGGCACCTTGTCTTTGATGGTGGAAGCGCAGGGGTGTGCGCCTGTTTGTCAAGGGGGGGGGGGATAAAACAACAGCAGCCCGCCTAGCACATTAATGCCACTAAACAGCTCCAGGGGTCTGCAATCACAGCGCAGCTCCCCCCTCCCTGCCCCAGCACACGCATCTTCCGAGATGGAAAATTCTGCTCTTGGCCAACACCAGCGGATTGCAGGGGGAGGGAGGGAGGGAGAGGACAGGAGCTGCTTTCTCCAGGGTCTCATCCCACGGCTCTGCTGGCCTTCTGCAACCCCCCCGGGACAGGACAGAACGTTTCCTCCTTGGTCAGAAGCCAGCCGGAGCCCCCGACCCGCCGGCACAGCGGATGCAACGATGGTGTCCAGGATTAGCCCTGCACGGAGATAGGGCTGGGGGCACCTATGGGGGTAAAATGGGGAGGGGGTGTCTGTGGGGCCCTACCCCTCCCCTTACAGGTGCTGACAGCCCCATCGCTTCTTGCAGCTGGGACCGAAAAAATAACCCCGAACCCTGGAATAAGCTGGGCCCTACGGACCAGTATAAAGTGAGCACTGGGGTGAACTGGGGGGGCCTGGCTCTCTGGGGAGGGGGCACGGGCACCTTTCAGGGACCAGCACCACGCTGTGCTTGGGGAAGAGGGGGGAACAGCATCAACCCTGGGACGGAGGCAGGGGGGCACAAGCCCTTGAATGCCCCCACCCCTGCTCATACCCCTCCCCTTTCCAGTTCATGGCAGTTTCCACCGACTACAAGAGCCTCAAGAAGGACCGGCCCAGCTTCTGAGCTGCTGCCCTGTGCCAGCCCCCCCAGCACCTCCTGCAGCCCCCCCCCCAGCACCGCTGCCCTGCTCCACAACAGCCCCAGCACCAGGCTGGACCCCCCGCACCAAGCCCCCTCACTCCAGGCCTTCCCCCCCTGTCCTGCCCTGCAGCAGCTGCTGCTTGTACCACCTCTCCCACCAGCCCCATCTGCATCAAACACGGAGACCGGTAATAAAACAAATGGCTGAGGGGAGCGAGGAGGATGGCTCGTGGCTTCCCAGGCCCACCAAACACAGGAGCAGCCCCAACACCCCCCGCCCTGCGAGGGCCGGGGGCTTGCGGCCTGCTTGAAGCCGCGGTTCCCAGCCCTGACCCCGCAGCGCCGCGCTTCCTCTCTCCCACGCTCCAGGGGTGCCCCCGGAGCTCCCCCGCGAGGGTCCTGGCCCAGGGGAGGCCACAGGAAGCCAGATCTGGGGAGGAAAAAAGAGGAGGGCTGGAGGGGGGAGTCGAACACAACCAGATGCACTGCATGCACGCGCCTGTTCCCCGCCCCGCGGCCTACGTGCCACATGGCACGGCCTGGCCTTTGCCACGGGCAGGGGGGGGCTGCCTGGTGCTGTTTGGTTTGGCCAAGAAGGAGAATGAAAGGCCAGGATTTTAGGAAGCGACGAGCGGGACGTGCCTAGGGCTGGCAGCAGGGGGGCTGTCGAGGCTCCGCCACCTCCAGCCAGGCCGGGACCGCGGATGCTGCCACTGTCCTCATGCCCCGTGGCAGGACAGGCACAGGGAGGGGTACTGGGGGGGCACTGGGGTAGGGGAGAGGGACACAGGGGACAACTGGGGGCACTGGGACCATGTCTGGTGCTGATGGGGGCCTGGGGATGCCATCGGCCGCGTCCTCCCCCCATCTTCAGCCCCAGCTCAGCGCAGCCCACACACCTCCAGGCAGGCAGGCTCTGCCCCCACTTTTATTAGCGTACCCCCCAAGGAAAATTGCAAGACTTCCTCGGGCAGAAGGGAGGAGGCTGGAGCCAGGATTGGTCCCGTCCCACCCCACGGGGGTTGGTTGGTCTCTATACCCTAATACTGAGCAAGATTGGGGGGGCACCCAGGGAGAGGAGGTGCCCAGCCCCAGAGGTGCTGGTGGGGACGAAGGAGAGCAGGGAATGCATGGGATGGGTTCAGCTCCCCCTCGCCCCAGAGTCCAGGCCTGGCAGGAGAGGCAAGAGCCCTCCCTCAGCGGTCACTGAAGCCAGGCATGGGGAAGGCACGAGCAAAGGTCTCCACGCGCTGGCGCAGCTCTGCCAAGCGCCGCTGCGTCTCCGCATCCTGCAGCAAGAAGGTCTTGAACTCCTGGAGCTTGCCTGGGTGCAGAAGGGAGAGGGAGAAGCAGGTGAGAGGGGCATGGGGGGGCACGGCAGCCCCATCCTGCCCCAAACAGAGGTGCCCACTCGCAGCCACAGCCCAGGGCCCTGCTAACTCACTGGTTTTGCTCTTGACATCCAGGGCCAGCGCTATGCCTTCATCGATGAATCCCACCACTTTCTGGAAATCCTCCTCGCGGAAGTGGCGGGAGGTCAGCGCGGGGGCCCCTAGGGACACGGACACGTCAGGGCTGTGAGCTGCACCGGGGGGGTACACCCAGCAGGAGCCAAACCCACCAAGCTGCTCCTAAGGTCCCTGAAGTGCTCCCAGACCCCTTCCCATAAGGGGTCCTCAAAGAGGGGTGAAGGGGAAGGGAGACGTCCTGGAGAGACAACAACCTGGGGACCCCTCCCCAGGGAAGGGGCTGGGTGGGGGCAGGAACCTCCTTCCCAGAACAAGACCTGTCCCTCACCCAGGCGCAGCCCTCCCGGCGTGAGCGCGCTCTTGTCCCCCGGGCACGTGTTCTTGTTGGCCGTGATGGAAACGAGCTCCAGGACCCGCTCAGCCCGGGCACCATCGATGCCCTTGGGCCGCAGGTCCACCAGCACCAGGTGGTTGTCGGTGCCACCTGGGGAGCAAGGGACACAAGGTGAGTGGTGACAGCCCCTGTCCCCTGCAGCCCCCCTGCAGCCCCGCTCCCTCTGTGCCACCTCCAGAGCCCTGCCCCACACCCTCAGCCCCCTTCCCCTTGTCCCCTGCGGCCAGGACGGAGGCACTACCTGACACCAGGGTGTACCCGCGCTGCAGCAGCGCCTGTGCCATGGCTTTGGCGTTCTTCAGCACCTGCTGGCAGTACTGGCGGAATGCAGGAGAGCTGGCCTGGGGGGGGACACACCACATCCATCAGCATGGGGCCTGGCACAGCCCAGCCCAGCCCTGGATCCTCCCCCCGCACACCTGCTTGAGGGCCACAGCTACAGCAGCGATGGCGTGGTTGTGAGGCCCCCCTTGCAGGGAGGGGAAGACGGCGAAGTTGATCCTGTCCTCCAGATCATAGAGCGTCTCCTTGCCCGTCTTCTTATCCACCGAGCGCACGCCCTTGCGATAGAAGATGAGGCCTGACCTGTGGGCAAGAAAGCACGGCGCTGCTCCTCCCAGCACAGCCTGGCCCCTCTGCACCAGTGCAGCACCAGTACCATCACCACGCTGCTCTGGGCCTGCCGGGTGTCCTCCCTCCTGCCCCAGGTCTGGGGGCTGCCCCCAGACAGAGCATGAAAATCCAACTGCTTTGCACCCCCACGGGGCGCTGGAGCCTTCCCCAGGGGTGGCAGCGGGATGCGGCCTCACCTGGCGCCACGCAGGGTCTTGTGCGTGGTGCTGGTCACCAGGTCCGCGTGCTCGAAGGGCGACGGGATGGCCTTGGCAGCCACCAGCCCGCTGATGTGTGCCATGTCCGCCAGCAGGTACGCCTTCACCTCCTCGCACACCTGGGGACGTGGCAGTCAGGGGCTGGCCCCGTCCCCGCGGTGCGCCCGCACCCAGGCGGCGAGGGCTCCTGTCCCCGTGGCACCGCGTCGCCTCCCCGCACCTTCTTCATGCGAGCGTAGTCGATGAGGCGGGCGTAGGCGCTGGTGCCAGCGATGACAAGGCGAGGACGGAAGAGCCGCGCCGTCACCTCCAGCTGGTCGTAGTCGATCAGCCCCGTGGCTGGCTGCAAGGGATGGACAGACAGCGAGATGACAGACGCACACCTCCCCTTGCAGCTCGGAGCCCGCAGAGCATCGCGCAGCACGAGGACGCAGCACACGGGGGCAGTGGGACAGGGGACGGCAGGGTGCTAGGGCACCCCAGGGGCACTGCTGGGGCTCAGCCAGCCACCCCCTGACTCACATCGAGCTTGTAGGGCATCGACTCAAAGAAGATGGACGTGGCTGAGATCCTCTTGACATCTGACATGTACCCGTGTGTGAGGCTGTGGGGGAAAGCAGAGGTGCAGGATGAGGCTGGGACCCCCCCCCCAAGGGGTGCAGACTCCCAGCTGCCTCACCCCGGCACCTACTGGCCCCCGTCAGGCAGGTCCAGCCCCATCAGGCGGTCGTGGGGCTGCAGCAGGGCTGTGTAGGCTGCAAAGTTGGCCGGAGACCCTGAGTAGGGTTGAACATTCACGCCCCAGCGGGCAGGGTCCAGGTCAAACGCCTCCAGAGCCCGCTGCTCGCACAGCAGCTCGATTTGGTCCACCACCTCAGCTCCCCCGTAGTACCTGGGGGGGGGGGGAAAAGGAGGTGGTTATAGGGTATCCCCCTCTGCGAACCCCACTGGGGACCTTGGGGGAGAGGAGAGCTTCCCTTCTGTACACCCCTGCTGGCCCTGGGGTCCCTGCGACCCTTCCTGCAGCTGAAGACCGACTGCAGGAGGACCCCTGAAGCTGCCAGCACCCCCCGGCCAAGCCCAGAGCCCGTGACCCCCCCTTTACCTCTTGCCTGGGTACCCCTCCGAGTACTTGTTGTTGAGGCAGGAGCCCAGGGCCTCCAGAGCCGCCCGGCTGCAGAAATTCTGGGGACGAAGAGGCTCAGAGTTGGGGTGCCACAGCTTGTGGGAGACGGACCACTGCCGTCCCCGCTCCCAGCGCCCCCTATTCCCACCTCGGACCCCCCTACTCCACCTCAGAGGCGATGAGCTCCAGCCCTCGGCACTGCCGATCCTTCTCCTTCTGGACCAGGGACCACATCTCGGGGTCGCTCTCGGCAAGGCTCTCCTGCCCCGTCCAGCCAGGCAGGTGCCCGACGGCTGCTGCCGCGGCCGTGCCATGCTGCGCTCGCCAGCTGCCAGCACCCAGCTGGGCGCATCGCTGCAGAGCCTGGGTGGGACGGGGGGGGGCTCAGAGGTTGCCACCCCTCACGGGCAGCTGATACCCTGATACCCCCGAAGCACCCCTGGAGCTGTGAGCAGCAGCACGAGGAGCAGGACCCCGGTGCTTTGGCTCCCGCTGGCACCCCACAGGGTGGGTGTGGGCAAGTGGGACCCCCCCCCCGGGGCTACCCCAGCCCATAGCCAGAGCTTGAGCAGGGTACACCAGGGCGTGTGCAGGGGAGCCGCACGTGGGCACCTGGTGGGATGGGGGGGCCACCAGGACAGACAGCCCCCCGGACAGATGGATGCTAGGACAGATGGACCCCCACCCCTGGGGCTGGGGGGGGCCGGGACCCCAGCACCCCTCAGTGCACAACGCCAACCGGCAGAGCCACGGGGTCAGCCGGGGGGGGGGACCCCACGGATCCTGGGGGAGCCCGGCACGTGTGCTGGAGGGGGGGGACCCCGAGCACCCCCAGCCCCATTCCCCACCGCCGGCTTCATGCCCGGGGGGGTCCCCACGCACGTGTGCGGCCCCGTCCCGGTGCCGGGTGATGTAACCGCTGCCGCCCCATTGCATCACCCGCCGGGCCGCTGCCCCCCCCCCGGCACGGGCTACAGCGCGGAGCCGCCCCCGGCCCGCCCCGTCGGGCAGGGGGCCAAGGCCGGCGGCTGCCCCCGGGGTCGGCACCGAGACCGGGGACTTTGGGACGGACGCGAAGGTCGCGGGGGGGGGGGGGGGGGCACGGGGCAGGGGGGTGGAGTAGGGGGAGTGTGGGGGGGGGGGTAAAGGGCACGGCTGAGAGGGACGAGAGGAAAATGGGGGGCGGAGAGGGGGGGGGGCGGGGCGTACCGGGACCCCCTGCGGGCAGCGGGACCCCCACAAGCAGCGGGACCCCCAACGAGCACCGGGAGCCCCCCCACCCCCCCCCTCCGTGGGCACCGCAACTCCCCTGCAGGCATCGGGACCCCCCCCGAGCACCGGGACCTCCACGTGCACCGGGACCCCCCCCCGAGCACCGGGACCCCCCCGAGCACCGGGAGCCCCCGCAGGCACCGGGAGCCCCGTGAACATCCCCCCCCCACCCCCACCTCACCGCCCCCCCACCGACATCGCCCCCTCATCCCCCCCCAGACACCGGGACCCCCCCCACCGACACCTGCACCCCCCCCCCCCCAACCTGTACCGGGCCCGGCCATCAGGACCCCCCGCACCCCCCCCCCGAGCACCGGGACCTCCCGTCTCACCGGGACCCCCGAGGGCACCGTGCCCCCCCCCCGGTCTCACCGTGCCCAGGCGCAGAGGCCACATCGCGGCCGGCTGCAGGCGGGTCCCGGCCGGGTCCCGGTGCCGTCCCCGGTCCCTGCCCCGCCTCCCGGGGGGGCGGGGCGCGGGGCTGCCGGTACCGCGGGGCACGCCGGGACCCGGGGGCTGGGGGCCCCCTCCCACCGTAGAGGGAGGGGGGGGTGGTCCCGGGACCGGAGCCCCCCCCCCTGTTCCCCCCCATCGGCCGCTCGGCACGCCGCACGGAGCCTTTTCCATTTTTTTTTTCCTTTTTATTTTTGTCATTTTACTTTTATATATATATTTTTTTAACTTTTTTTTTTTTTTTCTCCGTTTTCATTTTTCTTTAAAAAAAAAAAAAAAAATTCCCAAGAAGCCCCCTCCGGAGCCGGGACGGGGGCACGGGGACCCCCCCCCCCTACCCCCCTCGAACCCTCTCCCCCCCGTGGCCCCCGGGGGACTGCGGGTGCGGGCAGGGCGCTCCCGGCGGGTGGGGTCCCGGGGGGGTGTCTCGGGGTGCTGCCCACCCCCCCTCCACAGCTCGGGGACCCCCCCGGGGGTGTCACCGTGTACGCACAGCCCGGCTGCCCCCAGACGTGGGCACCGAGCCCGGGACCTGCCGGGACAGAGCCCACGCGTGGGGGCTGAGCCCGGCCACAATGGGGTGGCAGGGGGGAGGCAGCCCCCAGATTCCCTTGGGGGGGGGAGGAGGGGTGCAGGAGCCCCCTCCCCACCCGCCTCGGTGCTCCCCGGCCGTCAGCCGAAGTAGGGCTTCTCGTGCTGGAAGTTGGAGTCGGGGCAGACCTTCTGCACCAGCTTGTAGTCGATGCTGAGGAAGGAGATGAAGATGCAGATGACCTTGAAGGGCTTGGCGCACAGCCAGGCGGCGTGGCTCTGCGTGTGCTCGGTGAAGCACACCTTGGAGGGGTCGTAGAGGCAGGGTTTGTTCTTCCGTGCCCTGTTGGTCTTCTCGTACTCCACGTGGCAATTGAGGGCCTTGGCCGGGCGCCCCTCGGGTAGGGTGCTTTGCTGGGGGGGTAGGCGAGGGGGCGGCGGGGGCGCCGGCACCAGTACCTCGAAGCCCACCGCCTTGGAGGGGGGCACGATGCTGACCGAGACGTTGCCCAGGCTGGAGGAGTTGTGGCGAAAATAGACGCTGAAGGTGCCGTTGATGTGGTCCACGATCTTCCCCGTCACCAGCAGGCTGAACTTGAGCGTCTTGATGTTGAAGTAGAAGTCGCCCCAGCCGAAAATCTTCTTGGTGCGGCTGGACTTGAGCGAGGGCTTGCGCCGGGCACGGGGGCTCAGCAGCTCCCCGGCCGTCCCGTTCTTCTGCCAGTCCCAGGGGCTCTGCGCTGCACCGAGGGGCTGCCCGGCGCCCCGGGGGAGCTCAGCCGGCATCAGCCGCCCGGGGTCGAGCATCGGGGGCTTTAGGGTGCCATAGGGGACATCCTTGAGGAGGCCAGAGGTGCCCAGCTCCAGGTACCCGAGGGTCTTGGCGATGTGGCCCTCAGCGCACACAGTCTGGGGAAAGAGGGCAGAGGCTGCACGACTGCGTGCTGCCACCCCTCCAAAATCCTCCTGCCTGGCCCCACGCGTGCATCCCTCCTGCACCGTGCATCCCTCCTCTGCACCATGCATCACTCCTGCACTGTGCTCTCCTCGTGCACCCTGCATCCCTCCTGCGCGATGCCCTCCTGAACCGTGCATCCCTCCTGGGCTGTGTCCTCGTGCATCCTTCCTGCACCATGTCCTCCTGCACCGTGCATCCCTCCTGCACCGTGCATCTCTCCTGCACCATGCTCTCCTCCTGCACCCTGCATCCCTCCTGCACCCATCCTGCTCCCAGGGCCCCTCCTGTCCACCATGCCCCAGCCAAGCCCAGGTCCAAGCAGGGCTTCACGCTGCCCGCATCCCCCTGCACCAGCCTTCACCAGACACACAGCAGCAGCCAGGACCGATTCCCCAGCATCACCCATGTCCCCGTGATGGGAAGAAGCAGGGCGCTGGGCAATTTGTTATTGCCTGCCCCGCTTTATCTGAGCCTATTAAAACAGGGGGATGAGGGGCAGCAGCATGCACAGAGAGGGGGAGGCAGCGGAGCCCCGCACCGCCTGCCAGGGAAGCCTAATTGCATTACCCAGCGCCTCTGATCTGCAGCTGAAATTACAGAGACTCCCGCCAGGCTGCTCAGTGGCTGCTCCGCCCTCCAGGATAATTGCACCGGGGCGGACGCAGATGAAGAGTGGGGTGCATTGTTTGCAGAGGGGCACACGTAAGGAACAAGCAGGTCCCCCTCGCCCTGCTGGGAGGGCACTTTCTGTATTCTGCCAGGGGAGGGAACCTGCATCTAAAGCAGAAAAGATGGGCAGTGGAGGAGGGGGGGGAGCAAAAGCTAGAGCTAAAACATCCCTGCACCAGCACCACCACGGGACCAGGGCCCCAGGCACAGGCTCCCAGCAGGGTGAGGAGGGGCAGCACCTCTCCTGTCATGGCAAAGCAAGGCAGCAACCCGGCAACTCCTTACCCTGGGCCCCCATCTCCAATGTCCCATGTCTGAGCATTTCCCATGTCCGAGCATCTCCCGTGTCCAAACATCCCCCCTGTCTGAGCCCACCTGCCTCCTCCCCGTCCCTCTTTCTGGCTGCTCCTGGCTTGGCACCTGGCGTGCCCCTCGCGCCCTGCCAGCTGCTCCCGGTGCGCACAACGCTGCTCCTGCCGCCCCGGCCTCGTCAATCACTGTCGCTGCGAGCTGGCAGGTGCTGGGCTGTGCTGGCAGGTTTTGATCTGGACACTGACCTGTTTCCCGAAGGGGATGTGGGGAGGAGGAGGAGGAGGACAGCGAGTGGAAGTGCCAGCTGGAAGGGCTAAGGTGTGTGTGGGGGAGGCTGCTGGGGTCTCATCCTGGCACCGCAGTCCTGCAACACCACCAGCACGGCTCAGCACTGCTGCACGCCTTGTGGGCACCTCCCGTGGGCCCCCACCAGGGAGGGACAAACCCCAGTGTCCCCACACTCCCTGCAGCCACCTGGGGCTGTGCATGCGGTCATGTCTCTGCTGGCCACCGTGAAGGATGGCACAGGCTGGGCGCTGCCACCTCTTGGCTCCGCTGCCTGATCCCCTTCCTGCTGCTTGTGCTGGGCTGAGCCCATAAATCTGCCCTGACGTGCCGGGTCTCGCCTGCGCCACGCTGCCAGGAGTGCACAGGACCGGCTGATGGACGAGCCCCTGCGTGGGGAGCCGGGTGAGGGGAGCCCCGGGCGGGGGGCGCTGAGCCCTGGGTCCGTGGGCAGGGCAGGAGATGAGTCTGCGAGGTCTGAGCCCGGGCGGACAGGGGTTGCGCTGTGGTGTGAGGCTGCGCCGAGCATCCCCGTAGGCCCCCGCTTGGCCCGGCCATCCCCCTGGCTCCCTCTCCAATCTCTCTTTGAGCACGGCTGCCGCGTTCGCCCTTATCTATATTTCAACGCAGCTTCAAAGCCGGGTGCCGTTACCAGCCAGGGAGAGAGGGAGGGAGCGCGGCAGGACCGTGAGATGGAGAGGGAACTGGGGGAGGGGGGAGAAGGGCAGCCCCCAGCCCCCTCCAGCTGGCAGAGAGCCATTTCGGGGTGGGCACGGCCTCCCCAGCAGGACCCCGCTTCCCCTCCACCCCAGCTGCCCTCCCACCATTAATCCCCTGCTAGCACATATCCAACAGCCCTGGGAGCCCCCGTGTCACCCCGTGGGGACAGTGGCCTCCTCCTTGTGCCATGCAGAAAATCAGTCACCATGGAATGAGCACGGGGGGAGGGGGGGTGGCAGCACCTGATCTATGGCCCCAAACCCACCTGAACCATCAGAGAGGGGCCAGGGACAGTGCAGGGGCTGCACCTGTGGGGGTCTGCACGTAGCCACGCATCATCCACGCCCCACAAACCTTTCTGGAGGTTTCTCAGCTCTGCACTCCCCTTCCATTTAGAGCTGAGAGGCAGGATGCCTGGGTTCTCTCCACCAAGACCTCCTCCCCCTGCCTCAGTTTCCCTTTCCAATTCACCTCCTCAATGAGAGGGGTCAGATGGGGCTGGCATAATGAGGATGGGGGCGTGATGGCGATGCGCTGGGGACGGGGAAGTGATGGGATGCAGTGGGGAAATTCTGGGCCCCCCAGCTCATCCCACAGCCTCTCTAGGTGGGGACCAGGCTGCCACACACCCCCCCCCCCCACCCCCAAGCCCCCATTCCCTCCCCAGGAACTTGGGATGTTGGGGGAGCCAGGGATGAAAGGGAATAGCAGAGCAGGGCTGCCACTGCCGACGCAGCCAGGGCTATCGATTGCGGCACAAGCGCGGCGCAGACCCCTTCTGCCCGCAGTCCCTCTGGTGCAGCTCCCCTGGCCGGGGGGGCAAAGTGGGCTGGGGGGGGGGCTCGGAGCCTGGCCATAGCGAGCATCTTCCACAGCAGCGGCCGAGGGGAGCCAAGGTCACCCCTCTGCACCCTGCCGGTGCTGTCAGCATTCAGGGCAGGTCCCACGCACACCTCGCTTTAAATATTAATGTTTCTGCTTGTTAGTGGTGGGGTGCAGCATGCGCACACGTGCACATGAGCCTTTGGGATGGATGTAGGCGGTGGGGGGGGGGGGGAAGGGGAAAGGTCCTCGTCCCGCCGCGGTCGCCCCAGCTGCGGCACGCCACGCGTGCACGTGGCTCGGGGTCGCTTGGGTTTCGCTGTTATTCACGCGTGTGCTCCTGCGTCTGCTCGTTACCCTCCGACGGCGTTACACGCTGCTGCTGCTCCCGAGCTCCCCGTGCACTTTTCTGTGCATTCGCCACGTGTCTGCAGGCCCCCGTGTTAGGTTCTACATGTGCAAAAGCAACCGGGCAAGGATGCGGGAAGGGCTGGGGGCGGCTGCGGAGGGACTGGGAAGGCTCCCGGTGCCGGCATCAATTTGGCTTGTCAGGGCCGGCCGTGATGGCCGCTCACATCCCATTTGCTGGCAAAGCCAAGCGCCGTCAGCAGCTCCCCTGAGACACGCGGTCACCTTGGCGGAGGGGAGCAGAGCAATGCAGGGGGGACTGCTGGGGACAGGGGGGGAATTAGCTCCAGTGCCCATGCAGCAGCATCCCAAGATTGGGGCCCTGTCTAATGGGGTACAGCCTCGAGGCACAAGCTCCCACCCCAGTGGTCCTGGACCCCTCTGCCATCCCTGCGGCCATCCTGACCCCAGTCTCGGAGGGACGTCAGCTGAGCAGGCACTGCTCCGTGGGTCGGGCTCCCCAGCTCTCCCTGTGGGCCCGGGGTCAAGCCGGTCTCCCCCCCTGTCACCCTACTGCCTTCGTTAGTGCAAAGAGATTAATTGGAGGTGGTGAGCGACAATCCCTGCGGGCCCGCTCCCCCCCGCGCGGCGCAGCCTGGGGCGGTGTGGCATTTCCAAAGGTTAGCAGCAAACAAGGTGCTTCTGACAGCTCCCATTTATCTCGCGGGCGCTGCGCGGGTGCTAATGCGGTGGCAGGGTGCCGCGGTGCCGCGGCAGGCTCTGCCGGGCTGCGGAGAGGCACCCGAGCATGCACCTGTGCGTGCCAGGGCGTGCAACGCACACCCAGCGGCTGCGGGTGGGGAGGGAGCAGAGGAGGCGTGCGGGTGCCCGTGTCTGTGCGCGCTGCGCACGTCTGCGGGTGCCAACAGGTGTGCGTCAAAGACGTCTCCCAGCGCCAGCACATCCCAGCACACACCTGCACCGAGGGTGTAGACGAGCGCAACAAATGCCTGCGGCTGCTGGCGTGCACGCATCCTGCTGAGTGTGCACGAATGGCTTCACGTGCCCTGCACACCCTTAGGTGCAGCTCCGTGCGCACGCGTGCACGGTTACACGCGCACACACGAAGCGAGGCTCTGCGGCGGTGCTTTGCCGGTGAGCCACCGCCCCTCGGTGCGTGTGTTCGTGTGCCCCCCCCCAGGGTGAGGACGGTCACGTTGCTGCACGCTGAGTGCCCCAGAGCGTGGCCGTGGCTCACCCCAAGCCTCGTGGGTGCGCAGAAGGCAGCCAACGAGCACCCACGCGCAGCAGCAGCTCCTCGGTGTGAGCGCAAGGAGTCAGCCTGCTGCTGGCACCCCCGGGCTAGGGCCAGGGGTGTGGGCAGGAGCTGGGGGGCTGCCCCCGCAAGCTGAGCCCCAGCCCAGCTCTGTGTCCCTGCTGGTGAGGAAGAAGGAGCCTGTGCTGGAGGCTGCTGCTCTGCCAGCGGTGAGAGCTCAAGGGCACAGGGACAGCGCGAGGGGAGCCAGGGGGCTGCAGGGGTGTGCAGCCGAGCAGGGTGTGCATGGGGAGGGGACAGCGGTGAGGGCTGCAGGGCACTGGGCAGGTTGGGGGGGGGACATCTCAGCACACGCCTGCAAAGAAAAGCAATGGTAGACGAGCTGTCCTGGACATGAGCTCGGCGCATGCAGCTGATGGCCACACCGATCCCCCGGCCTCTGCCTCATTTCTGGCTGGGAGGGGCGCAGGGCGCAGGACCCGCAGGCAGCAGGAAGGCCGGTGGGCTCGGCGATGGGCTCACCGCCAGGGAAAGAGCCCAGAGCAGCTCCCAGAGCCAAAACCACCGCTGACACCCCCCGCCCTGGCTGCAGCTGCAGGTACCCGCGAGGCAGCGCCCAGCTCCCGCTACGTGGCCCGCGGTGGCCTCACCCCTGCAGCCGGTGACGAAGGTGCCCGACGCCCCGCGGGGCCGGCAGCGTGCCCGATGCCTCGCGGGGCCGGGAGAGGGCTGCCACCCACCACCACCTCTCCACTCACCCCCAAGCAGACACCTCTCTGCTCACAGACGGAACACATATGCAAATGCTGCGGCTTTATTAACGCGCTCGGCACGCGCTGGCTAATAAATATTTCATAGCCCGAGTAGGACTTTTTTTTTTTTTTTTTTTTTTCTCCCTCTTCTTCTTCTTTCTTTCGTTTTGGTTCCTTTTCCCTGTCATTCGTTTCCTGCCTTTTCTTTTCTCAGCTGCTGTTTTATTTATTTATTATTTTTAAGGGCTTCTTGGTGAGACAGGAGCTGGTATGTGGCTGGGGGGGGGGAAGAAGGGAAAAATGTACACCCCCATCCTCCCCCCCCCACCCCCCCCCGGGTGGAAAAGAAAAGTGCTGTTAAGAGCAAAGGAAAATATATAATAGAAGGGAGGAGACAGCACAAGGCAAAGGATTCAGGGCTTGTGTGACTCATTGGACTCAAGGAAGAAAAGAGAATGAATGAGAAAATGAGGAGATAAACGGAGCAGGAAGGGGGAGAGGGGGGCGCAGGCGGCCGCGCACCAAGGAGCTGGCGAGAGGGTGGCGGGGAGGGACAGAGCTGCAGTGCCGAGGGGCTCAGAGGCGATGGAGATGGCACCCAGCAGGGGTTCAGTGCTGGGGGGGGGGGATGGCATCACTGGGGGGCACAAGGAGAGGGGGGGCCACACAGCACTGGGGGCTCAGGACAAGCTTCCAAGGCTCAGGAGGGGGGAACAAGGCGCCGGGGCATGTTACAGGGGCGCGGTCAGCCGGTCAGGATGGCACGCAGGGAAACTGAGGCAGGCATCTGAGCATCCCCGGTGAGCCAGCGAGGCCCGGCCAGGATGCCCAAGTGCCCCCTCGTGGCTCTCCCTCATTTTCCCTGGCTCCTGCCCTGCCTGACCCCTCCGGAGCTGCCCTGGCTCTTCAGCGGGAGAGGATTTTCAGGGGGCTGCAAAGAGGGGGCGGCTCCCCCCATGTCCCCCCAAAGCAGAGGGCTCCCAGGCCCACAGGGACTCAGCCCCCCGGTTCTGCCCAGCTGCCTCCCCCCCTGGCCTGTTTCCCCCCCCCCCCTTGCCTCACCATTTCACTTTATTATTGCAATAAATGTAGCCATAAAAGTGGCAGGTATCGGCGTGCGAGGAGATCGCTTCTCCTGAGCTATGGAAATGTAATTTCGAGTGTGCCCGGGAAATTTTATAAGATCTTATCAGGCGGGATCATAAATTGCATTTCCAGCCCCTTCCCCCCGCTGCTCCGCACCCCCCTCCCCACGAGACGGGTCCTGCGCGAAGGTCAGCGTGGAGGGGGGGGCAAACTCCAGGTCCCCTCGGTGGGGATGCAGACACGGCAGGGGGCTCGGTGCCCCCCTGTCCACCACCCACTGCTTTCCCAGGGCCACCCAGGATTTATTCTCCTTGGGAGGAGCAGCAGCAGGGCACGGCCGCCCACCCCTCCACACCCTCCTCGGTATCAGTGCTCGATGCCAACCCGCTGGGAGACCCTCGGGCAGTCCCACCCAAAGCAGCGGGGCAGCCCCCTGTCCTCCGAGAGCCCCTCTGCGCCCCTTGGGGCTGGATTCAGATTGATTTCCACCCCCCGACCTGCCCAGGCTGCCGGCCTCAAGCAGGTGTAAGGCGAAGGGATGCGGAGCATCGCTGCGCCCCACGAGGAGCCGAGGCTGGAGGTGCCTCCGCTGGTGCCAGAATTGGCGGAGGAGAATTCGGAGGCTCCTTGCCCCCGTGCTGCCAGCCACGGCAAAAGCAGCGAGCGGGGGCTGCTGCACGCCGGGCTGCAGCAGCAGGCAGCCCCCGTCCAAGGAACAAGGGCTGGGGAGGGAGGGGGGGGGGGGGATTAATTTGGGGAGGGGAAAATTAATCCCACTCCAAGTGCAGGTCCCCGCAGGCTCTTTGCAGCCGATCATTTCTGCAGGCTGGGCGCTCATTTCCACAATGACTTTCCTTTTGCAACAGTGATCAGGAAAAAAAAAAAAAAAAAAAAAAGAAAGAAAGAAAGAAAAAAAAAAAAAAGCAGGGAGGGCGGGGGGAACACGGGCACAGGGACGTGATTATTTCTTCAGTAGCAATCCAAGCGGCTGGAGAGGAAGCTTCATCTTTCCTGGGCCATTTACCTTCAGCGCCCGAGCACGAAGGCTGAGCCAGGCAGCTCTTCAAAGATGCTGGAGCTCGGCCAGGGCAGGCGGGGGGGCAGGAGGATGGCGCTGCCAGGGTCTCGGCACACCGGGGTCTTGGCACACCATTGCCCCCCCACCCCGGGTTGTGCCAGCGCCCGTGAGGGCTTCGGTGCCCTGGGATGAGCTCCCAGGGAGGTGTTGATGCTGGAGGGTGGGGGTATAAATCATTAATCTGGGAGTGTTAATTGGTCCGGGTGTGATTAGTGGCAGGCCAGCGGTGTTCGGGGAGGGATGCTGTGGCAGGAAGCGCCCGTGGGTGCCTCGGTTTGGGTCCCCTGCTCCCGCGCCAGCACCCTGCAGACAAGTGGCAATTAGAAACAAGGCGGGGAGGGGGGGGGGGGGGAAGCAATAAAGCAGACCCCTCAACCAAAACAAGGCAGCTGAACAGGAATGGGTCTGGCTGGGGGGCACCCAAGGGTGCTGCCCCCCCCCACAACTCCTACCAGCCCCCCCTCAGCAGGAGGCTGAGCAGCGCCACGCTCCAGGCTCCAGCCTTATTGAATCTCCCAGCTCAGGGTGCAAAGGGCACCACTGGGAAGAGTTATTAAAAAAAGGGAAATGAGTCGCTTGGAAACCTTCTTTCGGAATAACAGCGCGTGTTTGTTTGGCGATAGATTAGCTCAGCCATGCTGAGCACACAACACCCGCTGCAAAGCCAGGCGGCTCGGGGGAGCCGCGGGAGCTGCACGGAGCCGTGCGGCACCGACCCCTGCAGCTCTCAGGGCCCCCCCCCCCGGCACCGTCCCCCTGCCCCGTCCCCATTTCTGTCCTCCAGCCTCACCCGGGGCTGCGGAGGCTGCAGGGAGAGGGGGAGGCAGCAGCAGGGCAGGAGGCTCCTGGACCTGACCCCGGGGAAAGGGGGGGGGGGGCGCAAAGGGGGTGTCCCAGTGCTGGCTGTCCCCAAGCAGCCATGGTGAGGGGCTCTCAAAGCCTTGGAGCTGGGGGTGAGTTGAGTTTGCTGGGTCTCAGCCAAGCCCCTGACCCAGTCCTAAGCCAAGACACACGGGACGGCACTTTGGGTGGGAAAATGCCCCTGCCGGGTGCAAACAGGACCTTGCCAGCCAAAAGCACTCGTGGCCGATACTCCTGGCACGGGGGGGACTACGGCACCTTCCCCCCCTTTGCCAGCACCTGATGGGAACGGTGCCATCCCACCCCCCACCCCCCCACCCCCAGCTGCTGGCAGCCCCATGCCCGGCCCCATTGGGACAGGAGGGTCCCGCATCCCACTCCCCACAATTTGCAGCCACCTCTCCAGCAAAGCGCCCTGGGGGGCTCAGGTTCACGTCCCCAGAGCTGTCTCACGCCCTCCCCAAAATTCCCTCTTCCCTCCCCTTGATGCTGCGGCTGCTGGGGACGGGGTGAGTCACCCAGCAAGCGAGGGGACCGCGAGCACAGGCTGCTCGACGCCAACGGCAACACCTGCATCAGCTCTTCCCTACACAGCCCCAAAATTAAAGGGGGGGGGGGGGGGGAATGCCTCACGCTTACCCCACTTGGAAAGGTGCTCTCTGAAGCCTGCTATCCGGCTGGTTTTGGCTTAAGAAACAAACTGGAGGGAGGAAATTGGGGGGGGGGGGGGGAGGAGTGAGCCACAGAAGGGTGAAATTCTCCCCGTTAATAAGAGCTGGGGGAAGGGGTTTGGGGGGGGGGGGGAGTTGGGGGTGTCCTTGCACCAAAAGGGCTGTCAGCAGCTGCTTATTGCCAAGGCCATCTGTCAGCCCGCAGCCCCGCGGCCGTGTGACAGCTCTCGGGTGACAGCAAAGGGGAAGGGACCGCAACGGGGTGAGTTTCCCAGAGCACCCCCTGCACCGGCCTTGCTGCCAGCACGGCCACAAGGCAGGATTTTCGTGGGAAGGGTTAATTCGGGAAGGAAAAACCTGGTGGCAGCGCTCCAGGTGCCTCGCGGGGTGCACGCAGCCGGGCAGGGACATGGGGACCCCACAGCCAGAGCGGGGACCCGGGCGTCCCAACTGTCCCCAACATTCCCGTTCCTGCCCACGGCTCGGTTTGGAGCTGGGGTTGGCACCCCAAAAAGCTGCCGGACGGGCACTTTTCCTCTGCAAAATGACGGCCGCTCCTTTCCGGAGCCCAAGGACGGCCGCAGGAAGCACCCGAGAGCTCTGCCCAGCCCATCCCGCACGCTTTCTCCCACTGCCAAGGGCCCCCCCAAATTTAACACCCGATGCCCAGAAAAAAAAATCAATGCACGGACATGAAGGAGCTTCCCACAAAAGGTGGAAGGAGGATGATGACCGGGGGGGGGGTTTGGGGTGGCAGCGCTCCCACCTGCCCCGTCCTGCACCCGGGCAGGGGGAAGGAGAAGGCGAATCCCGGAGGGAAGCAGCCCCAAAGGGCCATGGCTTGGGGGGGGGACGACACAGGGACAACCCACAGAGACAGGCCCACACCTGGCTGGGCGAGCACGGCCACCACCCCAGTGGGTAGATGCAGACAGACAGACCCCTGGCAGGGACACACAGGCACATTGGGGGGGGGGGGGGACACACAGGGGGGCACCCCAGGGGTCCGGCTCCGTCCTTTCTGCACCAGGAGTGCCCACGAAGACCCAAAGTGGGGCTGGGGTGCCCCAGGTATGCAGTGAGCACACCCCACCACACGCCACGTGCCCCCCCCATGGGGGGCTGCAGCTGCTTTTGCCCCCCCCCCAGTGCAGATGTCCAGGGTGGCAGCCAGGGGGGGGCCACAAGCAGGGCCCCCACTCCCCAGGCTGCTGGCTGCGCCCAGCGAGGGCTGAAAACTTTCTCCCCAGTGGGCCCAGAGGGCAGCAGGGGTGTGTGGGGGGGGCACCTCCTTGCCTTGTGCCCCTCGGGGTGGGGACGCACCCCGCAGCCCCCAGCCCCTTTTTGCAACCCACCCCATGCAACACTGAGGGTCCGGGGGCTCGTGCGCCTCCCAGGTTATTCCGCATGCAGCGAGAGGCTCCCACACCTGCGCACCCACCCCATAAGACGGGCCCCACACCTCATCCCCCCCCCACCTAAATCCTCCCCCTCAGCCCCATTCTGGTGTTTGCAGGCAGGGAGGGGGGGGGACAGGGGCAGCGCCCTGCTCCTGATTTCATCAAAACAAAACCATTTGTCTTGAAGCAGCTCCAGCACCGACAGATGCTCTGCGTTAGATGGACACGGGGAGGGGGGGGGTCACACAGAGCCACCCCCACACGCAGACACACACACGGCTCTCTCTATACATTTATATATATGGACGTGCAGGGAAAGAGCACACCAGCGAGAGACAAGTTGCGGGAGCCTTTGCCTGGGGGGGGGGTAGGGTTATGCGTGTGTGTGGGGGGGGGGGGTCCCTGATGTGCATCCAATTCCCGGGAGGGAATTGACTCGTTTGATTTTATTCATGAAACACGGAAAGTAAAAATGGAGTGTCAGGAAATCAGAGCCGCTGGGCACTCAGCCTGCACCCCCCCCCTCCTCACGGCAGGGCTGGGGGGGGCACAAATCACCCTCCCCTCTTCATGACCACCGGATCCAGAGGTGGCTTCGAGCCCCAAGCCCTGCGGTGGGGGGAGAGCACGGCCGGGTGCAGAGGGGGGGTGCCGGGGGGGGGGCACCCAGGGGTGAGCAGCTTTGGGGGGGGGGGAGCTCCCAGTTCTCAGGACAGGGGATATTGCTGCAAGCATCACAGTGCTGGGGGGGGGGGCGCTGAATTTGCAGCCCCTCCTCAGGCAGGAAAAGGGGCAGAGTCTGAGGTAGATGCCCCAGCTGGGGGGGGTAGGAGGAATAGGCCCCCCCCCCTCCCCCCCAGTACAGGTGGGGGCTGAGATGCAGCTGGAGCTGGACAGGACCGAGGTGTCCCCGCTGCGGGTGCTGTCACCGCTCGCCCCCCCCTACACCCCCTATGCCTGCTGGGGGGGGGACCCCTGCACCCCCTGTCCCCGGGGGGGGGGGGTCTTCATCCCTCCCCCTGCTCCAAGATCGTGCCCCACTGCCCCCATGAGCACCCCACGGCGTGCTGGTGGGGAGGGGGGTGCGGACACGACCCCCCCCCACGCGTGGCCGCCCCCACGCTTACACCCGGCTCCGTCTCGCGTGTCTCGCTGCCCCCCCCCGCACCTGCCAGACGGCGCCTTCCGCGTTTTGCAGCGGGGTGGGGGGGGCCCGGGGGGGTGAATTCACGGCGGCGGGACCGACCGCTGCCCCCCCCCGGCCCCAACTCCGCCCGGGGTCCGAGCGCGGAGCCCGGGACAGCCCCGAGCCCTCTCCAACTTGGGGCGAGCCGGACCCCCCCGATGTGCAATCCCTGCCCGGTGCCCCCCCCGCCGCACAACTCTCTTATTCCCCTCCTTGCAACACCCCCCCGCCGTGATCGCCCCCCCCCAACCCCCCCGTAACTATCCCAAATCCCGGTGACCGCCCGACCCCTCCCGTGACCGCACGGCCCCCCCGGGGCCCGAATTGCACCCCGGGCGCCAGGATTCCCCCTCCCCAAAATTTCAATTTCACCCCCCCCTCCCCAGAATTCCTCACCCCCCCCCCTCCCCAAAATTCCCTTCCTGCCCAGAATTTTCTCCCTCTCCCCCAAATTTCCCCCCCCCTCCCGAGCATCACGCGTCACCCTCCCCGGTTAAAGCCCCCCCACCCCGCTCCCCACCGGCAATATCTCCCCCCCCCCCCCACCTTACCCCCACCCCCCCGGGTGGAGGCAGCAACTTTACCGCCCGGTACCTGCAGCAGCAGCCAGGGCCCGAGCAGGGGCAGGCGGCACCGGAGCATCGCGGGGCTCGCCGGGGCTCCGGGGCTCCGGGAGGGCGGCGGCGGCGGCGAGGGGCGGCGGGAAGAAAGTTGGAGACTTGCTGGGGCCGGGCGGCGCCTCCGCGGCGCAGCGCCAATCCCGGCCCCCCCCCCCACCCCCCCTCCCCAAGCCCCCCCCTCCCCTCCCGCCCCGGGAGAGGGGGGGGGGGGCACCGGCACCGGCACCGGCACCGGCACCGGGGAGCGGCAGCAGCAGCCCCAGGGAGGGGGGAGCAGCTCCGGTGCCCCCCAACCCACCCAAGAGGCTCTCCCGGGGGGGGTCACCGCATGGGGTGGTGCGGGGGGGGGTCGTGCGTACCCCCCCTCTCCACCTCTCCCCTGCTCACCTTCCTTCTGCCTACCTCCCCCCTGCCCTTCTCGCCCCCCCCCCACAGCTCCCAGCGGGGATGGGGACCCCCCTACGGGAGGGAGTGTTTTGGGGGGGGGGGGGGACAGCCCCCAGGTGCCCCCCTGCACCCCCAGGGTGCCGTGCACACCCTGGAGCGTGCAAAGCCCCCCTCCCAGCCTTTGCAACCCCCCCCCCCAGCGTTGCAGGCTGGCCACAGGCCCCGTGTTGCACGCGTGTGCGTGCAGCTGGGCACACGCAGATTTGCACACACGTGCACGCAGGTGCACACGCATGCACACGCGTGTCCGTACAGATGTGCATGCGTGTGCACGCACGCACGCAGACGCACACGCATGTGCTCGTGGTTCTGGGGGGCTCGAGGCTCACAGAGGGTCCCCCAGTCCCCCAGGTGTTCTCGCCCCCCCCCCACCAGCTCTGCAGGGACCCCCCCCCAGCACTCCCCGTTATTGCTGCGCTCACTGCGAGCACCGTTATTATCTCCTTGTCTTCCCCGGGAAGCCACCGGCAGGGGTTTTGGTACCAGCAGGGCTGGGGGGCAAGTGCAGGCTGTAAGGGGGGGGGACACGGAGGGGGACATTGCAGGAACGCGTGTACGTGTGGAGACAAAATGAATAAAAGGTAAAGGGGAAACGAGGAACAGGGAGAGGGAGCGGAATGAAGGCGAGCGCCGGAGAAAGGCGAGGGCAGCGCTGGTGCATGCCCCATGCAGCCCCCCCCCGCCCAATGCAGCCCCCCCGCCAGCCCCATACGTTCCCTTTAGCAGCCCCCCAGCCTTGCCAGCCCCCCCCCCCCAGCAGCCCTGGGCAGGGGGCACCCAGCACCCTACTGGGGCTCCCAGGCCCTCGCCCTGCCTCGGGTCCATCCTCAGACCCCCCCAGCACCATCTCCTGCTATGACCCCACAGCAGACCCCCCCCCGCCGGGCACCCCCTGTGCTGTCCCCTGGATGCTGCCTTCGCCCCCTGCCTCACCCCCCTGGCCAAGGGGGGGTTTGGGGTGGCTGGGGGCTGCGTGGGGCCGACCCCAGCCCCTGCCCTGCTCCTGGGAGCCTCGCCTGGGCCCCCCCCGGGAGTCTCACCAGGGGTCTCAGGCAGGGCTCTAGCCCCCCCCCCGCCCCCCCACCCCCAGTCCCTCTCCCACCCAAGTAACAGCCCTAAGAGCTGTGGAAGGGCAGGGGCAAGGCGAGGGGAGACGAGCGAAGGGCTAAAAAATATATATATGCATTGAATTGGAAGAAAAAGAAGAAAAAAAAAAAGGGGGGGGGGAACGGGGGAGGAAAAAAAAAAAAAAAAAAAAAAAAAAAAAAAAAACCTCTGGAGGAGATACAAGAAACCGATAAGTGAACAAAGAGCCGGGATGGAAATAGATCTGAGGGTCGGGCCGCGCCGGATCCTGTAGCGGGGCTCGGGGCCTTCAAAGGCAGCTGCGGAGCCGGGGGGGGGGCCGGGGGGGGCCGCGGCCGCCTCTGTCCTGCTCCGCTCCCCACGCGTGGGGGGGTGAAAGATCCGCGAGGATAGGGGTGGGAGGGGGGGGGGATAAGGTGGGGTAGGGGGGAAGGTCTGCACAGGGGTCTGCAAACGCTGGGGGGGGGGGGGGGGCACGCAGCCCCCCCCAATTTCTCCCCCCCCCCCCCAGCTTCGTTCCCGAGGGCGGCGGCGCCACCTGGCGGTAGGAGGGGGGCGCAGCGCCCCGCCGGGGGGCTCGGGGAGCTGGGACCCCCCCTGCAGCGGGGACCCCCCCCCCCAAAGCAGCGGGGGGCACACACGAGCCCCCTTCCCTCTCCCTCCCTCCCCCCCCCCAGCAGCCACAGCCCCGGCAGGATGTGCCCGCAGCCCCCCCGAACCCCCCCCCCCCCCCATTGCCACCAAGCAGGAGCCTGCGCGTCAGTTTTTACAAATTTTATTTATAACAATATCTGTTTTGTTTAGTTGTAAAGTAATCCAGCAAAAATTATTAAAACATTTCCCCCCAATAAAAGGATGGGGTCGCCCCCTGCCCTCCCCCCACATGCGTTTATTTATTTCTACTATAAAAGCTAGGTCATTTCCATGGTTTGTTTGTGTTTTTTTTTTTTATGTTTTTGTTTTTTTTTTTTTTTTCTTTTTCCTGTTAAAAAATGTGCATGTCGGAGAGCAGGCGAGGTGGGGGGTGGTGCCAGAGCGAGGTGGGGGACCCTGCGCCGCAGCGGGGCTGGGGGGGCTTCGTCCCCGTCCCCCTGTAACAGTCGGGCAGAGCCAGAAGGGGCCGAGATGCTGGGGAGCAGCGGAGAGAAAGGGGGGAAAGGGGAGCAGCGTGGTGGGGGGGGGGGTGGGCAAAAGAGGGGGTCTCAGGGGGGGCTGCGGGTGGGGGGGGGACTGGAGCCGAGAGCCGGGGTGGGCGCGGGCCCCGCTCTGCCCTCGCCGCCTGCGGCGGTTGCCCCATCCGCCGGTGGCCCCGCGAGCTCGTCCTCGGCCGTCCTCGTCCCGGCACCTTCGTGCCAAGCCCGTGCGGGGAAGGGGTGGGGGGGGGACACAGGGGGGTAGCGGGGGAAGGGAGGGGGGGGGCCCCCGATGTCGAGAAATTTCAACTAAACCAAAGCCGGATCTGGCAACGAAGAGGCGCTGAGGCCAGGTGCTGGGGAATATACAGGTAATAATACTGCTCACATAGAAAAGTAATAATCCTTCATTTGTACATTTATACAGTGGCTCTCGGCTCCCCCCCGCCCCCTGCCCGCCCCCCCCCCCCCCCACCCCATCCCCTCCGCCATGGGTGTCTGTGCCAGGCCAGCAGCGGCCCCTCGCCCCCGCGCCGTCCCTACGCCAGGGGGTCCGCCAGGTCATCGTCTGCGCCCCGCGACAGCAGCTCCCGCTTCTCGTCCGTGCTGGCCAGCGAGTTGCGGCTGTTGTGGGCACCCATGTACAGCGTGGCGTAGACGGGGTTGGTGAAGTTGGTGGGCTGCGGAGAGGAGGGGGGCGCAGGTCAGGAGGGGGCACAGACACCCCCTCCCCAGCACAGCTGGTCCCGGAGGGGACCCTCGCCCCAGGGTGCCAGGCACAACGGCCTCGGTGCAAGCCTGAACTGGCAGCAGTGCTGTCAAGGCTGTGGCTGTCACCATCCGTCCCCAAACTGTCCCTGAGCCCCCCAACCTCCTCTGCACAGAGGGCAGCCCCCTCTCAGGCTGGTCTCGCACACCCAAGGGCCCTCCTGAGCCACGCAGACCCTGCTCCGCACCTTGTCAGGGTCCAGGGCAAAGTCAGCGTCCAGCAGCTCCCCCACGTCGTCGTCGGGCTCCCCCTCGTACATCTTGTAGGTGGGGTTCCCGATCTCCACGTTCATGGCACCGTTCGTCATCCGCTGGTGCTGGAAGCCCTTGGCGCTGGGGAGGGCACAAAACACGGGGTCAGGGCGCAAGGTGCAGCAAAGGGGCCTAGATCCCCCCAGCAGCCCCTCCTGCTTGTTTGAACCACGCAGCCAAGGCGTTTTCAAGCCCGTCTCGGCTCAGTAACAATCCATCAGGACCCCTGGAGTGCCCCCACTCACCCCTTAATCCTCCACTTGTACCAGACAAAAGCCACCACGGTGAGGAGGATCAGCAGCAGCAGGATGGGGATGATGATGGAGGCCGTTCCTGCAGGACAAGGGAATTTGTGCAGGTGCTGGTCAAGGTGTGTGGCAGCTGACACCGTCCCCATGGGTCAGAGCTGGAGCAGGAGCACCCCATCCCCACCCGGAGAATGGGGCTCAGGAGCACCCCCCAAGCTGGGAGGGGGGTACAGGCTTCTCGTCCCGACCCCCACCCTGGGGCTGAGCCTCCCAGGGCAGGGCGTGCTGTACGTACGGTTGCTCTGCTGCTCGCTGACGATGAAATCCTCGCAACGCGTCCCAGTCATCCCCACCGGGCACCTGAGAGCACGGGGAGAGCAGCGGGGTTAGCGGGGGGCAGGACATCATGCGGGGGGGTGGGGGCGAGAGGTGGGGCACAGACCTGTGGGTCAGGGGGTGGTTGGATGGAAAGGGGGGGGGGGGGGGGGGCACAGATTGGGGTCTGTCAGTCATGTGCTCCCTGTGCTTAGGGGGCAAGAAAATAATCCTTCACCCTCCCTGGAGACCTTGGGGCCCACCCATAGCCCCCCATAAGCACTGTGGCCAGCCCCCAGCTCTGCTTACAGGCACTCGGGCAGCTGCGTTTTGTCGCTGATGGAGCAGGTCCCGCCGTGCATGCAGTAGTCATCACAGGTCAGGCAGCTGGGAGCTATCTTGCCATCGGGGCAGCTGTGGGGCAGAGCGGATCAGGACGCAGGCACCCACGAGCTCCCCTCTGCCCTGCACCTGCCCCACAGTGCCCCAGACTCTGCTGGCACCGCACAGGGCCGTGCTGTGCCATGCCCGTGGCTGCTGGGTCACCAGGATGGGCCCGGGCAGACCCCTCCACCACTGCGCCCCATCACCCTGAGGGCTCCCACCGATCTGAGCTGCCCTTCAACAGCCAGACCCCAATTACTGAACCAGCACCTCGCAGCCGTGGCCGTGCCCGGATGATCCGGCCACAGGATACAAGTTCCTTCTTGGGTCTCCGTGCCCACCCAACCCCTCTCCCTCCTTTTGAGTTCACCAGCCCTGGCACGTACATGCAGGACACTTCTCCGTTCTGCTTGTTGATGCTGCACTTGCCCTCCTGGCACCGGGAGCATTTGTTCTCCTGGCACTGGGCGCCCTCGAACTGCGGGGGGCAGCGGCACTGCTTGACGCCGCTGGCCGTCATCTGGCACACCCCCTCGTTCTCACAGTAGTCGAAGCACTGCCCTGCAGGGGATAGCAGAGCCAGGGTGGGTGGGGGGCAGCCCCACGCTGGCCCCCTTGAGACCGACCGCAAGGCTGCTCACCACCCTGCTCACCCACAGAGCACCCCACCGCCCCGCAACCCCTGGAGAGCATCCCCCAGGAGAGCGGTGCCGCCCAGCGGTCCCCAATTCCCGGGTGCTGTCCCCAGCCGCCCTCGCGAGCAGCACTCACGGTACTGGCAGCGGTCCCCGATGAAGGAGGGCAGGCAGCGGCAGTTGGGCTGGTTGCCCTGGTTGACCGTGCAGCTGCCGTTGTTGAGGCAGTAGTCGGTGCACACTTGCTGGTTGCACCGGGGCCCCGTGAAGCCGGTGGGGCAGCGACAGGTTGGCATGCCTGAGAAAAGAGCTGTCAGGGCGCCGCTCCGCTGGCCCGTCCACCCAGGACCAGCCCGGCCCCCGCAGCAGCCCTCACCTGATGGGGAGGCAGCGCACATGCCCCCGTTCTGGCAGTAGTCCCAGCACTGGTTGATCTGGCACTTCTCGCCGTTGTAGCGCGGCTGGCACCGGCACTTGGCCTGCTTGCGGGCGTTGAGGAAGCAGCTGCCCCCGTTCAGGCACACCAGGTCGCAGGTGTCGGTGGTGGGCACTGGGGGCGAGGGGGGGAGGTGAGTGGGGCCATGCCGTGCCGCCCTGGGGCAGCCCCCAGCCTCCTCCTGGCCCCTGGGACCACTCACCGACGGCAGAGGCGGTGGGCGAGGGGATGACCACGCAGGTGCCGTTGTCCAGGCGCTTGCCGTTGGGGCAGGTGCAGACGGGGCCGCTGGGGCTCAGCAGGCAGAGCCACTCGCACTTCTTACGGTCGCAAGGGTTGGTCACTGTGGGGGGGACAGAAGGGATGACGTGGGGTGAGGCACGGCAAGCTGTCCTGGCACCCTCCTGGCAAACAGCCCCCAAACAACCCCATCTCCCAGTGCCTTCAGGCCACCAACCGATAGCTTTCCAGTGCGCCTGGGTAGGCCCTGTCCCACGTGAACCCCCTGCTTTGCCAACCAAGGGGCCCCCACTCTCCCACCCTGGCCATATAAACTGCTCAAGAAATGCTGAGTCCTCTGCCAGCGCTCCCCTCGTCCTTTCTGTGCCTGAAAGGACGCATCCTGCCCCAGACCAAGGGCCTGAGGCCCGACACGCACCCTCCGGCTGCTTGTACTGGTGGTAGAGCACAACGTCGGTGGCGTGATTGAGGCCCGACGTCAGGTTGGTGACAGACTTGTGCCCGAACTTGTGGATCTTGAAGATGCGGTTGTTGATGTAGGTGACACCATAGATGTAGTCCTCAAAGATGTCAATGCTGAAGGGATGGCTCAGCCCTGGGGAAGTGAAGAGAGGACACGAGCAGTCAGAGGTGGCTCAGGAGCTGACAGCACAGCTGGCCAGTCGCTGCCTTGGACAGGGATGATGGATTTTGGATGGATTTTGGGCTAGGGCCTCCCACCCTGTACAAGGCAGGCAGCAGGGAGGACAGCAGTGTCAGCAGGCTCTGGTCCTGCTGTGGAACATTTAACGAGTAAGATCTGTGCTCACTACTGTTTGCTGAGCATCCCTGATCAGTGCTAGGGGATTGTCCTGCTCCCAAGCCAGGTCACAAGCCAGGTCATGGGCCCCCAGGGAGCCTCGTGGGACTCCCAACCCAGGGACATCGACCTTGGCCAGATCAGCCTCTTCCCTGCTGCTCCAGGGGCTCTCGGGGTGCTGCTCACCTTTCTTGTTGTCAATGGCCACAACGGGGTCAGTGCCGTTGAGCCGGATGCTGCCGATGACGGAGAGCTTGGCGTCAGCCCAGTACAGCCGCTCGTTGTGGTAGTCCACGGCCAGGCCTGGTGCAAACACACCCCAGTGAGGGACAAGCCCGTAGCCCACCCAAAGCCCCTGCTGGCCAGCAGAGCCATCCGCCACCCTGCCATGCCTTCATGCCCTGTCCACGCCGGTCACAGGGCTCAGCTGTGTCCCCCTGCTGTATGCCAAGGCCTTTACCACCCCTTTTGCCCCTCCTGGCACCCATTTTTATTCACCTGTTGGCCACTGGATGTTGTCTTGCACCAGGGTCTCGCGCAGTGTCCCATCCATAGCGGCCGTCTCAATCTTGGGGTGATTGCCCCAGTCTGACCAGTACATGGTCCTGTGAAGGACACAGGCCGGTCATTCTCATTGGGGGAGTAAGGAGGGAAAGAGTAAAACAGTCCAACAGCCCATCAGAGAAACCCTCAGCCTTCTCTCAATGCCATCCTTGAGGGGCTAGCTGACTCCAGATACAACTCACGCTCCCAATGGGGCACAGGAAGCTTCTACCACGGAGGGCTTATTGGTAAGGGACTGGGGTGAGGACAGAGTAGAGAGGAAGTGAGAAAGGGCTGGAGTCTCACCCCCTAAGCGGGTCAACTACGATGGCGTGCGGCTCATCGATCATGCCTGAAATCAGCGTCTTGCGATTCTCGCCTTTCATCTGTGCCACTTCAATGACATCCCGCCCGGAGTCCGTCCAGTAGATGTTCCCAGCAACCCAGTCGATGGCGATACCCCGCGGCATCTTCAGCCCAGAGATCTGGGAAGGGCAGAAAGGAGGGAAGGGGTCAGGGCCGGACCCCAGCAGCCTGGCCACGTGCCTCCTGCCACGCGGGGACAGAGCTCACATTCAGGTGGGTGACGCCACCGTCGATCTGGCGCCGGTTGCGGTTGGAAGCGGTGGAGGCGGCAGAGGAGGCCGGCAGCTCGCAGTACGAGATCCTGCCCGTGTGCCAGTTGGTCCAGTAGATTTTGTTGCCCTTGACGTAGATGTCCATGGCATCGATGCGCACGTTCTCGTCACCCTGGAAGGCCGGCTCGTAGGCAGAGTTGGGGTTGAAGGGGTACATGCTCCGGATCTTGTTGTCATCCGCGATGTAGAGGATTTGGTGCTCTGAGCCTGCGGAGGAGGAGCTGTTAGTGCAGGACCGGGAGCCTGGGGCCAGCCCAGCTCTATGGTGGGGCATGGGACTGGGTCTCTCAGCACCCCTTTGGGCAAAAACAGACGGATAGGAGACCCCTGACAGGGCCAGGCTGAGCATCCCAGGAGGAAGGATGGGATGGATTCTCCCCAAGAGGCAGAGAATACAGGGGGAGGAGGAGAAGGAACGGGGGCTGGAAGACATAAAGACATGCTCAGGATTTGTGCAAGCCCCAACCTTCTGCCTTGCACATGTTGTCCGTCTTCATGAAGTTCTTGGCGCAGCTGCAGACATGGGAGCCTTTGGTGTTGTTGCAGAGCTGGGAGCAGGTCCCGAAGTGCAGGCACTCGTTGACATCTGGGCAGAGGGAAGATAGGGGTCACGGGGGGACCAGGAGGGTGTTTCCAAGCAAGGCCAGGTTCAGGCCCTCTCTGGGGGCTGTGCTGTGCTAGCAGGGCTCAGAGACCCCATCTCTGAGACCCCAGTGCCCCAAGGACACCGTTGGTGACACCCCCGCCACTCCAGGGATAGAAAGGGGCATCTTAGGGGTGAAAGCCAGCCGTAAACCCAACGGCCAGACCTCAAGTGCTCCCCAGCCGTGGTGGAAGTACCTTGACAGGAATTCTTGTCTGGCACCTTCTGAAAGCCTCTGCGGCACGTGCAGTACGAGGTGGGCTGCGACTGGATGCACTGGGCCTCATCTCCACACATGGTGGTGTTGGTCATGCAGTCGTACGACTTGTGGTCTGCGGTGGGAGACGCTGTCAGCACCCACCACCCCACAGCTCCCCACACATTCCCCCTCGGCACCCCCCCAGCTACCCACGCACCGTGGGAGCAGGACTTCTCATCAGAGCCATCTCCGCAGTCATCAAAGAAGTTGCAGCGGAGGTTGGCGCTGATGCACTTTTTGTTCTCACACAGGAACTCGTTCTTGTCCTGGCTGCAGCTCTTGGGCTTGGCCGTGGGGGACTCTGTGGGAGCACGGGCAGCAGCTGTGACGCTCTGCGGCCCTGGGCACCCGGCCCCACGGGTGCGACAGGGTGAGAGTGGCCAGGGCAGGGTCCCAGGATACTAGCGCTCGCCTCCCGATTTTTGGAAGAAGGAGGGGGGTGAAGCAAACACTATCGCCTGGGTTGAAGCCAGGGCCCTGCGAGGCCCAGCCCGAGGACAGCAGCCAACCCAGTCCGCACTCACCACAGTCCTTCTCATCCGTGTTGTCTCCACAGTTGTCGATGCCGTCGCACTGTCGACCGATCCACAGACATACCCGGTCGTTCTTGCAGCGGAACGGTCTGTTGGGGGGACACTGGAATTTCACTGCACCAGCAAACAGAAACAAACGGTGACGGTGAAAGGAGACGCCATAGCCAGGCTGTCACACTTGTCACAAGCTGCCGCTCGGCCTCTGCCCGATCCCAGAGTGGCCTGTCCCACAGGTGCGAGCAGGCTCCGGAGACTAAAGCAAAGAGACTGAAGCAAAGACAACCATCCGTCGCCGGCCCGCGCCGCGGGAAGGCTCAGCCTCTCTGCCCTGTCCTCCCCCAGCCCCAGCTCTCTGCAAGGCAGCTCTGGAGCAGAGCCTCCCCCCAACCCTGTCCTCCTGGCACAGCTGGAGGTGCCAAGGAGAGGTGCCCAAGCCCCTCGGGGTGCCAGCTCCGGCAATGCCTCCCTTCACTGGCTGGCGGGTGCCAGGGCGACTGCACACCAGGAGCGGGGAAAGGCAAGGCAACGTCACTCACAGCACTCCTCGGGGTTTTCGTCTGAGTTATCCCCACAGTCGTCCTCCCCATCACACTTCCAGGCCAGGGGCTTGCACAGCGTGTTGTTGCACTGGAACTCGTCCAGGGGGCAGGTGCGAACTGCAGGACAGCACGGGGCAGGAAGGAAGCCACACATGAGCCGGCAGTGTCCGGGTGCTGCCCCTCCTGCTTCCAGCACAGCTGGGGACCCTGAGGGGGCTGCGTACATGTCTGACCCCCCCACCCCACTGGAACTGGGCTTAGTGGTGCTGGCACCAGCACTGAGGGGAGATCTGGTGTTTGACAGGACCCTGCTGCGATGGCCAACCTGCACTGCTGCTGCCAACCCCACAGCCACAGCACGGGCAGACAGCAGCCCCATCACAAGCCTTGCGACCACCCCACAGGGATATGGGGCACAGGGCGGGGGGCACGACCAGCAAAGGGGGCAGGAGGAGCGGCACAGCACCACCCTTACCTCCAGTGCCGCAGTCTTCCTCGTCAGTGCCGTCCATGCAGTCGGCGTCAGCATCACAGCGCCAGCGCATGGGGATGCAGTGCCCGTTCTTGCACTGGAACTGGTCGAACTCGCAGCGGGGCGTGCAGTCTTTCTGCAGCGGAAAGGTTGGGGACAGAGGTCAGCAGGGACAGCCCCCACCGTGGCAGGCTCCTGCCCCGTGGCTGCAGCCAGGAGCAGGCCCTCAGACCCCGGCTCTCCAGGTACTGGGGCTGCCTCGCAACGTGAGGGGGACCAGTGGCAGATCCGGGGGATGTGGCCCCGCTCCCACATGCAGGCAGGGAGGTGGGGGTGCTGGCAGAGACCCCCCCCCCCCCAGCACCGTACCTCATCGGAGCCATCCGCGCAGTCGTGGTCCCCGTCGCACTTCCACCTGCCTGCGATGCAGCGGCCATTGGCACACGAGAACTCGCTCTCCGAGCAGGGCCGAGGTGCTGGGGACAGACAGGAGGGGGGAGACCCCTGAGCACAGGCTGCGGGGGTGGCAGGGCACCCTGGCTGACTGTCGGAGGGGGAACAGGACGATAGGGAAACTCTTTGGTGCTGTGGCACTGGGGAGAGGGTGGGTGCGCAGTCGGCGGGCAGAGCCAAGACCCCTGCCCAGCTCCAGCCCAGGACTCCCTGCAGGGAATGGGGTCCACGGGGGGAACGCCACAGCCACACAGACCCGGTTGTGGCAGCTCCCTGCCGTGCCTGGTCCTCACACCATTCCCCCCAGGGCGCTGCTGCAGGAGGGGACACAGCGGAGCCCTGGCCAGGCCTGGCAGAGCCCCCATGCCTGCGCAGCCACTTTGCAGGGCGGTGGGGACAGAGCCCCCCGCTGGGCCAGCAGCTGGCACCGAGCTGATCTGCAGGACCACGGCACAGCGTGGTGTCCTGCCAGGGATGGCTCTTGGGACCTGTCCCCTCCCCAGTGGTGCAGGACGTGTCAGGGCAAACATCCCAGCTGGCTGGGAGAGCAGAAGCCGATAGGAGTGGATTTAGGGGCAGGGGGTGTACAGGCAGAGTAGAGGGGGCAGATGGGCACAGGTTTTGGGGCCAAGAACAAGCCATGCGTGGGTCCCAGTGGTGCCAGGGAGCAGGACTGGACCCATTCTGCCCACAGAACCAGTGGAGGGATGTGCTGGTGCTGCTGCTCTGTAAATCCACCTGGATTGGTCCAGTCCCAACCCCTCTGCCCTCACCTGGAACTTACTGTCTTCATTTTATTTGAAAGAGGCTGCACATGGAATTAAAAGATTTTGGCAGGAACCTACCTCTGAGCGCCCCATAACGACAGTGTGAAAATGGAGAAAAACATAAGATGAAGTGAAATGGCACAAACTCAAAAACACGACGTGAAAGCAACAAAAAAGAAAAAAAAAATTTACACCCTAGAGGCTTCAGGGAGACAGGGGCATGTGGGTGGCCTGGGGTGGCAGAAGAGGGGGCTGGGTCTGCCAGGACCCCCGGGGCCATCTGCAGACCCCAGTGCTGTCCCGCTGGGCTCTGGAGGGAAGGGATGGGGTTCCTGGCTGCCCGCAGCACCCCAAGGACTGTGTCACCCCCACAGACAGTCATGGTCCCCTGCTGCTCAACAGGACAGCGCTGGCACAGCTCTGCTAACAAGTGGCTGCTCATTAAGGGGCAGCCACAGCTTCTCCAAACCAGCTGTCTTCCTGCACCCCTAGACCAGGTTTGTGGTTTGGGTCCAGCTCATTCCAGACAGATCACATCTCCCCTCCAGAGGGCTGGGTGTTCGCACACCCGTGGGCAAACCACCTCAATGGGCACTGCCTGCCAAGCTGGAGCCAAGGCACAAGGTGATGGCATAAAGCTGAGCTGCTCCACGGCCAGCCCTGCTCCACCACGGGGATGTCCAGCAGGTGAGCGTGACCACACGATGGGCAGGACACTGCCACCCAAGAGGGTGCTGAGCTTCACCCCATGCCTTTCACCTGCTGCCACTTCTGGCCTCTCCCCAGTGCGGCCAGGAGCACCCGGGACCAAATTATCCAGACCTGTGGGGCCAGGAGGCTTCTACCCAAGGGCAGAAGGCTGCTCCCAGGGCTCCCCAGGTACCAGCCCCCAGCCAGGCCATGGCTCCCTCCCCATGTGGCAGCTGGGTCACTAGCAGATAGAGGGGCTGGGGGGACCTGCACTGCCCCCTCTGCACCGCGCTCCAGGGCTAGCGAAAGCTGGTGAGTGGCACGTACTGCAGCTCTCCTCATCCGAGTTGTCCCCGCAGTCGTTGTCATAGTCGCACTGCCAGCGCCCCGGCACGCAGCGGTTGTTCTTGCAGCGGAACTGGTAGGGCTCACAGGTGCGTTCATCTGGGGGGGGACAGGGACAGGCATCAGCATCACCCACGTGCACAAACGGGAGCAGGCGTGCCTGTTAGCAGGGCAGGCAGCGCTGCTCGCTGCTGGGCAGCTGCACCAGAAGCCTCCCTCCGACCCAGCCTCGCCCACACAATTTAGGAAAACGAATAGATCAAATGTCCCCAACACCCAGGGCAATCAGGAATCAGGACACGAGGCACCCTAAGGGTTGGTCTCCCCGGCCCTTGCTCACCGCATTCCTCCTTAGGCTCATCGGACCCATCCCCGCAGTCATCCTCTCCGTCACACTTCCAGCGCGCTGGGATGCACCTGCCCGAGTCCTTGCACCGGAATTCATCCACACCACAAGTCATTTGTGCTGGGGGCAGAAACAAGATGACACGCATATGGGGAGGGGAGATGGCATCGGCACTGCCCAGTCACATCTCCTTCCCGAACGCCTCGTCCCCGCAGCCCGGAGCTGCGCGCAGCACCCCTGCATGGTACAGACGGGGCAGGATGCCACCCGTTCGTGCAGTCCTCCGAGAGGAACATCTCGATGGGACAGATCCAGGCAGAGCCACATCACCCGCTGCCCACAGCACCTGCAGCTCTGCTGGGACTGAGCAGGGACCCAGCTCCCGCAGGCAGATGCACGCAGGCAACTGGCCACAGCGGAGCTCCTGGTGCCTGGAGCCACCCAGCCCTCTGCCCGCAGGCTGCTTACTGCAGTTGGCGGGTTCATCGGAGCCATCCACACAGTCGTTGTCCCGGTCACACACCCAGACGCGGGGGATGCAGCGCTTGGTGATGGCACACTGGAACTGGTTGGGGGCACAGGTCACCTCCGCTGCAGGGGGAGAGGCAGAATCAGGAGAGGCAGCGAGCAGGCAGGGCTCTGCCAGCCACTACCCCACAAAAACCACCCCGCAGTGCAGAGAGGCACACAGATGCTCTAGGAATCAAAGCAAAGCACCCAGACCTCCTTGGTGACCACGTGCACAGGAGGGATGGGGAAAAATGCCTTCTGATGGCCCCAAAGGGCTCCACTGCTCCTCGGGACAGAGCAGCTGCACGGAGATAAGGCAGGGAAGCAACAAGATCCCTCGGCCGTGCAGAAGGCTCGGTGCAAAGACATTGCAAATACTGAACTTGACACTCTGAGGGAGGTAAGGATTTGGTTTCTACTAGTAAATAGCAGCATCAGTAGGGGCTGCAGGGTGACAGTGGTCAGAAACTCTAAGCAGAGCAGGGTAAGGACAAAGCTCCATGCCCAGGGGTAGGATCACCCAGAAAGCCACTCTGCTGGTAAGGACAATACCCCAAGACACAGATCTGATGCAGCACTCCTCCCCCATGTAGGTTCCCCATCCTAAAGGCTAAACAGCTCCCCACTCACGGCAGTCCTTCTCGTCCTCGCCGTCACCACAGTTATCCTGACCGTTGCAGCGGAAAATGCCGGGGATGCAGCGGTTGGTGTTGGTGCATTTGAACTGGCTGGGCAGACACACGTGGATATCTGGGAAGAGAGGTCGCACCATCAGAAGCCGAGACAGCATCTCTGCTCTAATGGGGTGCCGCAGCCCTGCTGGGGTTTGAGGACCACGAGGTGGGGTGGGGAAACCTACCACAGTTGGCCTCGTCCGAGTTGTCCTGGCAGTCGTTGTCTCCATCACAGATGAAGGCTGGGTTGGTGCAGATCCCAGTAGAGCACTGGAACTGCCCTGGTCTGCACTTGAACTCAGCTGTGGGGAGAGGAGGATGGGGTGAAACATCTCTGGGGAACATTTTCAAGGCAAACCTTAACCTCCCCCTCTTCCCCCTTTGGGGCCCTTTGCAGGAACTCAGCAACCAGCATGCGGAACACTGGGCCCTGACGGCTGCAGAGCGAGCAGCAGCTGGCTGCTGCCTCCCATCGGGCTACACCTTGGGCAGGGAAAGTGAATTATTATGCTCCAGGCTCCATGAACAGGGTAACTTTCCCCTTTGCCAGCGCTGTCCCTCAGCCAGGACAGCAGCAGGGTTTTCAAGGACCAGTTGTGGGAGCAGAGCCCGGCTGCTCTGGCTGGCACGGAGGTGCTGTGGGGCTGTTGGTGCCCTCAAAGGGGCAGGTGGCACAGCCAGGGAGCTGGGACGTGGTGGGCTGCCTGCAGTCCCCTCAGCACTCACGGCAGTCCTCAGGCTCATCCGAACGGTCCCCGCAGTCGTCCTCGGTGTCGCATTTCCACCAGAAAGGGATGCATTTGTCATTCTTGCAGACAAACTGTGAAAGAGGGACAAGTTTGTGAAAGCAGCCCAGATGGTGACCCCAGATG
Source organism: Anas platyrhynchos (assembly GCF_047663525.1). Lineage (NCBI taxonomy): Eukaryota > Metazoa > Chordata > Aves > Anseriformes > Anatidae > Anas > Anas platyrhynchos. The sequence goes on from NC_092622.1 coordinate 2,456,614, forward strand.
GGAATGGAGGCCCCAGGTGGCATTGTCCCCAGGGCACCCCCTCTGCCAAGTGCCCTGACCTCTGTGCCATCCCTTCCCAGACACTCCTGTACCTCGGTGCCCCAACCTGTCCTAAGCCCTCCACCCCGAGTCCACCCTCCACAGCCTCTGGGGTTTGGGGAGGACAGCGGATGGGCAGCGTCCTTCCAGAGCTGCCTCCCTCCCTCGGACACCCCAGGAGCTGCAGTCTGTATGTGCTGGGAAGTGCCACAGGAGGGAGGTGTTGCCCACGCCAGGAGAAGACATGTGCAATGCCACCACCCGATGCACGGAGCCTGCACCAGTGCTCGCACAGAGCCGCAGCAGCTGCCACTGCTGGAGCAGGATTGAACCTCGCAAGAGCAATGTGTGTGCAAGCCCAGGCACACGCTTGCCATGGAGACGTCTCCACAGGCAGGCTGGTTGTTACCTGGCTGGCTGTGCAGTTGGAGACGCAGGTCTTGCCATCGCTGCCCAAGTAGAAGTTGGTGGGACAAGCACATTTGTGCCCCCCGCCCGGCGAGAGGAGGCAGAGGTTGCTGCAGCCTGCATTGTTGGTCTTGCAGGGGTGGTTGGGAACTGGGGAGACGGCAGGGAAAGAACTGCAGGTCAGACCAAGGGGGAGGACCCGAATGGTGCACAACACCCCAGCTCTGAGCCCCTCCCCACCATGCACATCCCTTTTTTGCACCCCGTCTCCTAGCTTGACAGCCCCTGGTCTCCATTTGCACCCTGTGCCCTGCCCTGGCCCTCCTGCGCTGCTGCCCTGGGCTCCTCTGCAGAGCCAGGGCCCCCCCGCACCCCCTCATGCCTGCGGCTCACCGTCGGGCTGGCGGTACGGGTGGTAGATGTGGATGTCCATGGGGCGGTGCAGCGTGCTGATCAGCAGGGTCTTGTTGGCACCCGTAGTCTTGTGGGCTCGGTTGATGGACTTGGTCTCCCAATCAGTCCAGTAAATGAAATCCTCAAAGAGGGTGAGGGCGAAGATGTGCGGGATGTCCTGGCTCAGCACTGTAAGGGGGAGAGGGGGGGCTCAGCGAGGGGCTGCCCCCAGCCCTCCCACCGTGCCCGCAGCCCCACACAGCACAGCCTCTCCTGCTAGGGAGCAAACGCTTTCACTTGCTCAAATGCACGGAGGAGCTGCTGGAAGTGGGGACCCCAGCCCAAAATCCTGGCTCCACACCCCCAGGACCAATCCTAAGATCCCCCGAGGGACCGGCGGAGCCCCAGCTCTCACCCGTGTGCCTGTTGGAGCCGTCGAGGCTGGCAAACTCGATGTAGTCCTCCCGAGCATCAGCCCAATAGATCCGACTGTTGATGTAGTCGAGGGTGAGGCCGTTGGGCCATGTTATCTTGGTGTCAACAATGACGCTGCGGTTGGTGCCGTCCATGCCAATCTTCCCGATCAGGGAGTGGTCACCCCAGTCTGTCCAGTATAGGTAACTGGGAGGGAAAGAGAAGAGCAGAGCGAGGTTGAGTCCTGCACAAGCCAGAGCAGTGGTCACGCTCTGCCTGTCGCATGGGCACGGGGGTGCTGGGGAGGGAGAAGCCGCCAGGTGTCCCAGAGGACAGGAGAGAAGGCCCTGGCCCCAGCAACAAGGTGGCAGAGAGGCCCCCAGCCCCAGCCCTAGGTAGAGGGGAAGGTCCTGGAGGCTCTCACCCGTTCTGCACGTCCACCACCAGCGCCCGGGGCTCGCGCAGGCCCGAGTTCACCAGCACCGTGCGGTAGGCGCCGTTGAGCTTGGACACTTCGATGGTGTCCCGACCTTTGTCACACCAGTACAGGTTGCCTCCCACCCAGTCCACTGCCAGCCCATCGGGGTTACTGAGGCCAGTGCGGTGAAGAACCTGTCGAGAGAAAATGGAGAAGTAGGGCCTGGACAGGCAGAACCAGGTCCTTCCCTGGGCCAGGAATGGCCACAACATCCCCATTCCCCCCAGCGCACGGCTCCTGCTCAGTTCCCTTTCCTCGTTCCTTTCTTCCCCAAACCCCTCCCTGCTCACTGCTTTGGGGCAGCACGGAGCCCATCTGATTGGGATGGTGCTGCAAAACATCCTGTGGAGGTCTTGTAAGAACATGTGTGAACCTTGTAGGAACCCGTGGTGACCCTATGACAGGGCTTGTGTCCCCTTCCCTGGTGACACTGCGGCCAACCTGGGCCCCTGCAAGGAGCAGGGAGGGAGCTGCAGCCTGGGGGCTGCCTCTGTCCCCCACCTGAACGTTGCTGCCATTGATGTGCATGCGGCGGATCATGCTGCCCTGCGTGGTGACGTCTGTCCAGTAGATCATCTGCTCCCGATAGTCAAAATCCAGAGCCACGGCATTGTTCAGGCCCTGGGAGGGAGGGAGAAGCACTGAAACCATTCCGCCTGCTAGCACAGGGTGGCAGGGGCTTTAGGAAGACTAGCGAGCCCCCAGCCACAGCTCCCAGCCCCTGAGCAAAGTTAAAAGCACCCACAGACTTGTGGAGACCCTGCCTTATAAAGGTCTGCTGCTGAAGAGCTGCTGTTTACACAGGACCCCGTGTATATTCACAGCAAGAGCCGTTGTTTATACAGGGCCCGTTATCAGTGCAGGAAGGCAAGAGCCCAGACTCGCGGGCTGCGAGGTTTTGTGTGTGCTGGACCCCCTCCAAGCCCCAGCTGCAGACCCCAGCCCCGCAGGCTGGTGCCCCCCTCCTGCTCCGCACCTGCTTGAGCAGCGTGTAGTTGGAGCCGTCCAGGTTGAGCTTCCGAAGGTAGTAGCGGTTGGCAAAGATGAGGAAGGGCTCTTCATCTGCACGGGGGATCAGGAGATGCATCAGGGGTGAGCCAGTGGCACAAGGGCAGGCACACGGAGCCGCTTCCCCCTGTGCCCTGTGTGTCCTGGCTCTCCTCCACGAGCCAGGTGCAGCTGCTTCACCTCCAGAGCACCGCGACCAACTCCAGCGCTCGCAGCATCCCGCTGCTGCCACAACAGCATCCCTGCCTCTAAACCCCGCTCACCTGTGACAGCTTTACAGCTGGTGGGGTTGTCAGGTTTGAGCTTGTAGCCCTCTATGCATAGGCACTTGAAGCTGCCCAGAGTGTTGATGCACTTCTGGCTGCAGGGGTAGGTGGTGGAGCACTCGTCGATGTCAATGCACGTCTTCCCGTCATCCTTCAGCCGGAACCCAGGACGGCATCTGCACTGCAGGAGGCAACCAGGAGCTGTTAGCCACAGCCAGGGCCTGCACGCTGGGAGGCGAGGAGCACCCCACGGGACAAATGGGCACAGGCACGGGCAGAACAGCACGCACAGACGCAGGCTGGAAGTGCCCACGTGCGCACGGGCAGAAGCAACGCTCATGCTACAAGGGCCATGGAGGAGGCAGGGAGCATGGGAGCATCACTCCAGCTCCAGCTGCCCAATCCAACTGCGGGCCCCTACCTTGTACCCGATCTTGAGGTCCTCACACTCCTGGGAACAGCCGCTCATCTTCTTGTTGAGGCACTCGTTGATGAAGCAGTTGAGCTCATCCGAGCCGTCCGCGCAGTCATTGTTGTTGTCGCAAAGCAGCGCCTCTGGGATGCATTTTCCGTTCTTGCACAGGAAGAAGGAGTCGTTGCACTTGTTCTCTGCAGCGGGCAGAGAGGCAAAAGCAGTCGTAAGCACAAGAAGCTGGGCAGCCCCACTCCCCCAGCCCCGGCCCCTGCAGGTACCTGGGCTGCTGCAGCGTGGGTTCTTGGGTGCCTCATCCGAGTGGTCGTGGCAGTCGAACTCGCCATCGCACTCCCACTGGCTGTTGCTGAGGCAGCGGCCGTTGGCACAGCGAAACTCATGGGGGCCACAGGTCGGGTACTCTGCGGGTGACAGTGGGCTCAGGAGGTGCCCCCCCCCACACTGAGCCAGCTGGCAGCGAGCAGGGCACTGCACAGCCGCAGCATGGGTGCCCAAACCCTCCTCAGCCTGCCTGGGGACAGGGGAGCAGCACTGGGACAAGGAGGAGGCCAAGAGGGTGGCTTTGGACACCTCCAAAAAACATGCAGCACCAGGACGGGTGCATTGCAGGGCAGCTGGGGAGAAGGCAGCTCTCGTGCAGCTGTCTGGCACTGCATCTGCCCGCTCCCTCTGCTCACATCCCCCCACCCCACTCTGTGACACCTACCACACTCTGGAGACTCATCCGAGCCATCGCCGCAGTCGTCATCGTGGTCGCAGACAAAATGCTTGGGAATGCACTGGCGGTTCCCGCACATGAACTCCCGCTCGTCACACGTGTTGTTGTACACTGCAACGAGGCACCGCTGTCAGCCCCTGCTCCCCACACCCCTTGCAGCCCTAGGGGCAGGCCATGCTGCTCCCTGAGCCCCAGGCGGTGGGGTTGAGCCCCCAAGGCAGCTGTGCTCCTCCCCAGCTCCATCCCTGGCCCCACCACGCACGCAGCCCTCTGAGGACTCACAGCAGCCAGCAGCGAGGGTCTCGTCAGCTCCATCTGCACAGTCCTTGTCTCCATCACAGAGCCAGCGCTCTGGCACGCAGACATAGCTGCCTGGGCACTGGAAGGATCCTGTGCTGCAGGTTGTCAGCCCTGGAGAAGGGACAAGTGGGAAGAAAGCTGCTGGAGGGCCCGCGCTCTTGGGCTATGTGTCCTCGTGTTCCAGGGTGCCCCAAATCAGGGAATCCAGGAGAGCAGCGAGGATCATGGAGCGGGAGGGCAGGTGTGGGAGAAGAAACGGCAGAGGTGGGAGTGCTCAGGGATGGGGCAGCATCGTGGGCAGGGACGGGGAGGTCAGAGCAGGGGTTGGAGAGACTCACGGCAGCGGCTGTCCTCATCAGAGCCATCCCCACAGTCGTCTGCCCCATCACACACCCAGAGCTTGGAGATGCAGCGGTGGTTGTTGCACTCGAACTGCACGGGGTAGCAGAACTTGTCTGGGAGAGGAGAGGAGAGGCTCAGAGCTGGGGCAATGCAGCAGGATGGACACAGCAGCAGCACGTGGCCAGGCTGAGCCAGCTGGGTGCTAGAGCTGGTGCTGGCAATCCTGCTGCCCAGACCTGTCAGTGCCCCCACACCACGCTGGGGCAGGACTTTTGTGGGATTCCCTGCTCTGGAGCTGGAGGTGGGGGGGGTTCCCAGTTCCTGGGTATTGTTGGAGGTTTGTTTAGGGAGGTTGGAACAAAAAACATCACTCAAATGAGCTGTAAGTGGGCACCCTTAAAGTCACTACGGATACATGCATCTGCTGAGCAAAGAAACATGCAAGGACATTTGTTTTGGTCACGGTTAAGTCTGTGCTTGTGGAATAAGACCACAAAGAGGAAGAATCTGGAATCTGGCTCTTGGCCAAGGGATCTTGGAGAGAGGAGAGGTTCCTGCTTCCCCCTCTGCTGTGCCTGCTCTTGCCACCCCATGCAACAGCCCCCGAGACCCTTGCTCTCCCCACCCTGCCGCTCACTGCAGTGAGTCTCGTCTTCTCCATTCTCGCAGTCGTCCTCTTTGTCACAGGTCCAAGTCATGGGGATGCACCTCCCGCTTGGGCAGGCAAAGTAATTGGCTGGACATTTGGGTTCCCTCCCACCTGGTTTGGGAAGAAAACGTCCATAAGCATGGTGGCACAGGCCCCTGCTGCCTGGTGAGACCCCAAAGAGAGCACCTAGCCCACATCTGGGGCCAGAGCCCATCCTGCACTCCCCACTCCTTGCCCCACTGCTCTCACCGGGGCAGTTGCGCTCGTCTGAGTAGTCTCCGCAGTCGTTTGCTCCGTCACACACCCAGCTCGGTGCATAGCACAGGGAGGTGTGTTCGCACTTCTGGAACGTGGTCCCCTTCACCCCCAGCTTGAAGTAGCCACTGCAGTCAGTGGCGGCTGCAAGAAAGCACAGCACAAGCTCCGCTGACGGCCCTCAGCTCCGGCTCCTGCTGCCAGCACAAGCCCTGTGCACCCCACATTGGCACTGGGTATCCTCTGACCCACGGGTCAGAGCCCCGAGCTGCTGGAACAATGCTGGCTCTTGGCACCTCGCAAGGCTCTTCTGATGGCTGTGGGGTGGTGAGAGGCTGAGCAGCATGCAGGTGGGCTGAAGTGATGGACTAGGGTGGCTAGGGGATAGCCTCTGCTGGTGGGTGGGAATCAGGAGCTCGCTCCTGTCCTGAATCAGCACCTTTCCCGTAGACCACAAAGCAATACAGAGCCTACAGGGCCCTGGCACCCCAGCCCACAGACCCAGAGAGTGGAAGCATCTCCAAAGAAGCGACAGCAGGTCAGAGCTGAAGAGGCAGCAGGAAGAACAGGGTACAGTCACGGCACTCACTGCAGTTCATTTCATCCGAAGCGTCCTCACAGTCGATGAACTGGTTGCAGCGGCTTGAATTCCCAATGCAGGTCCCATCCCGGCAGCGGAACTCGGTAGCAGCACAGCTGGTTTCTGCAATGAGGGGGAAGCCCCCACAGAGGATGAGGCTGGGCTGAGGACCCAGCGTGCACAGCCACCCCACCCCACGCTCACTGCAGGCGTGCATGCGCACACACTGCCCAGCACAGCCAGAACATTGATCCTGCACTCCCGGGTCTATGTCCCCTCTGGATGGAGACCTGGCTCCCTTCTGGCTCACAAACTCCACCTGCCACATCTGAACTCGTCTGCTGAGCTGGCCTTTCGCTAGCAGGCCTGGGCAGGCTCAGAGATGAGCAGAACCTCTGCAGGCAGTTCTAAAGCAAGCATAGGCTCCTACAAAGCTGCAGCTCCAAACGGATGTTGCCCTTGGGGTGCTTGTGTGCCCTTTTCTCAGGAGTGCAGAAGTGGTGAGCAGTGGTGCTGCACCTTGCCTCTGCCTCGTGTTCTCCGCAGATCTCAAACCACTATTTTCACATAGCTCTGGGCGTTGCGCTGCCGTTTATGGGAGTTCTTCCTCCCAGCTATCAGGGACTGAATCTGACAAAGCGGTGCAGTGGAAGTATGTCTTAGACCTTGACTCTCCATCAAGCCCCAGCTCTGCTCTGATCCTGTCAAGCTGAAGGTAACCCTTTCCCCACGCCTCTGTCCCTGTCCCAGACAGCTGACGGAGCCCTGGCAGGGAGCCAGGCAGCCTGCTTACTGTTGCAGGGCACTTCGTCCGAGTTGTCCCCGCAGTCATCCACGCCGTTGCACCAGTAGCGGCTGGCGATGCAGCGCCCGTTCATGCAGTGCAGGTAGCCCTTCTTGCATTTGCGGCTGCCTGTGAGAGAGAAAGGATGGTGAGCACCAAGGGAGAGCCAGAGCCGGGCTTGTCAGTGACTTGGGACCTTCAGCAGAGGAGAAACTGCACAAGCATGATTAGGAAACAGATTCCCTTGCGCTGTCCTGGCAGCATCACTGGGTTAAGCTTGGCCTTTGCCCAGCAGAGATCCTCCGGCTGCAGCGCAAGGGTTGCTGTCAGAATAAGGGTGCTGTAAACCCCACCAGGATGGCTCCAGGTGTCCCCCTCTCCACCTGTCCCCCCTGCCCCCAGAAGAAAGTTCTGGAGCCCTTAAAGCCTGGCTGGTCCCAGCCTTGGGAGGGCAAAAGGGATGAAGAGCACCAAGAGGGACACGAGAGGACGCCCATCCACGGCACCCAGGAGCCCCAGCACCCTTTGCCTGGTGGAGCTGACAGCTCGAGCAGGGTGCCTGTGCGCATGCGTGTGTACGAGCAAAGCAGCAAGAGGAGGAACCTTACTGCAGTAGGACTGCTTCTCGTCTGACTTGTCCTTGCAGTGGACCACGCCATCGCAGGTCCGGCTGAAGTCGATGCAGTCGCCGTTGCCACACTCGAACTCATCGTGCATGTTGCAGGTGGAGTTCAGAGCTGAGGAGAGTGCGAGGAGAATCAGCTCCGCCAGGAGGAGCAGGGCCCCTCTTCCTCTACCCCTTCCCATCCCACCAGCTGCTGGCTTCCACCTCCCCTCCACCTTTGCAGGTGAAATCCTCCTGCAGGACGCGCTCGCCACGGCAGGAGCAGTTGACGTGTCCTTTGGGCGTCAGCAGGCAGAGGTCCTGACAGCCACTGTTGTTCACCCTGCACGGGGACAGCTCACCTAGGAGAGACAGAGCAGTCACACCGGGGACAGCCCCAGCAGTCCCTTCCCTTTGTCCTTCCTGCTGGGGGATAGGAAAGGTGCGGGCTCCTCCCTGGGCCCTTCAAATGGGGCTACGGGGGGGATGCACGTGTTTGGGGGCAGCCAGTCTCCCCGGAGCTTGCAAGGAGGATGTTCTGGGAAGGGCACACGTGGGGAAAATTCCCTCTCCAGCCTGCATTGGGCTTGGAGACAGATGTGCCTCGGGCTTGAGGGTCAACAAGTGACAGTAATGGGACAGAAGGGGTGGAGATGCAGAGCTGTTTGGCAGGGGGATGAGAAACGCAGGGGAGGGGGACAGAGGCCTGAGGCTTCCAGGGGCAGAGGCAGCAAACAGGGGCACACAGTGGCGAGGCCAGGGGGTGGCGGGTGGGGTGTGGGGTGTCCTTACAGCTGTCGGTGTCGTTGGCCACGGCGATGATGCCCATGGGCTGCTGGGGGATGTCGACGCGCAGAAGTTTCATGTCAGTGCCCACGTACTTGTTAGCTCGCTGCACAGCCCTGCGCACCCAGTCTGTCCAGAAGATGTAATCGCCATAGACAGCCAAGCCAAAGGGGTGCACGGGCTCCGATTTCAGGATCACCTGCCAGACATCAGCAAAATATGAGCACGAAGGAACCTGGCTACAGGACTGCCCTGACTGCAGCCTGTCCCCGACTGTTTGCACTGGGGGAAGCCCAATGCCCCTGTGCCATGGGAACAGCCCTGCTCCGGCACCCTTCACCCTCATCCCTGATCCCTGGCAGGTCTGGACTCACGTGGCGATGGGAGCCATCATATTCACAGCGCTCGATTTTATCCAGAGTGGCGTCAGAGAAGTAAATCTTCTCAGCCCTGTGGTCAATGGCCAGCCCATTGGGTGTCCGTATGTCCTGGTCAATGATTATGAGGACGTTGGAACCAGACAGGGTGGCACGCATGATGCTGGGGTGCTGCTCGTTCCAGTTGGTCCAGAACATCAGGCTGGAAGGGAAGGGACACAGAACACCTTTGCAAACCTCAGCTCTCTGCCACACGTTCGGCTCAACCCGCCCCTCTGCTGCCCAGGGGTTTCCAGAGGCTTTGGGATAGATGGGGACATTGTCCCCACATAGAGGGGGTAGGAGGGGGGTGAACAAGAACACGATTGCCAGCTGGACAGTGTGGTACTCCCTATACTGGGATGTGCAGGGAGGGACAGGACCCTTCCTTCCTGGGGTCTGATGTGCCCTGCTGGGAGCCAGCGCCTGTCCTGCAGGAGGGGTCTGGGTCCCTGGACCTGCAGGGGGGTCCTCGGGGCCACACGGACCCTGGGGGCTGACAGACCCAGCTGGGGTGATGCCACCACTCACTTCTGGCACTCATCCAGCACGAAGGCACGGGGGTGATCGTCTCCTGACATGGTGATCACCGTCTCCCTCTCAAAAGCCCCCAGGCGGCTCTGATCCACGGTGTGGCGGGTGATGGTGGAGGTGGTGTAGCTCGTCCAGTACAGGGTGTCCCAGCCGCGGTGGTACGCCAGCCCCTCCACCGAGCCCACATCTGCAGGGGGAGAGGATGGGCAAGGGTGAGCCTCTGGCCCAGGACTGCCTCCAGCCCCTTGCTCCTGCAAGGCTCCTTCCACGCAGCCAGTGCCAACCACGATGCTCAGATGTGGCAGCCTGGGCTTACTGCTTTTAATTACACCCCAAAAATCCCTGAAGCACTGGCTGCTGGTTAGCACTGCACCAGTGCAACAGCGCAGGGCAATAAAGAGGGAAATCAGCAGGACTGGGCTGGTGGTTGGACATGCAAGTGAACCAAGGTCCCAGAAGGCTTCAGGAGACTCCTGAGCAGAGTTTTGCTACATCTCCTTGTCAGAAGGCTGAGGAACATTCACCTATGTTGAAACAAAGACTTCAGCCTGGCTTTCAAGCCAGGGCTCTACTCATCTTGCCCACAGGGGCTGGCCTTGCTTCTGGTCTCCTTCTCCTTGCAATCCGATGCTGTGGTGCTCAGAAACTCACTCACAGTGTCTGCTCCCACTGCTAGGGACGGGAGAACCGAGGCCCAGAGGTGATGAGATAAACTTGAACTGCACACCCATCCTTCCTCCCCATTAATGATCAACAAAAGGCTTAATGAACCGGCTACAAAAGACGGGACCTGCTCTCCTGATCTCAGTAATAAAAGCTATCTCGAGTGCCAAATGTAAATACAGTCATTAGTGAGCACATTTATAACCCTTGCTGGAGGTTTTCCCTAGCGATGCAGAGCAACAGACACGGTCTTTTCAACAGCTGTAGGAGCCAATAAAACTAATCAAGTGCAAACCAAGGGCTTTGAGGTGAAGACAGGGCCAGGCTGTGGCAAGGTTTGCTCAGCCTTGATGGGTCTGTCTTGGAAGTGAAGTGCAAACATAGAGCAGATCCCAGATTTGCTGCAGTGTCTTGTTTCTAGAGCAAAGCACACCCACATGCACGCCTAAGCCTCGTGATATGCTTTCCTTGCCAGAACAAGCTCTGCAACTGCTCCTTGCATCCACGTCCTCTACCACAGAAGAGGCTGCTGCCGCTTCTAGAGGCTCCGGTAGAAAATTTCCCATCTGAACTCTTAACAACCGTCACTCAAAATGCCTCTCAAAAGCACCAAGGAACATTAACAGGAAAACAAACGCTTGGGTGAAGTAAGAGGGTGTTCAGGAGAAAGCAGAAAAGGGGTCTGAGGGCAGATCAGATGCCCTGGGACACTCACTCTCCACAATGGTCTTGCGTCCCGTGCCGTCATCATTGATCTGCTGGATGTTGCCGAAGTGGATGTCGCTGTAGAAGATGCGGTTGCTGCCCTTGGAGCCGTAACGGTAGTCGAAGGCCAGGGCGATGACGTTCTTCATGTGCTCTGCATCCTCGAAGGGCTTGATGGGCGCGTTGAGGTTGTTCTCATCCGACAGGTGGATGCTCTTGAGGATGGTGCGCTCCGAGTACAGCAGGTAGCCGTCATAGTCCCGGCAGCTCACGCCGTCCTCAGACAGCATGCCATGGGCGCAGGCACACGTCCGCTGCCCCCCGCCCCGGAAAAGGCAGAGCTGCTGGCAGCCCCCGTTGTTCTGGGCACAGATGTTGGTGCCTGGGTAGAAGAGAGGGGAGCTCAGAGGACTGTGAGGGAGATCCCAGAATCACAGAATGGCCTGGGTTGAAAAGGACCTTCAAGACCATCTAGTTTCAACCCCGCTGCTCTGGACAGGGTTGCCAACCACTAGAGCAGGCTGCCCAGAGCCACATCCAGCCTGGTCTTGAATGCCTCCAGGGATGGGGCATCCACAAGCTCCCTGGACAACCTGTTCCAGTGCCTCACCACCCTCTGAGCAAAAAACTTCCTCCTGATATCTAAACTCAATTTCCCCTGTCTCAGTTTAAAACCATTCCCCCGTGTCCTATCACTATTAACACATACAGACAGGTGTTCCTTGTCCTGTTTAAATGTTCCCTTCAAGTCCTGGAAGGCCGCAATGAGGTCTCCCTGGAGCCTTCTCTTCTCCAAGCTAAACAAGCCCAGTTCCCTCAACCTTTCTGCAGAGGAGAGGTGCTCCAGCCCTCTGATCATCTTAGTGGCCCTCCTCTGGACCTGTTCCAGGAGCTCCACATCCTTTTTGTGCTGGGGGCCCCAGGCCTGCACGCAGTGCTCCAGGTGGGGTCTCACAAGAGCAGAGTAAAGGGGAACAATCACTTCCCTCTCCCTGCTGCCCTTCCCTCTGTTGATGCAGCCTTCCGGGCTGCAAGCGCACGCTGCCAGCTCATGTCCAGCTTCTCGTCCATCAGGACCCCCAAGTCCTTCTCCGCAGGACTTCCCACTCCACCCAAGTACCCACTCGGCAGCTTTGCACCTCTGCCCCTGCTCCCAGAGGAAGCAGGTGAAGAGGGCTCAGCCCACTGCATTTTTCTTCCACATGCTCCTTCTCCAGGACACAGCAGCCTGTTTGTTTCCTTCCCCCACCTCGCATCCGCCTGCTGCACCCAGCCGAGCCAGCAGCGGGTGCTGAGCGGTGCCGCAGCAGGGTGCTCAGCTCCCCGACCTACCCTTCTGCCTGGCCCGGTTGAAGACTTTGATGTCCTTGAGCTGCACGCCGATCCCCGTCCGCAGGGACACCGATTCAGTAGCATTGTCCTTGCTGCCTCTTTTAATGGAGCCGTTTGCATGAGTCCTAAAAAAGGAGAGAGTCGCTGAGCAAGTGATATTGGGGCTCTGCTCCGAACCTGCCCCCCAGCACCCCCAGCTCCCCTTTTCTGCCTCGTGAAGCCAGCACCCAGAGCACCCCCAGCACCACAGGGCCTGCCGGGAGCCATACCTGTCACTCCAGTAAATGTAGTCCTCAAAGACAGACACCGAGAACATGTCCATGTTGTTGCTGGACAGGACGACCTCACGGTTTTCTCCCGTCTCCAGGTCAATTCGCTCAATCTTGTCGGTCCGGGCATCGCACCAGTACAGCTTCCCGTCCTGAGGAACCAGCCCAGTCAGCAACACAAGAGCACAGACCCTAAGACACGCTCCACACCTCCCACCGCACCCGGCAGAAGGCCCTAGGGTTTGGAAGACCACCCTGGACCATTTCCCTTATGCTAGAGAGGAGCCTCCAGCACCCTGGGGAGGGCAGCCAGGTCCCCCAGAGGCCCAGCTGCTGAGACCCTTCCTGCAGGCCCTCGCCAGGCCCTGGGTAGGCCCTGGATGGCTGCTGTACCTCATAGTCGACGGATATCCCATTGGGCCAGCTGATGCTGACGTTGACCAGCACCATGCGCTCAGTCCCGTCCAGGCGGGACCGCTCGATGCGGGGGTACTGCCCCCACTCTGTCCAGAACAGGTACCTGTGGGAGGGCGACAGAGACATGACCATAGGGCCGGCCAGCAGCGGCAGCCTTGGACAAACACCTCTCTCCCTCCCTCCTCCATGCCAGGGCCTAAATGCAGTCCCCTGGTGACCAGCCAGCCTCCTGGACACCAAGGACTCACCGCCCGCACTGTGCCAGGGAAGGATCCAGCATTATGGGCTGGATGCAGCCCAGGAACCAGCCCCACGTACCAGGCGCTTAAGACACCGTTCTCTGTCCTTCCCCTTCCCTCTCCTCTCTCAGTGACACTGCCCAAAGCCAGAGCCATCCCGGGGAGGCTCCACTCAGGTTTTCTGAGGTGCCTGGCACCCACGAGGTCAAGGGGTGCTGCTGGGAAGCAAGCTCAGCATGTTGCTGAAGGGGCAGGGAGACCTGAAGGATTTGTATCTCCTTGGTGCGGCGCAAGGCAGGAGACCCATGAGTCCCGCTTCTCTGCTGCATGTAAACCCCCAAGGTGTCTCAGGAGGGGTGGCAGGGGTCCCAGCACATGCCCAACCCTCCCCAGCAGCCCCCTCCAGGCGGCTTTGTGCGGTCCCTCACCCCTTCTCTGGGTGGACCGTGATGGCCCGCGGCTTGTCCAGCCCCTGGGAGATCACCACGTAGCGGAAGGACCCGTTCAGCCTGGCCACCTCAATGACATCGAAACCCTGGTCTGTCCAGTAGATGTTTCCTGCAGAGAGGGTCAGTGAGCACCTCGTGCCTCCCGCTCCCCCGCCGCTCCCCCCCTGCCTGCCCACCCCCCTCACCTGCGATCCAGTCCACGGCGATGCCCTCGACGCGGCCGATGCCGTTGGTGACTACGTCCTCCCGCCACGTCTGGTCCCTCTTGGCTCGGCTGATGGTGCTCAGCCCCATGTCCACCCAGTATATGGTGTCGTTTTCTGAGGGGGGCCAGGTGGGAGGGCTCCTATCAGCGACCGCCTTGGGACTGCCCAAGGACAGCACAGACCTGGGCTGAGCTGCACCCCACAGCCCCAGCATGGGGACCTGAGCCCCCCCCAGGACATGCTCTGGGGCAGGTGCTGCCATACTGGTGCCTGGCGACCCCCCTCCTGCCCTGTTCTCCCCTGCCCCAACCTCTCCAGCCCTTGGTTGGCCCCCACAGCAGAGGCAAGCCCCGGTGTCCCACTTTCAGATCGCACGTCACCTGCGTGGAAGTCAATCCCCACAGCCAGCGAGGTCCCCGACACAGGCACGAGGGCATCCGACTTGTCGTTGGGGTCCAGGGGAATGCCACGGATCCCCTCATGGACCGAATACAGGAGGAAGGAGCCAACACCTGTGACAGAGACAGGGACAGTGAACGTCCCACCAACAGACACAGCCCTTCAAGGGGCAGCCACAGCTCATGGAAAACCACACGACTGCAGCACCACGGAGGAACAAACACCCAGCAGGGCCGGTGCAAGAGCTCCACCCCGGTGCTACGGCAGCGCCCGGCATCCCCATCCCGGGCAGATGGCCCAGGACAGCAGACGGACCAGCGGAGCAGCACTCCCGGACACCAAGCACCTGCCCACGTTGCTGCAGCTCGGGCGTGCTACAAGAGCTTTGCAGCGCCCTGGTTACGCGTGATGGAGGGATGCTTGGGTCTCTGCCTGAGAGGGGACTAAGCAGGATGAACTTATGGAGGAAAAGCCTATCCTCCCCTGACCGGGATGGGATGGTTTTCACCAACACAACAGGCAGGGGAAGGGATGGAAAATACCGCAGGAAAGAACCGAGAATTGATGTAGCCAGAAATGAGGCTCAGGACTGCTGGGCAGGAGAAGGGAAACAGCAGCAAAGCCCTTCCCGGCTTCACTCTGAGCAGGGCTCTGACCCAGCGAGGTCCTGCCTAGCAGCTACTTGGAGGCTGCGAGTTCAGGAGGGGCCTGTTTAAGGGTTGCTGATCCCCACCAAAGCCTCTTTATGGGGTGCTGACCCGTTGAGGGACAGGGTTGGCACAAGTGCAGCCAGGACTCCTCCCAGAGCCGCCTCCAGCTGAGCGCTGGCAAAGGCTCTGTGCCGCATTTGGGTCAGGGCAGCGTTTGTTATGCAGTCCCTGCCCTGACCCAGATGGTGCGGCAACTTCGCCAGCCCCGTTCAAAAAGACCAAGAACATTTTGCACACAAACAGCCTTTGAGAGGCCCTGGCAGCAAACAGGGCGCAGGGGGGGCTCTTTCCTCCTGAAAGTGACAGTGGCAAATTGGGCAGAGATTCGGGAACTGCGGGGCAAACGCTGCAGGAAGCAACTGGGAGAAGCTGTTTGCTCCCATCGGGGCAGGGGGACTGCACCGGGGGGGGACTGCAGTGGGGCCGAGGATTGGGACTGGGCAGCCCCGTGACTTCAGTGACCCAACCCCAGCACCAACAGCAAGCATTTCATCTCCCCTTTGAGAGCTTCTGCTTCAGCTCCCACCTCGCAGCTGGTGCTGGATGAGGTGTTTATCACCCCTCATGCAGCACACGAGCCTCAGTGCCTGTCCTGTGAGCAGCTCGGCCCCATGGTGTGCTGGTACAGCCACGGGGGCTCTGCTCCAAGGAGGGGCACATGGACACGGGGATGGGACGGGTGTGCTCACCTTCGCAGGACTGCTGTCCACTTTTCAGACTATAGCCAGCAGTGCACATGCAGGACCGGGAGGTCTCCGAAGTGGGGAGGCAAAGCTGCGAGCAGTCGCCGTTATTCATGCTGCAGGGGTTGGTCCCAGCTGGCACGGAGAGAAGGAAGGGTAAGGGCTGGTGTGGGGCTGGGTGCAGTGGCCAGTGCTGAGACACGGGGGCTCTGAGCCTATCCCCAGCACTGTGGGCTCTCCACCAGGAACATGCACTCACCCTGCTGGATGCTCTCGTCGTACACCTTCATGTGCATCACCAACGTGGTGCTGTTGCGCAGCACGGTCACCTCCGTCCCATCCTTCTTGTTGCAGGTGCCCATCCTCTCCGAGGCCTGGTCAGCCCACCACAGCTTGTCCCCTGGGAGGAAGGGAGGCAGGAAGATGCAGCAGCTGTCCTCGTCCCCTCCTTCCCCAGCAGAAGAGCTCTTCCCCTAGCAGGGCAGAGCCGTGACTCTACGCAGATTTACATGTGATGGCATGGAAGGAGGGGGCTGAGCCCAGCCTTTAATGGAGCTGCAGCCCCTCCGCAGCTGCTGGAGGTGGCAGCACGCAGCCTGTGCTCGGGCAGGGCCAGGAGAAAGGGCAAGGGCTTCGTGAACCACCCCATCATGCTGCCAGCTCTCACCCATGATGGCCAGCGCGGTCGCCTTGCTCAGCTGACTCTTCACAGACTCGATCACCTCCAGGTTGCTGCCATCCAGGTTGCATCTGTTGATGGTGCCGTTGCCAGAGCTGATCCAATACAGCTTGCTCTCTGGGTAGTCAATGGCCAGACCTGGAAAGCAAGGGAGCCTCGGCGTCAAAAAGACACGAAGGGACTGTGGGGGTCTGGGAGGACGATGCAGAGCAGAGGGGGTGCCTGCAGGGCAGTGAGACATCCGTACCAACAGGCCCCTTCTGGTTGGTGAAGAGCAGCGTGCGGTTGCTGCCATCCATGTTGGCCACGCTGATGTTGTCCCCATCTGTCCAGTAGAGTTTCCTACAGCAGGGAGGGAACAGTGAGCGTGCTGGGTCAAGCCCAAAGAGATGGCCCACACCTCTGTCCACTAGGAACTCCGCTCTCCCAGCCTCTCCAACCCAGCCCCACCGGCACCCACCACCCCAGCGTGCTCGCCGGGCTCCCAGGAGCTTGGGCAGGCTGATGGCCTCGTCCCTGGTGCCGTGCCTGGGACGGAGCTGGGTCACGCACACTGCCCAGCCCTGCAAAGCCTGGCACGGAGCACAGTGCTGCAACCTGTGCTCTCCCTTGCACACCCAGCCTAGCACACACACACACAGGTGCACGCGTATCCACTGCCTGTTCCTCACGTCGGCTCTCCTACACACGCTTGTGTGTACTGGAGTGCAGCCCGCTCCTTCCCACATGCCGGCAGACGCACACCTCCTAAGCTGCAGCCCCATCTCCTCCTCTCACACCTCCTACACGCGCTGACACACACGAAGCACAACCTGTTCTCTCCTCCGCACCATGCACGTGCGCTGTCAGGCGCGCTCACACGTGTGCCTGCACGCACACCTTGTCCTTTGACGTTCTCAGCTCAAACCCCGGGCTGCTGACGCCGCGTGCCACCACCCAGTGCTCCCCACCACCGCTGTGCGATGAGACCTACCCTCTGAGGGGGTGAACCACCAGGCAGTGGGGCTTGTCCAGCCCCTGGATCACTGCGTTCTTGAAGGAGCCATCCAGGCGGGCGACGTTGATTTGCTTTTTGTTGGCATCGTAGCTGGTCCAGAAGAGGTTTCTGGAAACCCAATCCACAGAGAGGCCATGAGCGTTGGGCAGGTCTGAAAGGCAACAGGAAGGGAGACAGGTTAGTTGTGAGAATGGGGATGGGACAGTGCTCAGGCCAAAGAGGAAGGCCAGTTTCATGGACCCGAAACCTCCAGAGCAGCCGCGCAGGGCAGCGATCTCCAGTGCCCACCTGCCGAGACAACAGTCTCCACGCCAGTGCCGTTGATGAAGGCTCTCTTGATGGTCTGGGTGCGCACATCAGACCAGTAAATGCGCTGCTCCAGGGCATCATAGTCCACCACCGTGACGTTATCGATGTCGGGCACCGTGAAGGAGATGATGTAGTTGTAGTAGGGGTTATCAATGTCCACACCCCGGATCTCCATCTGCCGCGCGTACAGCAGGAACTTCTTAAACTCTGGGGAAAGGAGCGAGATGGGGCTGTGGTGGGACCTCAGCCTGCTCTGCACAGCTGGTCCAAAGCACTGGCATGTCCTGCTCCCACCCGGACCCCGCTGGGAGCCCCGGGCACATCCCTACCGTAGCAGGTCACGTTGTCCTTGTCCAGCTTCATGAGGTGAGGGCAGGCACAGGACAGCGTACGGTTGTAGTTGATGAGGCAGAGGTGGGAGCAGGGCCCTTTGCCCCCGTTGGCTTCACAGGGGTTAGGAGCTGCGAAAGGGACAAAAAATCAGCGGTGTCCGTGCCACCGGGGCTGCTGCCCGCGAGGGTCTCCCCGCAGAGCTCCTTGGCCATAGAACCGCTGCCGTTCCCCTGCCAGGCCTCACCCAGGGGCTGCCGGGAGGGGTGGTACACCTGCAGGTCGAACGGCTGCGTGTTGGTCCTCTGCACCACCGTGACGTTGTGCCCCGTCCATTTGTTGGCCTTGGCCAGCGTGTTGGTGCGCCAGTCGGTCCAGTAGACCTCGCCCCCGTAGAGGGTGACGGCAAAGGGGTGCGACAGGTACTCGTGTCCCCGCAGCACCTCGATGTGCCCTGTCCCATCGTACAGGGCTGAGTAGATGGCGTCTGACCTGTGCCCAGCAGAGACAGGGAGAGGGGGACAAGGCGTGAGACCTGGCAGACAGCTGGGCGAGGGCCACCAGGCCCAGGTTTTTAAGGGAACAGCCACAATCCACAGAATCTAAGCAGCCTCCTCCTCTGCTCTGCATAATGCTAAAAAGGAGGACGACCACGGAGTTACACCAGGGACTGCAGCCCATGCAGTGCAGGAAACACAGAGCAAAGGCTGGAAAATGTCACAGCCATGAGCAGACCCCACAGAGCAAAGGCTTTTGCTCCGAGCCCAGAAGCCAAATGGCAGAACAACACAGAAGCCATTGGGAAGCTGCCAGAGCCGGGAGGGACGTGAAGGGGACAGGGACACGGAGGGGACAGAGGCAGAGAAGCCTTTGGGAGCCAGGGCAGAGCTGTGGCGGCTGGACACGAGTGTCCTGGTCTGACCTGGCATCTATCCAGAGGATGCGCTTCTCCAGGTAGTCCACGGTGAGCCCGTTGGGCCAGCCCCCCGAGCCCGTCTCCTTGTGGATGGTGCGCCGGCCCGCACCGCTCATGGAGGCAGCCTCGATGCGGGGCAGGCTGGCGTCCCAGTCTGTCCAGAAGAGGATCCTGGGGGGACACCGAGTGGGGACGGTCAGCGTGGGGATGTGGGAGCACCGAGCTCTGCCTCCCCAGCGAGAGGTTGGGTGAACTGCCCAATGTCCCCTCCTGCCTTACCCATAGCGGGGGTCCAGAGCGATGGCACGAGGATGCTCGATGTCCCCAGCCAGCAGCGTGGTCCGCATGGTGCCGTCCAGCTTGGCCACCTCAATCTGGTCCAGGTTGCTCTCCACCCAGTAGATATTGCCAGCGATCCAGTCCACAGCCAGGCCCTCGGGGGTGGCCAGCCCGTACTGGATCACCACCTCGAAGCTGGTCAGCGCTGCAGGGCACAGCACCAGGAGGGCTGAGGCTGGGGGCCTCCTCCCCAGCCCTCTCTCGTCCTGAGCAGGTCCCTCTCAGCTCGACTGGGGCTGATAGTGGGGGACACAGCTGACATCTACATCTTCACCCAGCTGGCCCTGAAGCCCCGGGGCTCAGCTCCACACCCATGGTCCATAGGCTGGGCTCTGGCTGCCCCCCCACCAGGAATCCTCACAGCACCATCAGAAAGCACGAACAGGGTGGGGGCCTGGGCTTTGTGCTGGGCTGTAATTACTGCTAGGGAAGCGTTGGGAATGCTAATTGACTCCTACATAATGAGTGGCTTTGGAGAGCAGAAAGGGATTGTTACAAGGGCTGGGGGCTCCCACAGCTGCACCACTGGGAGCCTACCCCAGAAACACACGCCTGCTTCTCCTTCCACCCACCCGGCCCATGCAACCATGCTGTACGCCCCCCCCAAGGGCTACACACCCCCATTCTCGAGCAGCTTTCCCCTGTAGATCTTGTCCTCCACCACATCAGTCCAGTACAGTGAGCTCTGGTTGAGGTGGAAGTCCAGGGCGATGGTGTTGCGCAGCCCAGGGACCAGCACGCTGTAGTCACCCCGGTGCAGGTCAATGCGGCGGATCTCGTGGCGGTTGGAGAATATAATGAATGGCTTGAAGGGGTCTGGGGAGAACAGGGCAGGCTCAGAACGGGACGTGGACAAGTCAGGAACCGAGTGGGACCAACGGCCCCCACACCTGCAGGCAGAAGCTGTCCCCAGCCCCGGTGCCTGCTGTGGGACCACCCGCAGCCCCTGGCTGACCCAGCCAAAGGTGCCCCCACGCACTCCTCCCCACAGCCCTGTTCAGCCCACCACAAACCAGAGCCACCATGTGCTGACCCCAGCCTCACACAGGCTCTCACCCCCCTTTTCCCTCGCTTCCTCGAGCTTGGGATGATCTCCCCACGCCCCCCCCTTGCTGTGCTGACCTCCCCAGGCACCACAACAGAGCTGCTTCCATGTGCCACTAACCCCTCCTATCCCCCCAGCTCCTGGGTGAGCGCTGCACGAACAAGGCCAGCAAGGGCACACATAAATTCCCTACTTAAAATCCCCTGGGCACACAGCCAGAGCTGCGCAGATCCCCCAGGACCAGCCCCGCGTGAGCAGGGCTGGGGGGGACAAGGCTGTGAGCCCCTGCAGCCCACCTCTCCCTGATCCCACCAACACCCACCGAGGCTGCGGCAGCTCTCGCCGTCAGGCTCCAGCATCCAGCCCTCGTAGCAGGAGCACTTGACATTGTACTTGTCCTGCTCGCACTTCTGGCTGCACTTGAGGTGCTTGGCGCAGTAACTCTGGATCTGGCAGGTCTTGTTGTCTGCGCCCAGCTCCATCCCCAGGGGACAGGAGCACACAATGCCCTCGCCAGGGGCCACGGTGCAGTTGTGGCTGCAGCCACCGTTGTTCAAGGAGCACTGGTCTGTGGGGAGAGGACACGCTTGTCAGGTCCTTGTCCCCACTCCCAGCTGGGGAAGCCCCCACATCCCGGCCCCAGCTCACCGCAGAGCTCGCCCTCGTCGGAGCCATCTCCGCAGTCGTCGGACCCGTCGCAGAGCTTCTCGGGGGGCAGGCAGATGGAGGTGTTGTTGGCACAGGTGTGCGAGGGAGGTTTGCACACCAGCGACTCGCAGTTTTCCTCGTCGGAGTTGTCCTCACAGTCGCTGTCCCCATCACACACCCAGGCCTTGCTGATGCAGCGGGCTGGCAAAGCAAGAAAAGAAATGATCAGACATGGGGCAGGCAGCATTTCAAAGTGCCCACGGTCCCTACGGTTGGCACCACTCCGTCTCCCCTGTCCTCAGTGTCACCAAGCCCAGAGGTAGCCCCAGCCCCTGCTGCGGTCAGCAGAAGCTCCGCAGTTGCCCTCTCACCTGAATCCTTGCAGCCAAATTTTACGTTGGGGTCGCAGACGTGGGTGACCCCCTCGCAGTTCTTCTCGTCGCTGGAGTCCATGCAGTCCGTGTCGCCGTCGCAGCGCCAGCGCATGGGGATGCAGAGCCCGTCCAGCCGGCACTGGAACTCGTCGGTGTGGCAGCCCCCGGGCGGGCGCGTGGCTGGTGGGAGGCGATGCCCCAATCACTGCCTTCGCCCAGAGGAATTGGGAACCAGGAGGGCTTGGGGGGCAGGAGCGGGGCCAACCACTCGGCAGCAATGGGGGCACCCAGGGGTGCGGGAGGGGTATGTGGGCACCCAGCGGGGGGCAGAAGCTGCAGGGTTCCCTACTGGGGAGCAGGGGGCTGTGCCCAGGGCTCTCCAGGCACAAAGCCAGCAGAGCCGGTGCCGTGGGACATCTTTCCCCACCTCCCCTTTCCCCAGGTACAGCCTGGAAAGGGGCAGCCCTGCCTGCATCCACCAAAGCAGGGACACGGGGCCGCAGCAGGCCAACAGCAAAGGTGCAGCCCAGCCCCATCGTGGCCCGGGGGAGGCTCACCCTGGTTGGTGCAGTTGGCATGAGTTTCATCACTGTAGTCCCCACAATCATTGTCCCCGTCGCACGTCCAGTGCACGGGGATGCAGCGCCCGCTGTTGCACTTGAACTGGTTGCTGGAGCAGGAGTGGCTGCAGCCTGCCTCGTCGCTGTTGTCCCCGCAGTCGTTGTCTGCAGAGAGAAGGGAGGGGAAGGGGGCTCAGCGAGCACCCGGACCCCCGGGGGAGGGCTGGCGGAGGCACAGCGAGGGGAGAAAGGCAGAGACCCCCGCTAGAGGAGGCGGTTGGGGGAAGCGGGGAACAGCAGGGCTCAGACAGAGCACACCGACAGACAGACAGACAGACAGACAGACAGACGCAGGGCGATGGGCAGAACCTTCCGGCACTGGTTGCAGGATCTGAATGGAGAGCCCCCGGCGCCCACCCGTCCTCCAGCCACCCCCTGGCCCCCCCCCAACATGCTCACCAGGCGCAGCCACAGCACCAGCAGCTCACAAAGAAAATGAAACACAGAAACTGCATAGATCAGCCATGTACCTGGGGAGGCTGGGAGGGAACCCAGCGCCAACGGGGGCCGCTCCGCTCCGGAGTGGGGAGCGGAGCTTGGGGGCAATGTGGGGAGTGGAGCACCCCCATACGGGGTGCACCCGTGGGGAAACGGGGCTGGTATGGCCAATTGTGGGGTGTCAGCTTGCCTGCAAGGAATCCCAGCTGAGGATGGGAGATTTATCCTGACACTGCTGTCACACTGGTAATGTGGCCCCGATGCCCTGCCCTGCACCCCCTGGGCTGCCAGGGCCACCAGCGCTGACCCAGCTTGTTGGAAGTACTGGGGGGCTCTGGAAGTACCAGGGGGCTCTGCTTTGCGGCAGATGCCCACCTGAGCTCAGCGGAGGGTCTTTGCCTCCCCCTGGACAGGGTGCTCAGCCCGTGCTGCCCCACGTGGGGACGATGGCCCTGGGGGCTGCGTTGTGGCCTTGCCAGGCAGCCCAGCTCCTGCAGCTCCAGACCCTGACCTCTCCGGGCTCCCTCTAGCAGGAGTTCCCAACCCACTGAGCGGGGTGAGCCGGGAGGCACCCTGCCCACCATCCACTTTCCCTCTCCTGCTGCTGGAGTGCAAGGGCCGCTGCCACCGTCTGCAGAAGCAGCCCCAGGGGGCTGGCAGCACTCCGGAGGGGGCAGGTTTGGGGGGCTGCATGGGACCAGGTTGGGGTCTGGTGCATGTTGATCTATGCACTAACCGGTAGGCTTTGGACAGTTCTTTTCGTCAGAGCCATCCCCACAATCTTTTTCTGAAACACAGAACCAACCAAGACAGGAGAGTGGGCACAATGACAAACAAAACAACACGACACAGCACACGCACAGAGAGCAGCACAGAGACGCCGGACGGGAACACCGACACGGAAAGGGACACACAGACGCTGCGCAGGCACGCCGGGCTGCTGGGGAGGGCAGATCAGAAGCAGCAGAGGATGCAGGGGGCCTGTGGGCAGCCCCCTTGTCACTGCAGCTCCTGCCCTGTGGGTGCATGGCACCTGGCCGAGGCCGGCTCTCAGCTCTGCTGCCCAGCGGTGCTCCGTGCCAAGGCCGTCGCTTTTGCAAGCTGCTGACTGCAAGCACTTGTGGATTCCGGGAAACCTGTGGCCCCTTCGTGGGGGTGGCTGACCCGGGGGACGAGGCCACCTGCTCATGAGGACCCAGGGAGAGGCTTGCTCGCATCCTGCAGCTCCCCGCTAACCCCCTGCACACCAGTAGTGCACTCCGCAGTTCTAAACATGCCTCTCTGAAGCCACTAATTAAACCTAACAATGCAGAGCTGTTAGGAAGATCAAACTAAACCTGTGGGGAAGGAGGGCGGCCTTGGGGCAAACCCTTTCTCCTAGCCCTGGCCCCAGAAGCAAGGGCAGACCTGAGCTTCCTGGGAGACCTCTTGTGCCTTCCTGGGGCTGTGGGACCCGGCTCAGCCCTGCCGCCAGCACAGGCCTGGAGCAGCGGGGCACAGAGTTTAGGGCACCCCACAAAGAGTGCCAAGGCCTGCTGAAGTGATCCCTGCCAGGCTGCTCCTGCAACACCCGTTCCCCCAGTAGCAGCCAAGGAGACGCGGGTGCTGGTGCTGTGGGACACCCTTACAGCTGCAGCTAACACCTCCTCCCTCCGCAGCCAGGGCTCTGGTGGGTAGCAGCAGGCTGGGGAGCAGCCCCTGCAGTCAGAGGCTAGCCGAACAGAGCCACAGCCAGGTTGGCACCCCTGCGTCTGATCTCGCCCCTTTCCCAGCTCGGGTGCCCGGTCCTTACCATTGTCACAGCGCCAGTTGATGTTTATGCAGCGCCCGTTGTTGCAGGTGAACTGCGTCAAGGGGAAGCAGGTCGGGTAGGCTGCGGAGGAGGGAGAGGCATGATGAGCATGATCAGACGCCCTTGCTCGCACCCAGCCCTGTGGCCTTCTCAGAGGGACCTGTGCTTCCTCCCCCAGCTCACCACACGAAGCAGACTCATCGGAGCGGTCCCCACAGTCATCGTCCAGGTCACAGGTCCAGGAGATGGGAATGCAGCGCCCGCTGGCACAGGAGAACTGGTTGGGAGAGCAGGTCCGAGCTGGTGCAGGGCGAGATGGACAGAGCTATAACAGCTGGCAGTGCCTTGGGGTGCTGGGCGAAAGGTGGGGAACAAACTCCAGAGGGTCTCCCGCAAGGCACAGCCGCCAAACCCTCTGCAAGGTGGGCAGCAGAGACCCCCGCATGTGGCCCTAAAACCTCAGCCCCACTGTGCAAGGGGAACAGCAAAGGCTTGTCTCTCCCCCTGCTCCTTGAGGATCTGCCAGGCTCCTCACCCGAGCAGGTGGAGTTGGACTCGTCCTCATTGTTCCCACAGTCGTTGTCACCGTCGCAGAGCCAGCGGTTGGGGATGCAGCGGTTGTTCTTGCACTTGAAGCGGTCCGAGGGGCACGTGTGCTGATCTGCAAGGGAGACACGTGCTCAGGACCTGCCCTGCTCCCTCCCAGCCCCGCTCCTCCTCCACGTCTTGCGGAGGAAAAAATCTGGGACAGACTGCGCTCTCCCAGCACGCAGGAGGCAGCTACGCACGGCAGAGCTCGGGGGCTTCATCGCTGTTGTCCAGGCAGTCGTTGTCCCCATCGCATTTCCAGCGCTCCTGGATGCAGCGGTTGTTCTTGCAGGCAAATTCCCCGGGCTGGCACTGCGGAGGGGGGATGTAGGATGGGTTGGCTGGAAGGGAAAAGCAAAGGGGGAGAGGATTTTAATCAAGTGACTGGCTGAAGTGTAGGGGGACGGGGCAGTGGGGACAGTCCTGCATCCCCATGCTGCCTACGTGACTGCCCCACAGCCCCAGGAGCTTCCAGAAACACTTGTGCCCACGAGCACTGGCCCCGGAGCACACAACAACAGGACGCAGCCCCCACCGCACGGAGCTGCAGACCCCGCATTCCCGTCCACCCCTCCGGGAAGGGGGTGCCCCAGCAGGAGCCAGGCCCTCGGGCAGCCCTACCCTGGCAGGTGACAGAGTCCACTCCCAGGATCTGGTCCTCGGCACAGGCACACTGACGGCCCCGGGGGGTGGCCAGGCACAAGCTGCTGCAGCCTCCGTTGTTGACGCGGCACTTGTTGGAGCCCACTGCGGAGGCAAGGCTGGGGTGAGCCGCAGCCTGGGCCAGCAGAAAGGGACTTCATTCAGGTGACTCTGCTGACCCAGATCCCCAGGACCCACCCCCCACGGCTGGAACCCAGCTGGACACCCCAATTCATCCGGCCACACAAGGCACTGGGGACCCTCACGGGATGCAAAGCCTGGCTGAGCCAGACAGGAGGCCTGGGAGGGAGGGAGGGAGGGAGGGAAGAGAGGAAAGGAGGGAAAGGCATGAGAAGAGCAATCACTGTGTTTAAAGAAAGGCAGGGTGCCAGGGACATGACCATGAGGAAGCAAAAGGAGGTGGGAGGCAATTTGGATGGGGCACTTGCTCAGGCCCTGTTCCAGTCCCATTTCTCTTCCAGACCCCTCGTTCACCGCAGGGCCCCCCGGAGCCAGGCAGAGGCGGCTCCAGCACCTTGCTGCTGCTGCGCATCGTACATCCGGATCTCAAAGATGGGTGGGCGCTCGTTCCGGAGCAGGCTGACCACTTTGGAGGCCTGGTCCAGCCGGTAGATGCTGCCGCTGCGGTACTCGGTCCAGAAGAGGAAGCTGCTGTAGTGGCACAGCCCGAAGGCATGGTTCAGCTCAGGTCCCTCATACACGATCTGCAGTGCAGGGAGGCAGAGGCTTGTCGTCAGCTGGGAGGGTGCTCGGGGCAGCCCCGCAGGGTGGGACAGAAGGGACAGGGTAGAGAAAGGGCAGAGGATGGGACAGACAGCAGGCGAACACGGCTGAATGCAGCCAGCCTCCTGCTGAGCAGACCTGCAGCAAACACAGCCAGACGCAGCAGGACTGCCCACATCCCCTGACCCGAGGAAATTAGCGACCAAGAGCCTGTGGGGCCTCCACTTGCCTTCCGCTCCGTGCCATTGAGGTAGACCATCTCGATGCGGTCGTAGAAAGCATCCACCCAGTAGAGGATCTTGGCTGGGATGTCCAGGCTGAGCCCGTTGGGCCACAGGACGGTCTTGGAGGTGATGAAGATGTTGCGGTTAGAACCGTCCATCCAGGCTCGCTCGATCTTGCCCCTCTTGCTGTCCTTGGGATCCTCCTCCCAGTCTGTCCAGTACATCCACCTGCAACAGATGCTAAGCTGTCACCGATGCCAAAGACCTTCCCCATGCTTACAGCCACACAGACCCCAGCCCAACGCAGCAGCTCAGTGGCCTCCCACCCACAGCAATGCTGCTGCTACTGCCAGCGCACCAGAGGAGACCCAGTTGTGAAAGAGATGGCAGGAGAAGGGATGGGAGATGGGGAAGAAGGAATGGGGCAGCTGGGAGAG